>NC_052047.1:93293060-93613324 GCF_903992535.2 Arvicola amphibius
TATGACAAGGACCCACAGGGCGGCTAGCAACTGTTCTAACCCCAGTTCTGGGCATTTGACTGCCATTCAGGTCTCCCTGCCAATGAGCAAGGAGGCAGTACACAGACCTGTATACACCTCCACCAAAAAAATCAAGCACATAAAACAACTTTTAAAAATTAAAACACAATGTAGAAACAATTCACATCATAAAACATCTTTCTTCAGCTGGGTGTGGCACTCCAGAGACAGAGGAAGGGGCAGAAGATTCTCTGTGGGTTCAAGGCTACCCTAGTCTATATAGTGAGTTCCAGGAAAGCCATTTTTAGCAAAATGATATGATGTCCCCCTAGTGATCTGGATAGGAGCCCTACACAGGTTTCCTGCTGTTGGGGCAGCTGGCCCAATCCCTGCGTTCAGGGGTGTGGCTGCCCCAGCGTGGTAGGATACCCCTTAAATAGCATCGGGGCGCCGGGAGGAGCCCCGTTTGCTATTCCCCGCGTCACCCGCTGCTCCGCTGGACCCTTGGTTCTGTAAGTTTCCTTATTCCCCCTTTTATTAAAACTTATTTATTATAAAAGGACTATCTTGGTCACTTCCTAATTCCTCCGACCGCCGGTACCGCCGGTACTCGCAGGTACAACCGCCCGTACCGCCGGTACTTGCCGGTACATCCTGCTAGATAAGCTCTGAGCAATCAGCCACTGTGACACCGAAACACTGCCTGGAGGCTTGCGTAGAAATCTCATAGAAAAGGGGCCCCAGGACCCCGGACTCCCTGGGAAGTGTTTCTCCGCCGTCTGACCTCACTGTGGGTGTACTACAGCCTACACACAGCACTGCCTGTCTGTCTGCTTCTCCACCGTCTGTTTGTGGGTGTACTATAGCTTACACACAGCACTGCCTTGTCTGTCTGTCTGCCTTCTTGTTTGAAAATTACATTAATTCCTTTGTGTATGTGGGTGTACACACGCTTCTCAGTGCACATGCCTCAATGGCAGGAGCTAACTTGCAGGAGTTATTTTCTCTGTGAACTGATGAGCTTGCCTGTGTGGGCATGTGCATTGCTATGCTCACCACAGTGCACATGGTGCTCACAGGAGCCATTCTCTCCTTCAGCATATGAGACCAGGGTATCAAACTCAAGTCATCAGGCTTGGTGACAAGGGTCTCTATACCCGCTGAGACATCCTGCCTGCCCTACGTCTGGTGTTATCTGACTCTGATGGACTCACTCACTGCCCCTGTCACCACACAGTCACTGCCATTACAGGTAGAAAACACTGCTGTTTTCATTATTACATTCTTCATTGGTTTCCATATGTGTGTCAAACACATGAACTGGAGAAAACTCACAAAGAATATAACACTATCCAAAGAAAAACATTAGGGAGGATTATCAAGATGGTTCAGAGTAAAAATGCCTGAGCCAACTGAGGACCTAAGTTCCATGCCCATTGTCCACAGGGTAGAAGGAAAAAATGGGTTCCTGGAAGCATCCTCTGATCTCCATGCTTGCAGAATAGCATGTGCATGTAGACACACACACACACACACACACACCAAAACAGAAAACTACCATCCCACCATCCTACCATGAGAAGAGGCTTCCTGTCCATCTTCTGGGTCTGATATCCTTTCCTTCAGAGGTGATGCTGTTGCCATGACTCTCCTTACTAGCTGCCATGTGAACATCTATGGACACAGCTTGACAGCCTAGTGAGAGGGTTGGAAGAATTTTCTGGTTTTACAAAAGAGAAGCACATGACATTCAAAAGATCACAATATGTTTATCCCAGTGACAAAGCATTGCATATGTCCACAAAGTCAGCAACAGCGGCATTCAGTTACTTAGCTTCTACAGCAAAGAAAGCCACGCAAGCCTTGTCTAAGGAACTGGTAATCACACTTTTATAAGCATTGATTTGGACCTCCAAAATATATTGAGACAAAAGAGAGGCCAGCCTAAAATGATACTATATGAGCATAATTTACTACATTTAAGCTGGTACGCATAGATGTATAATTCTAATATTCAGGACACTCTGGCCCCTGAAAGGCTGTGAGACTCAGATGCAAGTCTGAAAAACAACATTTATAGTATACACCTTCAGATTTAACTTCTTGTCTCCATTTGTTTGTTTGTTTGTTCACTTATTTATTTATATTTGAGATACAGCCACACTATTCAGCGCTTGCTGGCCTGGACAGTACTATGTAGAACAGGATGTCCCTGAGATTACAGACTTTCACCTGCTTCTTCCTTCTGAATGATGGGTCTAAAGTGCATGCCCCTACCACCTGCAAACTTTTTTAACATAGGGTCTCACATACTCCAGTGGCTTCGGAAATAGAGCAGTGGTGGCTACATAATTGACACTATTTAAAGGAAGTGTCGGCGGCAAACCAAACGGTTCAAAATGGTGGTTTTTAACTTGTGTAAATTGTATCTCAATAAGGCAAAAAAATCTGTAATGCATCTCTGATGCTACTATACATTTCACTGAAACTCTTCCCTTATAAATCCCAAGACAACTACCATTCCTGTGCTAGCAAAATTCCTTAGAGGTATCTGCAGCCAAGACTGATGAACTGAGTTCAACTCTTGTAATGCATAGGGTCCCAACTCCTACACACCCTCCTCTGACCTCTACATATGCACTGTTGCACGAAGAGCCACTTCCCACCCTGCAACGTATGGGTACACATATATGTGAACCCAGAATAAGTTAATAAATAAATGTAAATATATAGGTTCTTATCCCAGTGTTTGGTAACAACAATACTCTTAATCCCAATACAAGTCATTTTCTTGACATGCCAACCCAATGTATCAAGATGAAATTAATTCTGAGCTACTGTTCCAAAAGTCTGGACTCTTTCCATTTTATCCATTTGTTCATTTATTTTTTGCAAAGGTTATCACAGCACAGTCTAAATTGTCCTGTATTTCCAATATACTCCTGACTAGGCTGGACCTCATGGAGTTGTCCTGCTTCAATGTCCTAAGTGGCAAGATTACAGGCTTGAACCAAAAGGTGCCCTGTCCATCTCTTAAAAGAAACCGACTAATAGCCTGCAGTAGCATCACTTCTAGATTTTATCATTTATGTACTTCCTAAAAGACCCCAGAATGTCAATGTCAATTTTGGCTAGAACCCCTTCCTGGCCAAGTGTTATACATTAACATTGTGTCAGGAATGGAGGAATGTGCAAGGAGAGGCAGTAAGACTAACATCTGAAAGAAAGAAGGGGCTGGGGCTGAGGCTCTGTGGTGGACTGCTGGCCTCGGATGCACAGCACCCTGGTTTTGATGGGCCAGACTGACTCCATTTTGAGAATGGATATATCTTTGTTATAAGGTCAACATAAGTTAATTTCTGTTGGTAGCAACTTTCCAGTTGACCATTCTTTAACCTGTTTCTGGAATTTGACATGCTCCCCACTCTACAGAGTTTGACCGACACCTTTATTGTATCCTGATAAGATGTTCTATCAAATAGTTTTAGAATGTTCAGTCAAGTTCCTAAGTAACTAAGTGCCTCTAGAAATTCCCCAATCCTTGAAAATCCCCCGGTGTTGCAGTTTTTTTAAACTGAATAACCCCACTTCTCCTGTGTTTGATACCATTTTCTCAAACCCAACTTTAGGGAGATATCCCTTTCTAACATTAAAGATTGCTTATAGACCTAAAATCGTGGGTAATAGTCTTTTCTCTCTTTATGTGGGATCAACAGTTCCATCCTCCGAATGGCATAAGCCAGGTATGGCAGCTCATGCCTGTTACCCCAACAACAGGAAGCAGCAGTGGGAGGCTATGGAATTCGAGGTCATCCTGAGTTTGAGGGCACCCTAGGGTTAACTCTGACCCTGTCTCAGAATAAGAAAAACCAGTTGGAAAGGAAATACTGGAAACCTTTCTCCACCAGGACATGTTACACTATGTAACAAACCACACGCGTAAGAAATGCCCAGGAAAGCAGGCTTGCAAGCTCACAGGGAAAACCACGTTTCCTGTGTAAAGCATGAGGCCCTGAGTTTCAGTATGGAAGCTTGTACAATTTTTTTAAAAAGGTGTCAAGGGTTTGATTGAACGGATGTCGACGCGTTTGTCAAAAGATGGTCCACTGAAAACGTGTTTGCGGACTCCTGATATCCTGTGGCTTAGTGACGAAGGGACTTTAAAGCTCAGGGAAATTGCAATGCTAGAGTGGATACACTTGTAAAAACCTAGTCCTCCACAACGGAGAGGCCCAGAAGAACAAACCCTTCACTAATCGTGTACGATTCCAAATGTTGAGAAGAGCACTGCAGACGGATCCTACACCTGAATGTTCAATGCCAAGTGCAGAACTTCTGGAAGATACTACAGAAACCAGGGCTCTCCAAGTTCAGCAAAATTGACTTCCCTGACAAGAGTAAACCCAGCACATGCCTGCTCATTTCCTGGTGACTTCAACAAGGCTGTTTCTAACCACAAAAGTCCTCCCTCCTCCGAGCCTCACTCCCCACCATGGTCTCTGCGGCCGCGGACCTCCGATGGAAGTGATGCAGAGGCACTAGGACCCGGGAGTTACAGGGACAGCAGGAACCTTACGGGGCACCGTTTTCTACAGCTCTGGGATACGACAGCGGACCCCATAGCTCCTCCACTTGTAGAGACCGCAGCCCCTCACTCACCATAGCGCAGATTGTGAGCTCGCCCGGTTCTCTTCACAGCCTCCAGCAGTGGGTGACAGCGCAGGACACGGAACCACAAGAATCTCCCTCAGCCGGTGTGCAGACTGCAGCATGGCGAACCGGAAATTCCCTCGCAGACTGACTGGAGGGTGGTTCTGTAGGCGCTGATTTGCCAGTGAAGTCTGAGTGACAGGAGCAGCTCCCTTAGGGACAGAGTGTTGCTAAGGGACACAGCACAACGGTACCCAGTCCTAGCTTCCACCCCAGGCACAGAACTGTCCCAGACCTGCAGATTGGCATTGCAGAAGAACTTGCATCTGGACTGCAAAATCGTACCCGCACTATTCTTGCATGCACTTCTCCTTCCTACTGGGCATACACAGATCATTACTCAATGGGCAGTGGAGTGATCCTCCTGCCTCAAAGCTGAAAGGGCCCTCAGACCACCTAGGTCAAATTTAAACCATCTGCTTGATATTCACAAGGCCTCAGCGATTTCAAAAAGGCATGACTAAGACTGCTCACAACCAGGACACTTTCCTAACTTTCTGTGTAATGACTGGACTGCTTTTACTTCGGATTACTCATTAGTGCTTGCTTCTGTTAATTACATGTACAAGCCATTATGGAAGAACATATTTTTTTTTCCATATCTGGACTGTCCTGGTGATTGCATACAGCTTGAACTCATGAGAGTTTGACGCATGTGACCTTTCTTAACCATCAGATTAAATTGTCTAGGGCTATGAATAAATTTGGCTATTGAATGAGACTTGAGTCTGCCTCATTCACCTGCTCCTTGCCCCCAGTTACAATGCCTCTAGTGGGTCACAGGAGTGTGCCAACACGATCTCCAAACTTTTGTTTTTAAAGGAAGGGTCTCACATAATCCAATGCTTTCAAAATTAGAGCAGTGATGGCTGTTTATTGTCAAGGTGAAATCCTCCGAGGAAGTCAGAAGTTGCCAATGTTTGCTGCCTCTTGGGATCCCTGTGAGAAGATCATGATTGAGCTCTGCCGGCAGGCTGTGGTGAGCTATGTGCATCTGTCATTAAAGAAGTAAGACTGGCAGACCATGAATGCAGTGACCTATTGATGATGCGTGTGTGAACTTCACTCAGGAAGAGTGGGCTTTGCTGGATCCTTCGCAGAAGATTCTCTACAATAATGTATGCTGGAGACCTTCAAAAACCTCATGGCTATTGGCTACTATTGGGAAGATCATGATATTGAAGAGCATTCTCAAAGTTCTAGAAGTCATAGGAGTCAGTTTGAAAGGCATGAAAGGATTCGTGGAAGAGAAGCCCTGGGAAGGTATTCAGCATGATAAAGCCAATGCATTTCACAGTCGACTATGAATACATAAAAAAACACATACTGGAGAGAAACCCTATGAATGTAATCAGTGTCATAAAAACCTTTTTAGGACATAGTTACCTTCAAAAGCATAAAAGAATACACACTGGAGAGAAACCCTTTGAATGTAATCAGTCTCATTAAGCCTTTGCACAACACAGGTACCTTCAAAAGCATAAAAGTATACATAGTGGAGAGAAACCCTATGAATGTAATCAATGTAATAAAACATTTACATGTTTCAGTAGTCTACACAGGCATAAAAAGACACATACTGAAGAGAAACTCTTTGAAGGTAATCAGCATTTAAAAGCCTTTTAACATCAGAATCTTCTCCAAATACATAAAACAACACATATGGGAGAGAAAGATTATCAATGTAATCAATATAGTAAAGGCTTACATATCACAATGGTCTTTGAAGGCCTAAAAGAACACATACTGGAGAGAAACCCTATGAATGAGTCAGTGTGGTAATACCTTTGCAAGTCACAGTAATCTTCAAAAACATAAAAGAAGACATATACATATGGTGTGGGAAGTCCTTCTGTATATGTGTTGCTTCTATTGGTTAATAAGGAAGCTGTTTTCAGCCAATGGCTTAACAGAATATAACCAGGCTGGAAGATATATATATATATATATATATATATATATATATATAGAGAGAGAGAGAGAGAGAGAGAGAGAGAGAGAGAGAGAGAGAGAGAGAGAATGTGGAGTCAGAGAAACGCCATGTAGCTGCCGCTGGGAACAGACAAACTGAAACCTTGCAGGTAAGCCACAGCCATGTGGTGATATACAGATTAATAGAGATGGGTTAATTCTAGATGTAAGAGCTAGCTAGCAATATCCTTAAGTGATTGGCTAAGAGGTAATTTAAATAATATAGTTTCCATGTGATTATTTTGGGGCTGAGCAGCCGGGAACAAACAAGCAGCCTCCTACAACACACAAACTCTAGAGAAACTGTTTGAATGTGATCAGAAGTCTTCAAATTCATGAGAAGATATAATTCACAAAAACCCTATAAACATAGTCAGTGTGATAATTTTTTTATTTCATGGTAGATTTTCTACAAAAATAACCTTTTAATGTACAATCAACCGGCTAAAGCCTTTTCATATTATGGTACTCTTTGAGGAGATGCATTGTGTGAATGATAATACAAACTTAAAGAGATAAATGCATTTGATTATCCTGTTCTCCACAGTGATCTTCAACTCCTTATCTATGAGATTCTAACTTACTAATGATGGGAAGGACATGTTAGAGAACTCACTGGGAAAGAGCCTACAAAATGTTTTGTACTATTAAGTAAAATGTAGGTTGATTATTTGCCTCCCAGAGATAATAACTGGCATACTGTATTATCATGTTACTTGGGATCTATAGTCATTATCCAAAGCATCCTCTTTAAGATTATTTGGAAGATAATTCATGGGTATTGCCTGAAGTTACATCTAAAAATCTTATAGAGAGTGCTGTTAACGCTCTTACAGATGGCTCTTCAAGAAGACATGGAGCAAATGGTTTATATGGAAATTCCACAGACTCCACAAGAAAAGATTGTACCCACCCCTGGTTGTACAGCTCAGCTGTCTGAACTTGCTGTGACCAACCAGCTTTTACTAGACATCCCCTAACCAGTGACTATTTTAACAGATTCTGTGCACTGCACTCAGTTCCTCTACTAGAAACTGCAAGACTTAAATCTACCACACTACTAGTGTTATTTCACAATTGTTTCTGTCCCTTCAGACATCTATACAAAAACAAACTCAGCATTTTTTTCGTAATTCATATTCACGCTCATTGTAATTTGCCAGGTCCATAAACGTCCACCAATGTCCAAGTTGATGGACTGGCCTCCTCCTCAGCCCTAGTTTTTTCTTTCCATGTCACTCAAGAACCTAACAAACTACTTCATCAAAATGCAAAATATTGGCAGATACTATTCTCCTTGCTTTGTGAGCAAGTTCAACAAATTATCATGACCCAAACTTCTTATTCTTCTTTTACTCTGCTGTCATCTGTTGGCAGAATGGATCCTCAGTAGTCAAAATCCAACACCATTTGGCAAATAGATATTACTCATATTAGAGAATTTGGCCATTTATGTCACATAACAGTCGATACCTTTTAAAATACAATCATTGCTTCTTCTCACATATAGGTGAAACGACCTCAGATATCATTAGTCATTTATTATACAACTTTTAGGACTACTACAATACTAAAAACTGATAATGGCCCTGCTTATTGCAGCAAATGCTTTAGAGAATTATGTAGCTTACAGAATATTAATCATGTTACTGAAGTCCCTTACAATCCACAAGGTCAAACTATTAAGAAACATCAAACACTTAATGACAAAACCTTAAAATGAAGAGAGTGTGTATGCACTCATCAAAATACCCCACACTATACTGCATCTACATATCTCAACTTTAATTTTTATATTTTAAAGGATAATGCTTCTGGTTCTGCCCAAAAGCATTTTGCCCTAAAGGAGGCAGAGAATATGTTAAATGGAAAAATCTAGAGACAAAACAAAGGAATTAACATCAGAGCAAGGTTATGTTTGTGTCTTTCCAGAAAATGAACAGACCCAAATGACTCCAGTTAAAATGCAGCTTTCAAGGATAGCACTCAGAGACCACCATAATAATGAAGTAAAGATACAGCCAGGCAATGGTGACACACAGCTTTAATCCACGCACTCAGGAGAAAGGGGTGCATTCTGTGAGTCCAAGGCCAGCCTGGTCTACAGATCCAGTTCCAGGACAGTCAGGCAACTCAGAGAAACCCTGTCTTGAAAAATCAAAATAAATAAATAAACTATGATAGGCAACAAACCTATCAAGAGCATACGTCCCAAGAGGAAGAATAAAACTGATGACTTGGGCAGACATCAAGACTTTAATTCATCAAGCTGAGTCTTTGGGAAATCAGTAAGGTTATAACATAACTGATCCAAAACTAATGTTTTTATGTCAATTATGTTGACTGCGTTATGTGTTAATTCTCAGATGGCCAATGAAGAAACCAAATGCCTTTTGTCAGGGGGATAGAAAGAATACCTGTAATAGGAGACAGTTTGATATTTTGCCATGCTAAAGATTGTGTTTATCCTTTACGTCCAGTTATATGGGTAAAAGACAAATATTTAGTCACCTGAATGGAGGATATTTGGTTGGATATTTTGGTTTGATATTTTCTTTGATCAGTCCAAACACTATAATGCAGGGTTCAGCATAATGAGGTGCTGTTTATAAAGCTCTGAGAGTGGAAATTATAGTTGAATGAAGATGAGAAATGGATTATCTGATGTACTGCTTACTGAAAGTTGGTGCTACTGTACCTAGAATAGTGCTGTTTCCAGTGGTTTAGAAAATAACTTCTGCCTTCATTTGGCACATGTAGTCAACAAGAACAATCTTTTTGAATCAATTGAGACCCATCTATCTATTTCTCCTAAGAAGAAATTTATTTGGCATAGGAATCACCCATAAATACTGGGCACAAATAACAGGGGACAATATACAATCCTTTCCTATGTATATTTACAGGGCTTCTCCTGATAGTTCCATTAATGATGTTTCTCTATCACACTGCTGCACTCTCTATGCACTTATGTCTTTCCTTATTGCAATTCTACTTCTGTTTACACCGTTTTTTATGGTAAACAACTGTTTTGGACCGACCTTTGGGGGGCATTACTTACACTTCCTTGCTCCAGGTTATAAAGGTTTATGTGCAATAAACTATATTATACCCATTTTGCTCAGCAAATTTCTGCCCCTATTATGACCACTATTTTTTCTTTAAAATCTTAGAAATGGAGGTCGCTAGGGCCTTGTACTCACAGAGAAGCACTAAGAGAACCAGGAATGTTAATCATGCAGGGGTGTGTCCTCAATGGAGAAGAGGAAATCAAATACCTACATTCTATAGAGAAAGCTGAGACTGGATTTTGTTAATGACCTGGTTACCTTTTTGCTATCTTAGGGACAGACCTTACCCTAATTCCCCAGAATGATTGCCCCAGATTCTTCCTTCCCTAGACCATTCCCCATCCTTAGAGTTCTTTATGGCTTGCTGACTTCTATACTATCAATCAGAGACCACATTAGATTCTGTAACTTTTAGCAATAGAACCCACCCTCATGATCACATGTACTTTGTAAACTAATTTCTATGTATTCACATATTAAGGTTTATTGTATACTTGAATTGGAATGATTATGGAATTATTGTTGCCTGAAGATATTTTTCCAAGTTCTATTATATTTAAATTAGACTAAAATAAAACACCGGATGTCTTAGGGTTTCTATTGCTATGAAGGGACATGAAGTTGATGGCAAGTTTTATAAAGGAAAACATTTAACTGTGGGAGCTTGCTTACACTTCAGAAGTTTAGTCCATTATCATTATGGCAGGAAGCAAGGCAGTATGCAGGCAGACATGGTGCTAGAGTAGGACATGAGTGTCCTTACATCTAGACTCATAGGCAACAGGAAGTGGTCTAAGACAGTGAGCATTGCTTGAACATATATGAGTCCTCAAAGCCAGACTTTGTGGTGAAACACTTCCTTCAACAAGGCCATACCTACTCCAACACAACCACCACACCTCCTGATAGTCCCGCCTCCCTATGAGCTTATGGGGGCCAATTGCATCCAAACTACCACACCTGGTATTATACTCCCCAGAGTCTGATCCAGGTTGACAAAGTCAGACTGCATCAGGTTTTCATTCTTATCTCTTCCCATGGTTCACTTTCCTGTCTAACACCTCAGGGACACCTTCACCACCCTGTAATGTTTGCTTTTTTTCTTGCTGGACAAAGAACAGATTTTTGACTGAACTTTTCCTCAGAAGATGGTAGCAAAGAACCTGAATTTTGGCCAAGGAAATATTTGTTGGATTGTGAAGATGGTATTCTGCCATAATGCTATAAACATCCTCTTGTTTTCAAGGGACATCTGGCAAGTGCATTGTTGTACCACAAATTCTATTTGTTCTGAATAATAAAAACCTGGAGAACAGATATTGGAGGGTAAAAGCTGAGAGCTCAGAGAAGCAGTGCAGCCAGTCACTAGAGAGACCTTTTCCCGCCATCAAATCCTCAGACTAAAGGGGCGACCCTGTCTCTACGAATCCTCAGACTGCATGCACAGACTTCATTCTCAGACTATGGCCTCAGATTTGCCTCAGTCTGCACTGAGCTCCTGTCTTATATTTCTCTCTCCACACAGCCTTATCATTCCTGTCTCCACCTCCCTCATACTTGGATTAAAGGCGTGAGGTCCCAAGTGCTAGCATCACCTTTTGAGTAAGTTCTCTTTCTCCATTAGACTCAATTTTGTGCAGCCCAGGTGGTCTTGAGCTAACAAAGATATGTCTGCCTCTGTCTCATGAGTCCTAGGATTAAAGGTGAATGCCACTACTGCCTGGCTTCTAGTGGGTTAGCACTGCACTCTAATCTTTAGGCAAGCTTTATTTGTTAAAACACAAAGTATCACCACACATTGTCCTGGCCTGATGTCAGTTCAACAAATCTCTTCATTTCCCCCTTTGTGATTAGCCAACTTTTATGAAATAACGTTGAATATAGGGCTGTTCAATGTTAAATCATTTCCTGATGTCAGAAGTTTTTTCCCTAGACTATTAAAAATAACAAGAACAAGCAAACCATCTATATAAACAGTATAGGTAGAAGGAGCTTGCAAACTTAAATTGATGAAATAGATTTAACTTCCCCAAGTTATTAGCAATACTCTCCAATAGCCATAGCCAGGTAGTTCATGCATCTGTTCTGCAAATATGTGATTGATAACAGTGTTACTTCAATATTACCTGAGGTGTATTTTCATGGTTTAATATGTTTTCTAATCTTATCCCAAGGGAACAAGGTCTCATGTCAATGCACAGGAGTAATAGAACTGAGTCACATTCCAATCCCATCCTAATAATAATTGTCGTTGTAAGCTAACAGTTTCATCTTCTAGCATAACCACAGCCAATTCTAAATCAGTGAATCCAGCATTGCAGTATACTCTCTATATGTCTTTGTGCATTCCATAATTTTTTCTGAATCAGAAGGCCATCTTTGAACTTAATGTACATTTTGTATGCCTTGTTATAGAACTACTTCAGCACCAGCAACAACAGCAGTAACAGCAGTAATTCCGAACATAATGGCAATGATTATTCAAACCACTCTTCTAGCTCTTGTCTTCATTTGATCCAATACATGATGAAGCATAGGCATGGAGAAACATTCTGCTCAGCCTCCATCCATCTATCCTGGCATCCAAACACCGCTTTGGGTTGAAAGTACCAAATGCTCAGGGAACTCAAAATGGTAGGAGTACTAGTATTTCAACATGTATATAAAGAAAAACTAGAACAAGATATATATCCTTTAGATTGATTCCAAATAGCTTTTCCAATCATAAACAAATAAGGAAGATGAAAACGGGCCATGATATTTTGAGTTACATTTTTTGTGTGTTTTCCTTTAGAGGCATCTCCCTAGCTTCTGATCTTTTATAGGTTATTTACATAATATCCAGTGTTTCCACTTTATCCCAGGCTTTTCTTTTTTTTCCAGTTTATTTATTTTTTATTGAAAATTGCCATCTCCTCCCCTCCTCCTCCCCCTTCCCTCCCTTCCCCTCCACCCACACACCCACTCACTCCCTCTTGAGGCCAAACAGCCATCAGGGTTCTCTACACTATGTTGAGTCCAAGGTCCTCCCAACTCTCCCCAGGTCCAGGAAGGTGAGCAACCGAACTGACAAGGCTCACACAGAGCCCGTCCATGTCGTAGAGACCAAGCCCATCGCCATTGTCCTTGGCTCCTTGGTCAGCCTCCACCATCAGCCACCCTCAGAGAGTCCGATTTGGTCGCATGTTCCATCAGTCCCATTCCAAGTGGACTTGGTGGTCTCCCATTAGTTCTCTCCTGCCGTCTCAGTGGGTGAACGCGTCCCTCAAGGTTCTGACTTTCTTTCTCATGATCTCTCTCCATCCGCTCCTCATCAGAACTTTGGGAGCTCAGTCCGGAGCTCCAATGTGGGGCTCTGTCTCTATCTCCATCCATCGCCAGGTGAAGGTTAAGGCTCACAGTGAGCCCGTCCATGCTGTAGAGTTCACATTCAT
Source organism: Arvicola amphibius (assembly GCF_903992535.2). NCBI lineage: Eukaryota > Metazoa > Chordata > Mammalia > Rodentia > Cricetidae > Arvicola > Arvicola amphibius. The sequence goes on from NC_052047.1 coordinate 93,306,247, forward strand.
TGCCGTTGTCCTTGGTTTCTCAGTCCTCCTCCACCGTCAGCCATATTCAGAGAGCCCGGTTTGGTCCCCTGTTCCATCAGTCCCATTCCAACTGGACTTGGTGGTGTCCCGTTAGATCTATCCCACCGTCTCAATGGGTAAACGCACTCCTCACGGTCCTGACTTCCTTGCTCATGATCTCCCTCCTTTTGCTCCTCATCGGGACCTTGGGAGCTCAGTCCGGTGCTCCTATGTGGGGCTCTGTCATTTTCTCCATCCAATGCCAGGTGAAGGTTCTATGGTGATATGCAAGATATTCATGAGTATGGCAATGGGATCTGGACATTTCTGGCACCCTCTCCTCAGCTGCCCAAGGACCTAGCTGGGGGCGTCTTCCTGGACATCTGGGAACCCCTCTAGAGTCAAGCCTCTGCCAACCCTAGAATGGCTCCCTTAAGTAAGATATATAATTCCTTGTTCCCATATCCACCCTTCCTATATCCCAACCATCCTATTCCCCCAAGCTCTTCCCATCCTCCACTTCACATTTTTCTCGCCCCATCCCTCCTCCCCCATCCCACCCCACCCCTATGTTCCCATTTTTTGTCCGGCAATCTTGTCTACTTCCAGTATCCAGGAGGATAACTATATGTTTTTCTTTGGGTTCACCTTCTTATATAGCTTCTCTAGGATTTTTACGAATTATAGGCTCGATGTCCTTTATTTATGGCTAGAACCCAATTATGAGTGAGTACATCCCATGTTCATCTTTTTGGGCCTGGGTTACCTCACTCAGGATGGTGTTTTCTATTTCTCTCCATTTGCATGCAAAATTCAAGATGTCATTGTTTTTTACCGCTGAGTAGTATTCTAGCATGTATATATGCCACACTTTCTTCAACCATTCTTCCACTGAAGGGCATCTAGGTTGTTTCCAGGTTCTGGCTATTACAAATAATGCTGCTATAAACATAGTTGAACAGATGCTTTTGTAATATGATTGGGCATCTCTTGGGTAAATTCCCAAGAGTGGGATTGCTGGGTCCTGGGGTAGGTTGATCCCAAATTTCCTGAGAAACCTCCACACTGCTTTCCAAAGCGGTTGCACAAGTTTGCATTCCCACCAGCAATGGATGAGTGTACCCCTTACTCCACATCCTCTCCAGCAAAGGCTATCATTGGTGTTTTTGATTTTAGCCATTCTGACAGGTGTAAGATGGTATCTTAACGTTGTTTTGATTTGCATTTCCCTGATTGCTAAGGAGGTTGAGCATGCCCTTAAGTGTCTTTTGGCCATTCGAACTTCTTCTGTTGAGAATTCTCTGTTCAGTTCAGTGCCCCATTTTTTAATTGGGTTCATTAGCATTTTAAAGTCTAGTCTCTTGAGTTCCTTATATATTTTGGAGATCAGACCTTTGTCTGTTGTGGGGTTGGTGAAGATCTTTTCCCAGTCAGTAGGCTGCCTTTTTGTCTTAGTGACAGTGTCCTTTGCTTTACAGAAGCTGCTCAGCTTCAGGAGGTCCCATTTATTCAATGTTGCCCTTAATGTATGTGCTGCTGGGGCTATAAGTAGGAAGCGGTCTCCTGTGCCCAGATGTTGTAGAGTACTTCCCACTTTCTCCTCTAACAGGTTCAGTGTGTTCAGATTGATATTGAGGTCTTTAATCCATTTGGACTTGAGTTTTGTGCATGGTGATAGACACGGATCTACTTTCATTGTTCTACAGGTTGACATCCAGTTATGCCAGCACCATTTGTTGAAGATGCTTTCTTTCTTCCATTGTGTGCTTTTAGCTCCTTTATCAAAAATCAGGTGTTCATAGGTTTGTGGGTTAAGATCTGGGTCTTCTATTCGATTCCATTGGTCGACTTCTCTATTTTTATGCCAATACCAAGCTGTTTTCAATACTGTAGCTCTGTAATAGAGTTTGAAGTCAGGGATGGAAATGCCTCCAGAAGTTCCTTTATTGTATAAGATTGCTTTGGCTATCCTGGGTTTCTTGTTCTTCCATATAAAGTTGATTATTGTCCTCTCAAGATCTGTGAAGAATTTTGATGGGATCTTTAAGGGGATTGCACTAAATCTATAGATTGCCTTTGGTAGTATTGCCATTTTTACTATGTTGATCCTCCCAATCCAAGAGCAAGGGAGATCCTTCCATTTTCTGGTATCCTCTTCAATTTCTTTCTTCAAAGACTTAAAGTTCTTGTCAAATAGGTCTTTCACTTCCTTGGTTAGAGTTACCCCAAGATATTTTATGCTATTTGTGGCTATCGTGAAAGGTGAAGCTTCTCTGATTTCTTTCTCTGCTTCCTTATCCTTTGCACATAGGAGGGCAACTGATTTTTTGGAGTTGATCTTGTAACCTGCCACGATACTAAAGGAGTTTATCAGCTGTAGGAGTTCTTTGGTGGAGTTTTTCGGGTCGCTTATGTACACTATCATATCGTCTGCAAATAATGAAAGTTTAACTTCTTCCTTTCCAATTCGAATCCCCTTGATCCCCTTGTTTTGTCTTATTGTTATTGCTAGAACTTCAAGTACTATATTGAATAGATAAGGAGAGAGTGGACAGCCTTGTCGCGTTCCTGAATTTAGTGGGATGGCCTTGAGTTTCTCTCCATTTAATTTGATGTTAGCTGTCGGCTTGCTGTAAATAGCCTTTATTATATTTAGGAATGACCCCTGTATCCCTAATCTCTCCAAGACCTTTATCATAAAGGGGTGCTGAATTTTGTCAAATGCTTTTTCTGCATCTAATGAGATGATCATATAGTTTTTATCCTTCAGTTTATTTATATGATGGATTACACTGATAGATTTTCGTATGTTGAACCAGCCCTGCATCTCTGGGATGAAGCCTACTTGATCATAGTGGATAATTTTTCTAATGTGTTCTTGGATTCTGTTTGCCAGTATTTTATTGAGAATTTTTGCATCGATGTTCATGAGTGAGATTGGCCTGTAATTCTCTTTCTTGGTTGAGTCTTTGTGTGGTTTAGGTATCAGGGTAATTGTAGCTTCATAAAAGGAATTTGGCAATGACTGTTCTGTTTCTATATTATGAAATACCTTAAGCAGTATAGGTATTAGGTCTTCTTGGAAATTCTGGTAGAATTCTGCATTGAACCCATCAGGTCCTGGGCTCTTTTTGGTAGGGAGGTTTCTGATAACAGTTTCTAATTCTTCGCGACTAACAGGACTATTTAGAGCATTTACCTGGTCCTGGTTTAACTTTGGTACATGGTACTTATCTAAAAAAGTGTCCATTTCTTTTACATTTTCCAATTTTGTGGCATACAGGCTTTTGTAGTAAGATCTAATGATTCTTTGGATTTCCTCTGTGTCTGTGGTTATGTCCCCTTTTTCATTTCTGATCTTATTAATTTGTGTGTTCTCTCTCTGCCGTTTGATTAGTTTGGCTAAGGGTTTGTCAATCTTGTTGATTTTCTCCAAGAACCAGCTTTTTGTTTCATTGATTCTTTGGATTGTTTTCTGTGTTTCTATTTTGTTGATTTCTGCCCTCAGTTTGATAATTTCCAGTCTTCTACTCCTCCTAGGTGAGTCTGCTTCTTTTTTTCTAAAGCTTTCAGGTGTGCTGTTAAGTCTCCAATGTGTGCTTTCTCCGTTTTTTTTAAGTGGGCACTTAGTGCTATGAATTTTCCTCTTAGCACTGCTTTCATAGTGTCCCATAAGTTTGAGTATGTTGTGTCTTTATTTTCATTAAATTCATGAAAGACTTTAATTTCTTTCTTTATTTCTTCCTTGACCCAGGTGTGGGTCAGTAGTTGACTGTTCAGTTTCCATGAGTTTGTAGGCTTTCTGGGGGTAGCATTGTTGTTGAATTCTAATTTTAATCCATGGTGATCCGATAAGATGCAGGTGGTTACTAATATGTTTTTGTAACTGTGGAAGTTTGCTTTGTTACCGAGTATGTGGTCAATTTTCGAAAAGGTTCCATGAGCCGCAGAAAAGAAGGTATATTCTTTCCTGTTTGGGTGGAATGTTCCATAGATGTCTGTTAAGTCCATTTGGTTCATTACCTCTATTAAGTCTCTTAATTCTCTGTTAGGTTTCTGTCGAATTGACCTGTCCATTGGTGAAAGAGGAGTGTTGAAGTCTCCCACTATCAGTGTGTTTGGTTTGATGGCTGTCTTGAGTTCTAGTAATGTTTCTTTTATATAAGTGGGTACTTTTGTATTAGGGGCATAGATATTCAGGATTGAGACTTCATTCTGATAGATTTTTCCTGTAATGAGTATAAAGTGTCCCTTTCCACCTCTTCTGATTGATTTTAGTTTGAAGTCAACTTTGTTAGAAATTAGTATGGCCACACCGGCTTGTTTCTTAGGTCCATTTGCTTGATAAACCTTTTCCCAACCCTTTACTCTGAGTAGATGTCTGTCTTTGTGGTTGAGGTGTGTTTCTTGTAAACAGCAGAATGTTGGATCCTGTTTTCATATCCAATCTCTTAGCCTGTGCCTTTTTATAGATGAATTGAGTCCATTGATATTAAGTGATATTAATGACCAGTGGATGTTAACTCCGGTTGTCATTTTTTATTTGGTAGTAGAGATTGTGTGTTTCCTTTCTTTGCGATGTGCTGGTGAAGGGTTGCTAGATGTCTGAGTTATTTTGGGCAATGCTGGACTCCTTTGTTTGTGAATTTCCTTCTATTACTTTCTGTAAGGCTGGATTTGTGGCTATGTATTGTTTAAATTTGTTTTTATCCTGGAATATTTTGTTTTCTCCATTTATAGTGAATGAAAGCTTGGCTGGGTATAGTAATCTGGGCTTGCATCCATGGTCTCTTAGTTTCTGCAAAACATCTATCCAGGACCTTCTGGCTTTCATGGTTTCCATAGAGAAGTCAGGTGTTAGTCTGATAGGTTTACCTTTATATGTTACTTGACCTTTTTCCTTTGCAGCTCTTAATATTCTTTCTTCATTTTGTATGTTTTGTGTTTTGATTATAATATGGCGAAGGGATTTTTTTTTTTGATCCAGTCTATTTGGTGTTCTGTAAGCTTCTTGAACCTTAATAGGAATATCTTTCTTTAGGTTTGGGAAGTTTTCTTCTATAATTTTATTAAATATATTTTCTGAACCATTGAGCTGTATTTCTTCTCCTTCTTCTACGCCTATTATTCTTAGGTTTGGTCTTTTTATTGTGTCCCAGATTTCCTGAATGTTTTGTGATGAGGATTTGTTGGATTTGCTGTTTTCTTTGATCAGTGCATTTATTTTCTCTATGGTATCTTCAGAATCTGAGATTCTTTCTTCTATCTCTTGTATTCTGTTGGTTATGCTTGTTTCTGTAGTCTCTGTTCGTTTACATAGATTTTCCAAATCCAGTTGGCCCTCGGGTTGTGTTTTCTTCCTTGCCTCCATTTCAGTTTTCAAGTCTTGCACTGTTTCCATTATCTGTTTGATTGTTTTTTCTTGGTTTCCTAGGATATCGTTTACGGATTTACTCAATTCTTCAAACTTTTTGTTATTCTTCTCGTCCATTTCCTTAAGGGAGTTTTTCACCTCCTGTTTAAGGGACTCTATTACTTTCATAAAGACAATTTTTTCTACTTCTTCTTGATTAGTGTGTTCAAGTCCTCCTGTTATAAGTTCACTGGGTTCTGGTGCTTTCATGTTGTTTTTCAAATTGTTGGAGGAATTCTTGCATTGGCGCCTGCCCATTTCTTCCTCTGAATAATCCCCTTTGGGTCTTCTTTTAGAAGTTCAATTCACCCCAATGAATTAAATTCACTCACCCCAAAGAATGATGGATCCTCTGGCAGACTGTCAGGTCCCCTTGCAGGCCAAGCAGCTCTCAGACAAAGGCCTACCTTGCCCCAGGCAGTCAAATGAAGGAGGGGACCTCCCACGGGCCTGGGTGCACTCAATTCCAGGTCCCCAGAACCCAAACAGGCTGAGCTGTGGGATTTTGTGGCCCCAAAGACGGGAGGATGAGGCAGGGGGAGGGGGGAGGATTCTGGGTGCAAGCTGGGAAGGGACAGGAAGAGAGAGGCAGTATCCGGGGAGAATAACCCCTGCAGGAAGAGCAGGAAGTGTGCGGGTGGCAGGGGGAGTTGTGGAGAGTCGGTGGTCCCTCTCCGGGCAGCTGCAGCGGTTCGGGCACTCACTCCTCACTCACCCCAAAGAATGGTGGATCCTCTGGCAGACTGTCAGGTCCCCTTGCAGGCCAAGCAGCTCTTAGACAAAGGCCTACCTTGCCCCAGGCAGGCCAATGTAGGAGGGGACCTCCCACAGGCCTGGGTGCACTCAATTCCAGGTCCCCAGAGCCCAAACAGGCTGAGCTGTGGGATTTTGTGGCCTCAAAGATGGGAGGATGAGGCGGGGGAGGGGGGAGGATTCTGGGTGCAAGCTGGGAAGGGACAGGAAGGCCAGGCTTTTCTTATACATGTCATTTGTTACATGGAGTCCAGGTGGGAAACGGTTTCCAGTCTTTCTCCACCATCTGGATTTTATGGTTTCTTTCTTTATTTTTGTTTTGAGACAGGGTCTGATGTAACCCAGGGTGCCTTCAACTCAAAATGTAGCTCAGGATGACCCTGAATTACACAGCCTCCCGCTGCTGAGTGCTGGGATAACAGGCATTAGCCATCATACCTGGTTTATGCCGTACTGAGAGTGGAACCCAGGGCTCTGAGCATCCCAGCCAAGCAGTCCACCAAGTCTCAGCCCCTGGCTTCTTTCATGAATTAATCTTGATGCCTTTCTCTGCACGTCCCCTGTTCCTCCTACAATATTAATGTACCACACTTGGCCAAGAAGGGGTTCATGACAAGTTTGTCATTGACATTCTGAGTTCTTTTTAGTAAATACATAATTGAAAATGTCTAGAGATAGTCCTACCTCGGGCTATTGGTTTGTTTTTAAGAGATGGAAATTGGGCATCTTGGCTCATGCCTGTAATTTCACTTGGGATGCTGAGGCAGGAGAATTCCATGAAGTACAGCCCAGTCAATAGTACATTGCAAATCCAGGCCAGTTTAGACTACAGTGTGATAGCCTGTGTACAAATAAATGAACAAATGGATAAAAAGGAAAGAATCCAGCCTTTCTGAATGATGAGCTCAGAATTTGTGTCATCCTGGTGCACTGGGTTGGTGTGTCAAGACTGACTGGAGTAAGGGCTTATGACTGAACACGGGTAAGAATTTGATAATTTTACATTCACATATGTGTGCACTTATTTTTACTCATTCTGGATGGGTGCATGCGTTTTCACACATGCAGAAAGGTGGGAAGTGGCTCTATATGCAACAGTGTACATGTCCGGTTCAAAGTAGAGTGTGCAGGAGTTGGTAACCTATAGATTCCAAGGGATTAACTCAAGTCATTGGGTTTGGATGTAAATCCCTTTTTATCAATCTTGCTGGCACAGATTTCTTCTTTTCTTGGCATCTGTAAACAAAGTGTCAGTGAAAAAATAGTGAAGTCGCCGGGCGGTGGTGGCGCACGCCTTTAATCCCAGCACTCGGGAGGCAGAGGCAGGCGGATCTCTGTGAGTTCGAGACCAGCCTGGTCTACAAGAGCTAGCTCCAGGACAGGCTCTAAAGCTGCAGAGAAACCCTGTCTCAAAAAAACCAAAAAAAATAAATAAAAAAAATAAAAATAGTGAAGTCAGAGATTCATTATAGTGTTTTTACCTTAATGAAATATAATTCACCCAAGTGAAATCCACAATTTTAAACTGGTTCACCGTTTACACTACATTTTTATTTTGCCATCACTGCTCTAATTCCACAAGCGCTGGATTATGTGAGACCCTATATTTAAACAGGAAAGTTTACAGGTTGTGTTAGCACACTGCTGTGACCCCTGTATTAGTGTTTTGACTGCCAATGTGCAGGTTAGAGAGGTGTGAGCAATTCTAGGTATGCTTCATTGAAATTGTGGATGCCTTGTGAATGTCAATCAGGTCGTTTAAATTTAACGTGCATGGTTGGGGCCACTTTCAGCTGTGATGCAATAGGATCACTTCACGGTCCATTGTTTAATGATCTGTGTATGGTAGAGTTTGTTTTTTGTGCCCTGCAGAAAGAAGGGGAAGTTCCTATTGTGTGCAGTTATAGTTCAGGGAACACATGGCACTCCAGGTGCAAGGTCTGCTGCAACGCCAGTCTCTGCAGCTGTGGGACAGTGTTGTGCCTGGGGTGGAAGCCAGGGTTGGGAACCACTGTGCTGGGCACCTTTAGGACTCTCTGTTCCTAAGGGAGCTGCTTCTGTCACTCAGGCCTCAGTAGCCAATGACAGCTTCCAGATGTACCCGACAGTCAGAATAGGGGAGGACACTTCCAGCCCGTAGTTAATTCTGTGCAGGGTATAAGGTCTGTGTTATGAACACATCTGTATGGAGATGCCAGGGTGGTCCAGTCACTTGTGTCAGTAAGTCCAGTCACGTGTGATACTCATGTGTCAAAGTTGACATTATATTAATTGTGTTTTTATTTTTAAGGTTTGGAGGATTATTCTTCCCTAGACAGTAAAATCTTTATTGCAGGTATATGAGAAATTTTGAAGTCAGATGGTGTCGCTGCGTGTGCTTTTCATTCAGGCATATCTTCATCATTTTTTCGTTCATGATGATCTTTTGTCATCATTTTTCTCTTGTTGATAGCAAAACTTCTTAGACTTTGTTGGAGTGTTGCTGAATCTATTCCTCAGATTCTGTACTGAAGTAATATTTAGGCTTCTTGTCTACAATCATGGAATTTCTCTCATTTGATCAAGTTTCTTGATTTCTTTAATTACAACAGTATAGTTTTGGCTACAGATATTTGTCACAATTATGTATATTTCTGGATAATTTGCCCCTGGTGATATATAAGAGATATGAGGTTATGTGTTTTAAATTTTTTTATCTTATGTGTATGAGTGTTTTGATTCCATGTATGTATGTTCACCACGTGTGTGTTTTGTGCCCACAGAATACAGAAGGAGGCATCAGATCCCCTGCAACAACATCTAGGGACAATTGTGTGCACTATGTTAGTGTTGAGAGCCAAACCCAGGACTTCTACAAGAGCACTAAGTGATCTTACCTACTGAGTGATCTCTTCAGTCCTAAACTTCAAAGCTTTGCGTGTGTGTGTGTGTGTGTGTGTGTGTGTGTGTGTGTGTGTACAAGTGTGTAGGGTTAAGAGAGCTGGTGTTTGCTTAAAATTTGTCCTTTAAAAAAAGTATGCCGGTGCTGACTCCTTTCGTCCCAGCACTGGGGAGGAAGAGGCAGGAGGATGTCTGTGAGTTTAAGGCCAGCCTGGTCTACAAAGGGAGTTCCAGGATCCAGAGCTACAACACAGAGAAACCCTGTCTTAAGAAACCAAAACCAAATTTAAAAAAAAAAATCTGTCTCTTACTTAGTAGGTTTGCTGTTCAGATTTGGTCAGCTTGACACAACCTAGACTCAGAGTGTCCTATAGGTAAATTTATAGTATTTTATTGCTTAATGATTGATATAATAGGGTCTATCCCACTGCAGACGGTGCCACCCTGGACAGGTGGTCCTGAGTCCTATGAGGAAGCAAGCTGAGCGAGTCATAATAGAAAGAGGGCAGAAAGCAGCATTGCTTCTGGCTGACAGTATAGCTTTAGGTTGGCCATATATGTGAAATGTATAAGACTATGGTGTATATGAGTCAGCAAATCTGTTCCTGGCCAGCTCTTGGAGTGTCAGCCTGAGCTGGAGTCTTGTAAACACTGAAGAGATTTCTCCAAATTAATCTCTAAGTGTGTGGCATTGGGGAGCCAGGCCATGAAGGCTTTTCCTGCTTTCCTTGGCTAGGCTGTGCCTGTCTTCCACTACTGGTCTCCCCAGATTTTGCCAGGCTGGGGAAGGTTTCCCATCTCTTCTCCATTTACTGTGCCCAGGGCCCGCCTTGTCCTGTGGAGCCAGGTTGGAGAATTTGTTCCCCCTTCTTCCACAGCTGGCCTATGCTGGACCAGACAGGACTGGGAAAGCCAGGCCCAGTATACTGTGTTCTGCTCATCCACAGAGCTGGCATCATGGAACCAGATATGCCATGGAGAACCAGGCCAGGAATGAAGTACCCTCAACTTACAAATCTGGTCTCCAGAGTGCCTGTCAGTGTCTGTGGAGCCAGGTTGGGGAAGTTGCAACCCCATCTTCCATGGCCTTGGGGGATCCTGACCAGGGAAGCTGAATTGGTCTTTTTCATGGCAGACTTCCACAGGGATGGACAGTCCCTCAGAAGGCATGCCAGGGAAGCTGCACATTTTCTTTCATGGCCTCCTCCTGACTGGTCATGACCTCTGGTGCAGGCCCTGGTAGCTTCACCTGCTTCTCCATGGCTGGTCTGTATTTAGTCTTCTACAACTGGCCTACCCATGGCCTGCTTTCCTAGTGAATCTGTGACCCTCTGCCTCAGAGAGCATCTCAATGTTCTTCCAGGCCAGGGAAGCTGTGCCCCGTCTTCGATGGCTGGTTTCCCCAGGGCCACTGATGCCCTGTGGAGCCATGCTTGGCTGGCATTCATGTCTCCTTCCACTACTGGCCTGGGGAAGCTGAGTTGCCCTCTTCCATTGCTGTCCTCCCCAGGGCTGAAAAAGCCAGGGTGAGCCAAGCTAAGGAAGCTGCAACCCCTTATTCCCTGGCTGAACTTGCAGGTCTGGCATGAACTGGGGAGCCAGTCTGGATTAGCTGTGACTCTCCCCTTCCATGACTGGCCTTAACAGGGCTGGATTGTTCCTGAGGAACCAGGCCAAAGAAACTGCATCCCCTTCTTCCATGGCTTGCCTCCCCAGAACAGAACAAGCCCTGGGGAGTCTGGTCTGGGAAGCTGCACACCCATTCCACAGGTGGCCTCACCAACTCTAGCTATGACTTCACGTCCCAGGCCACGTAAGCTGAGCTCCCTTCTTCCATGACTGGTTTCTCATCTGTGGCCTCTCTTCTTTGGTGGAACTCCACAGGGCTGGACAGGCCTGGGAAACTGAGGTACCCTCTTCTATTGGTGGACTAGCCTGGTTTTCGCAGGCGCTGGGGAACTAAGTCAGGCCTGCTGAGAACACCTGTTCAGTGGCTGGCCTCCTCAGGGCCAGAAAGATCCTGCCCAGTCAGGCAGGTCAGTCTACATCGCTGGGATTCCAGGGTCTGTAAGCTGTGCTCCCTCATCCCCAGCTTGTCTCTTCTACAAAGAAGATGCCCTCAGAGTCATGCCAGGAAGATGTTACCCCATTTTCCATGTCAGGCCTCCCAAAGAGAAAGCAGGCACTGAGGGCCCAGGCAAGGAAAGCTGCACCCCTTTCTTCCCCCACTGGCCTCCCAAGGGATGGCCATAACCTAGGGTGTGAGGCCAATTAAGGTGAGCCCCCTCTTTCATGCCTGGCATCCCCAGGACTAACCATGGCCTGATGAGCCAGGCCAGGGACACTCTGGCCCCTCTAGCATGCCTGGCTTCTGTGGGAGAGGCTACGCCCTGGGAAACAGGCCTGGGAAGCTGCAGTAACCTCTTCCATGACTGGACCTTCCTGTGCCAGACAAGCCCTGGGAAAGCAGGCCGAGGAAGCTGCACCTTCCTTTTCCATGGCTGGATAGTATCTGCATGGCTGGATAATATCTGGGGAGCCAGTCCAGCAAAACCTCTCCACCTATATCATGGTGGGCCTGTGGCCCGTCTTCTAGCACTGGCCTCTCAGAGTCTACCAGACAGGGTAAGATGTGTCCTCTCTTCCACTTCTAGCATCCCCAGGTCCTAACAGTACAGGAGAGTTGCACTCCCTCTTTCTGCCCCTCTTCCAGGACAGGCCCTGGATTCCAGGCCAAGGATGCTGAGCCACCCTTTTCAGAGCTGGCATCAGCAGGTCTATTCAGGCCCTGGGAATTCAGGTTAGGGACACTGAGCTCCCCTCTTCCCTGATTGAGCTACACAAGGACAGACAGGCTGTGGAGTACCAGGCCAGGAAAGCTAGGCCTCCCTCTTTCATGGCTAGTCTCTACAGGGCCAGACAGGCACTGCGGAGTCAATCCTGGGATACTGTACACCCATCTTCCATGGCTGGCTACCATATTGCCAGAAAGTCCCTGGGGAGACATGCTGGAACAGCTGTGACCCCCTCTTCCACAGCTGGCATCCACAGGACAGAGCAGGACTAGTGGTGACAAGCTGGGAAGGCCGTGACTCCTCACCCATGGCTAACTTCCCCTGTGCCACTCATGCCCTGGGTTTCCAGAATTTAGAAGGGGTGCCCCCTCTTCCATGGCTAGCCTGTACTCCCTCTTCCATGATGACTTTCAACGGCCTATAAGCCCAGGGAGTCGGCACAAGCTCTTCCACTGAGAGCACCCACAGGGTCTGCTAAGTCAGGGAAGCTGTGCCCCCTCTTTTAAGGATGGCTTCCCCTGTACAGTGCAGCCCCTTGGGAGCTAGGCTGGGGAAGCTCTGCCACCATCTTCCATGACTGATCTACCCAGAACAGGACAGTCCCTAGGCAGCCTGGGCTGGGAGACTTCAACACTCACTTTCATTACTGGCCTGAGCCTCCTCTTCCACTGTTGGCCTCCCCAGGGCCTACAAGCATGTGCAAGTTGTGTCTCCTCTTCCACAGATATCCTCCCTAAGGCCTGACAAGCTGGTGTAGTGATAAGCTGCGGGCAGGTCTGCTTTTCATCCTGCCGGGCTCCCGGCCACCGGCTAGCTTATGCCTGGAAATAACAACACACAAACTGTATTCTTTTAAACACTGCCTGGCCCATTAGCTCTAGCCTCTTACTGGCTAACTCTTGCTTTAACCCATATTTAGTAATCTGTGTAGCACCATGAGTGGTGTCTTACTGGGAAAGATTCAGCATGTCTGACCTGGCAGCTGGCTTCATGGCGACTGTCCCAGAGAGGAGAGGAAGGGCAATTGTCTGAGTCATCTGCCTCACTTCCTTCTTCCTGTTCTGTCTACTCCACCCACCTATGTTCTGATCTATCAGGACAAGCAGTTTCTTTATTAATTAACCAATGAAATCATCAGATAGATAGAAGACACATCTACATCAAGCTGGGGAAAATGTGTCACCTCTTCCACGGATATTCTCCATATGACCTGACAGACTGAGGAAAATGTGTCACCTCTTCCACAGATAGCCTTCCATGGGTCACCATACCTTGGGATAGCAGGCTGTGGAATCTGAATCACCCTCTTTATCAGCTGAACTCCGCAGGTCAGGCCAGGCCCTGAGGTGCCAGGTCATAGAAGCAGTGCTCCCTCTTCCAATCCTGGCCTCCCAGGGGGCTTCCATTTTCTGGGGAGCCAGGTCTTGGAAGGTGTGTCCCCTCTTCAAAATCTTTCTCTGCTGAACCGTACAGGTCCTGGTGAGCCATGCTGGGAATCCTGCTCCCCACCTCCACAGCTGGCCTCCCCAGGACAGGGCAGGCCCTTGGGTGACAGGCCAGGGAATTTGAGACACCCTCTTTCATAGCTGGACTGTACCTCATATTAAATGACTGGCCATCACAGGGCCTCCCAGACTGCTTACACTGCACTCCCCACTTGCACAGCTGACCTCCACAGGACAGGACAGACCCTGGGGAGCCAGGTCAAGGATTCTGCATGGCTGGATCTCAGGAGGATATCCTTGGAAAACCAGGTGGAGAAACCTGTGCACAACTGGCCTCCTCAGGGCCGGCCAGATCTTGGGGAGTTAGACTGGGAAGCCTGTGTCCTGCTTGGGCTCCACAGGGACAGACAGACCCTGGGGAACCGGGTCAGGCAAATTACACACCCCTCTTCCATGGCTTGTCTTCACATGGTAGGACACGCCCTGGGGTACAGGATGGTGAATCTGCAGCTCTCTTCCACAGCTGACCTCCACAGGACCAAACAGGCCGTGAGGAGGCAAGCCATAGGAGTTGCCCCTGTATCTCAGCTGGCCGCCCCAGGGTCAGACAAACTCTGGGGTGCCAGGCCACAGAAGCTGTGCCCCCTCTCCCATGGATGGCTTGTGCCTCTTCTTCACTACTGGCCTCCACTGGGCATGCCAGCCCAGGGGATCTGCACTCAATATTCCAAGGATAACCTCCCTATGTCCAGCCATGCTAGGAAAAGTGTGCCCTTTTATCATGGTCTGCCTTCTCAGGGAGGGACAGGTCCTGGAGAGCCACACTGGGGAAGCTGCACATCTGTCTTTAACAGATGGGCTTCCCACTGTCAGACATATCCCTGGCATGGCAGGCAGGGTACATTGCTCCCACTCTTCCCTGGCTGGCATTCCCTGGCCTGGCCATGCCTTTGGTGCAAGTCTGTTAAAGCTGCATCACCTTTTCAATGACTGGTCTAAGTCCCCTCTTCTACAACTGGACTCCCCAGGAACTGCAATCCTCTTCCACATGTGCGGATACAGGCCACTGAAGTTGTGCCACACTCTTTGCCATCTTCCTCCACAGTGCCAGACAAGCCTTGAGGAGTCAAGTCAGGGAAGATATACCCCCTCTCTACCACAGCTGGCCTCCCAGGGCCAGGCAGGAACCGGGGTGCCAGGCTGAGGAAGCTGTGAGCCCCTCGAATATGGATGGCCTCCACCAGGTTAAACAAGCCCTGGAGAGCCAGCTTTGAGAAGCTGAGACCCCATCTTCACAGGTGGCCTCACCCAGGCCAGGCAATCCTTGGAAATCCAGGCAAGGGAATCTGTGTCCCCCAATTCCACAACTGGCCTCTGAGGGAAAGTCTCTGCAGAGTCAGGCTGGGGAACCTGTGCTTTGTTCCATGGATGGCCACCCCAGGGTCAGAAAGTCCCCAGGGAGCCATGTGGGGAAACTACACCCCCTCTTCCAAGACTAGTTTCTTCAGGGTAGAACAGATCCTTGGGTGCCAGACCAACAAAACTGCCCCCTCTTCCATGGCTGCTCTGTGTCTCTTCTTTCATGACCTGTGCCGGGTCAGGGAAGCTCTGTCCACTCTTCCACATCTAGCCTTCTCAGGGCCTGCTAGGCAGGGGAAGCTGTGCCCCCCTCTTTCATGGATGGCCAAGACAGTGTTAGATATGCCCTAAGATGCAAGGGTGTGGAAGCTGTACCACTCTCTTCCATGGCTGGTCTGAGGCCCTCTTGAAAGACTGGCCTCCCAAGGGCACTGAAACCCTTGGAAGCTGTCTTTCTCTTCTATGCCTAGCCCACTCAGGGACTGCCAGGCCCAGGAACATGCATCCCCTCTTCCGTGGTTGGCCTCCAAAAGACAAGAAAGGCCCCGTGTTGCCAGACTGGGGAAGCTTCACGAACTATTCCATGACTGGTGGTCTGAGAAGGACTGGATGGGACCTGGGCAGGCAGGTCATGGAATCTGAGCTTGATCTTCCATGGACGGCCTCTGCAGGTCAGACAGGCCAAGGGGAAACAATAGGGGAATCTGTATCCCCCTCTTCCATATCAGGTCTCCCCCAGGACCTGCAATCACATTGAAAGTGTGCCTCTCATCCTCTCCTGGATTCTCCATGAGATGACAGGCACTGAGGGGCCAGGACAGGGAAGCTGTGGCCCCTCTTCCCTGACTGCCACTAACCCTCTTCAATGACTGACCTCCCCTAGACAGGACAGCTCCAGGGGTGCCAGGTCAGGGAAGTTGTGCACAAACCCTCAGAATCCAGGCTTGGGAAGCTGTACCCCCTCTTCCATGGTTGGCCTCAGCAAGTTCAGACAGGCCCTGGGGAGCCATGCTGGAGCAGCAGCACATCCTTTTATCCACAGCTGACATACCAAGCTGGGTAGCTGTGTCCAGTCTTCGATGCCTGGTCTCCTAGGGGATGGCTATGTCCTATGGATCCATGATGTAGAAGTGCTGCTCCCTTGGCCATGGCTGGCTTGTGCCCCCATGTCCCTGAATGGTCTCCCCAGTCCCTGCCAGGTTGGAGAAGGTGGGCCACCCATTCTTCAACACCTGGCCACCTGAGGGCTGGAAAGCCTCAGGGGAACCAGGCCAATAAATCTGTGCACCCATTTTTGATGTTTTTCTCCAGCGGTCCTCACAGACCCTGGGGAACCAGGCTGGGAAAGCTGTGCCTACTCTTCCTGAGCTAGCCTACTGAGGGCCTGCAAGGCCAGGGAAGGAGGTGTGCCCCCTTTTCTACAGCCTGTCTCCCCAGGGAGTGATATGCCCTGGAAGTCCATGTTGGGGAAACTGTTCAACCCTCTTCCAAGGCTGGTCTCCCCAGGGTCAGACCTGTACTGGGGTGTCAGGCTGGGTACACTGCTCCCACTCTTCCATGGTTTGCATTTCTTAGGGTGGCCAGACCTTCGGTTTAAGGCTATGGAACAGTGTCCCCCTTTCCATGGCTAGCCTGAGCCCCCACATTTATGGTTGGCATCCCCAGGACCTGCTACCCCACGGAAGCTGGGAATCCTCTTCCACAGCTAGACTCCCCAGGGTATGCTAGGATAGGGAAAGTGTGCCCCTTTTTGCTGCTAGCCTTCCCTAGACAGGACAGGCCCTGTAGTACCAGGCTACATAAGCCTGGTACTCTTCCTAATCTGGGCTTTCCAGGGCTGGTCGTGCCCTATGGATGCAGGCTGGGGATGCTGTACCCTCTCTTCCACAGGTGGCATCTCCAGGGCCAGCCATTCTTTGTGAAATCAAGCCAGGGAATTTGAGCACCCCTCATCCATGGCTGGTCTATGGTAGGCTAGACAGGCAATGGAAAGCCAGTTTGTAGAAGCTGTACCCCTCTCTTCCATGACTGGTCTCCCCAGGCAGAGCAGCTGTGCCCCACTCTTCCATGGCCAGCCTCCAAAGGGCTAGACATGCTCTGGAAAGCCAGGCCTAAGAAGCTTGCACCCTGCCCCCAACAGCTTACCTACACAGTGCTGCACCATTCCCGGCAAGCTAGGCTGGGGAACCTGTGCCCTTTCTTTCATGTCTGACCTTCATATGTCCCCACAGTCCATGAGAGCCAGGCTAGTGATGCTGGGCCACCTCTTCCATGGCATGCCTCCCCTTGCCCTTGGGTATCAGAGAATGGAAGCTGTGCCCGCTCTCTCATGACTAGCCTGTACCCCTTCTTCCAAGACTGGCCATGCCAGGACCTACATGTTCAGGAAATTGTGCCCCCTGTTCCATGGATACCCACTCCAGGGCCTGCAAGGCCAGTTAAAACTGTGTGCCAGCTTTGATGGCTGCACTCCCCAAAATACAACAGGCCCTGGTGAGCCAGGCCAGGGAAGCTGAATCCCTCTCTTCCATGGATGGCCTCTCCAGTACAGGACAGGCCTTGAGGAGCCAGACCCAGGACTTTGCACCACCCTTTCCCAAGGCTGGCCTATGCAATGCCACACAGGCCCTGGGGAGCCAGACTGGTGAAGCTGTGCCCCACTCTTCTATATCTGGCCTCACCAGGGCTGGTCAAGCACTGTGGTGCCAGGAAATGTAAGTCATGCCCCCTCCACCATGACACCCCTCCTCAGGGGTAATCATTCCCTGAGGATGCAGTCTAGGAAAGTTGCACCCCTTTTTCTATGGTTGGCCTTCCCTGTGCCAGCCATTCCCTGGGGAGCTAGGCCAGAGAAGCCGTGCCACCTCTTCCATGACTGGCCACAGCAGGGCAAGACAGACCTGAGGAGTCATGCCAGAGAAGTTGTGACCCTTTTCCTCAGCAGGCCATCTCAGGCAAGACTAGTCCCAGGGTTGCCAACCAGGAAAACTGCACTCCCTTTTCCAGGGTTTACCTCCCAGGGAATGATATTGGCCTGGGAAGCCAGGCCACAGCTGCTATGCCCTCTCTTCCATGCCTGATCCCTGCCCCTCTTCCAATATTGACCTCCACACGTACAGCTAGGCCGGGCAGGTGAGCCTGCTCTTCCAAAGCTGGACTCCTCAGGGTTAAACTGACTTGGGGGAGCCAGCTTGGTGAAATTGTGTTCTCATCTTCAAAGGATTCTTCCACAGAGCCAGGCAGGTCCTGGGGAGCTAGGCCAATGAAATTATGCTGTCTTCCAGGCCTAGCCTCTCAAGGGCCTGCCAAACTGGGGAAGACAAGTAACCTCTTTCTTAGCCTGCCTCCTCTGTGTGGGACAGGTCCTAGATAGCTATTCCAGGGACATTGCACACCCCTATTCCATGGCTGGGCTCCCCAGATTCATAGAGTCATTGGAGTGTCAGGCCAGGTAGCTGCTCCCACTCTTCCATGTCTGGCCTTTCTGGGATGGCCATGTCCTCGGTGCAGGGCTGTGGAAGATGTGCTACCTTTTTCATGGCCTGAACCCTCTCTTGCATGACTGGAATCTCTAGGTCCTGCAAGACCATTAAAGATGCACACCATCTTTTTCACCTTGCCTCCTCAGGGCCTACCAGGAAGGGAAGATACGCCCACAGTTCCATGATTGGCCTATCCAGTTCCCAACAGAAGCTCCCAGAGCCAATCAGGGGAACCTGGGCCCCCCACTTCCACAGCAAGCCTGCCCTTGCTCAGATAGACCATGGGGAGCCACAGTGGGAAACCTGCACCCAGTTCTTGCACAGTTGGCCTCCACAGGGCCAGACAGGCCATGGGGACCCAGGACTGAGGAGATGTGTCCCCTTATTCCATGGCTTGGCTCCACATGGATCAACATGACTGGGGATCCAGGAGTGTTAATATGTGCCCCCTCTTCCAGGGTTTCTCTGTAGCTTTGGAGCCTGTCCTCGAACTAGCTCTTGTAGACCAGGCTAGCCTTGAACTCACAGAGATCCCCCTGCCTCTGCCTCCCAAGTGCTGGGATTAAAGGCATGCACCACCACTGCCCGGCTAAGCAAAACTGTTCCAATAAGTATTGTTTCTGTATGATTATTTGGGTCTGGTTGGCTGAGAAATGAAAGTACAGTTTCTGTTTGTAAAGAAATTGGGGAATAACTAGTAAAACTGCTTAGCACAGATGGGTTTTGATTTATGAATTCTTCAATATAAAACAAATAGAGGCTAAAGCCACTGACTTCATCAAAATAGTTCAATGAAAGAGAATCTCTATGACTACATGATCTTAAGCCTTTTCTTTGAGATGGGAACAATAATGACACCTAGGGTTCTATTTATTCCTGTGGATTCCATAAACTGGAGATCCTGCCTCTTCCCTTTCCATCCCAGTCACATATAACCAAGGTGGCTGGAGTTATGTGTGGGTAAAGCTCAGACCAGGAGACCCCATTACTTAGGACTTGAAATAGTTATTTGAAAACTCCTGCATCCTAATGAGAGCTAATGTGGACCTCAGGCATATCTTGGATGCATCCCCAGGTTCTCCTCTCTGTCTCTTTTGTCCTCCATTCCCCTGCTCAGGCTCAGTCTGGGCATGATCATTCTGGTATCAGATGTTTCTGACTCTGCATCTGGGTATGCTCTCCTCATATCTACAGTAAACCTTCTCCACCATATGCAGGAGCAGCCATAGCCTCCTCTTTTTTTGTCTTTTTCATTCAGTAGCTTTTGTACATTCCTCTGTCAATTTTCTCAAAGATGTTACTACTGCTCCAGAGGAAGCTGTGATTGTGGAGAATGTAAATTCAGCGCCCTAATCAAGAAAATGAGCATCTTGAGCGAGATTGCCAGCAGTGTCAACACAACAGAAGGGCACTGCCTGATCACTGCAATGTGAGGGGGCTGAAAACTAGAAACCATCTAAAGGACTCTTTGATCTAGTCCAACATATCCCAAAACAACAGCAATAAGAACAAAATCCTGCTCATAGGAAATATTTGGACTACCTTATGACTGACATATTTCATTTGGAAGCTTGTAATGCATTTACAGGATGGAATCAAGTCTTTTTGAGCAATTCTACTTTCAACATTCTTTTTGATAAGGAAATAAAATACTGACTCATGCTTCTTAGATTTTCTGTGAAAACTCAATTTAACCCTAGATGGAAGCATTATGGAATATGTTTCCTTTTTAACTGATTAATGGTGGCTCACTTTTATTCTCAGTACAAACTGTGTGTCTATGTTTACCTAGAATATCATATAATTTATAAATATTCCAGGTTGTGTATTATGGAATTGATCTTTAAGAATGATGGGGGAGCAGTGGCAAGCTGACAGTGAAACACAAGAGTACCATTCATTTGAAAAAATGAAAAGGAAATCCCTTTAAAAATGAGGGAGATAATCATCAGTCTGACTACAGGGCAAGGCCAGTTCAGGCACCCTCTACTCTATTGCTTAGGGTCTTAGCTGGGGTCACCCTTGTGGATTCCTGGGAATTTTTCTAGAGCAAGGTTTCTTGCTAACCCAAAATGGCTCTCTCAATCAAGATATCTCTTTCCTTGCTCTCATATCTGTCCTTCCTCCATCTCAACTATCCCATTCCCTCAAGCTCTCCCCAACCCTCCCTTTCTCC
Source organism: Arvicola amphibius (assembly GCF_903992535.2). NCBI lineage: Eukaryota > Metazoa > Chordata > Mammalia > Rodentia > Cricetidae > Arvicola > Arvicola amphibius. The sequence goes on from NC_052047.1 coordinate 93,326,550, forward strand.
CCTTCTCCCCTTCCTTCTACCTCCTGACCCCATGCTCCCAAATTTTTTCAGTTTTGTCTGCTTCCAATTTCCAGATGGATCTATATATTTTTCTTTGGGTTCACCTTATTAGTTAGCTTCTCCAGAATCATGAACTATAGGCTCAATGGCCTTTGTTTATGGCTAGAATCCACTTATGTGTGAGATGAGTATCTTAAATATCTCCATAGAAACTTGGTCCAACAAAAGATGGAAACAGAGGTAGAGACCCACACCAGAGCATTGGACTGAGTTCCCAAGGTCAAGTTGAAGAGTGGAAGGAGTGAGATTATGAGCAAGGAGGTCAAGACCATGAGGGGTTCACCCACTGAGACAATGTGCCTGAGATAATGGGAGCTCACCAACTCCAACTGGACTGGCAATGAATAAGTATGGGATCAAACTAGTCCCTCTGAATGTGGTTGACAGTTGGGGAAGACTGAGGGGCAAATGACAATGGCACTGAGATTTTTCTCTACTCTATGTAGTGGCTTTTTGGGATCCTATCCTTTTTGGATGTATACCTTGCTCAACCTAGATGTAGTGCCTTGGACTTTCCACAGAGCACGGCGCTTTGCCCTCTCTTAAGATTGGAGGGGTTGGGGAGAGGGTGTGTGAAGGGAGGGGGAGGGGAGTGGAGGAGGGGGAAAGTGGGAATTTGGCTTTGCGGCGAGCGAGCCCCGACCAGCGGGGAAAGATCACCACCGACACAGGATTCTTCTCTGATCACACTTTAATGAAGCGCTGCTTGGTTGAGGGAGAGCTGGAAGCAGGGGGCCCCCCCGAGCCGGGCTGGGTGGCGGCTTATATACAGGAGGACGGGGCGTGTCTACTGATTAGGTGACGTGGCAGAAAAGGATTGGTGGAAACCTGTTGCTAGGCAGATGTGGCGCGAAAAGTTCGCGCCACATACTTGTTTACTTTAGCCCTCGGCGCCATCTTGTAATGGCGAAATGTAAGTGCGGCCGCCACAGTTCCCCCCTTTTAATTTTATGACATTTAAAAGACAGTCAAGGCTGAGGTCAGAGGACCTTACCCTGAAAATGTAGACATGTCCCGTTTTTCTCAGGGATGGGAAAAATAAGCGGGACTACCCATATGCATAAGGTCATGATCTCCTGAGTGGATCTACTCAGTGCACTCTTAGGTGCAAAACCTCCTGTCCAGGACAACACATCCCCAGATTCAGGGGAACCTCATCGATCCCTCTTTCCGAGTGCAATGGCTCAATGGCCTTCGGGTGCAAAAGCAGGGATCAGGGTCAGGAGTCCTGTAAGATGCTGATCCAAGCTTGGGGGGAGTTACCGGCCTCCAAGGCTGCGAGGGCACGTGCAATGGCCACCTTTTCCCGTTTCCTTACCCGAATCAGCCTTAGAATCAGAAACAACGCCAATATCACTCCTGAAGTTAATATTAATCCTAGCACGCCAACCCCTGCCCATTCCTTAATATATGAAAAGGTATCTACCAGCCAATCTGTAAATTCCCCCAGCGAAACCATAGTCGCCTGGGTTTGATTCAAAGCCAAAATCTTCAAACTAAAATTGGCTTGCAATTGTTCCAATTCCCTTGTCCAATTGCCATTTAGATATTGAGTGTGGACTCATTGTGAACAGGAATTGGAATGGGCCATGTACGGGCCACAGCCCAGAAATAAGATTCTTCAGATTCAACTGGAACCGGCAGGTTCACCAACAGGATCAGGAGCAGCAACATCTCCTTGCTCTTCATCAGGCTGTTCCAGTGTTGTCACGATCCTTGTCAGTCTGGTAGGGATCCACACCGGATCTGGCCGATTCTGAGGAAAGACACAAACAGCTCCCCTTCGGGGAATCGAACCCCGGTCTCCCGCGATTAAAGCAGGTACCTGATCTTCCCTGCCCCCTGGAGACTGCTAGCATAGCAGCCGCTAGACCAGCATTAGTTAGAGGGCCGCCTATCTCTCGGCAGGCCTTAAGCCAAGCATCCAGTCCTTTATTTTTCCACGGCATGATGGCTCTCTTACATTCTTTAGTAGCCTGTTCAAACACTAGCTGTTGAACCAGAGGCATAGCTTCTTCCGCCTCACCGAAAACTTTTCCTGCAGCTTCCATCATGCGAGCCACAAACTCCGAAAAAGGTTCAGTAGGGCCTTGAATAATTTTAGTAAGGTTGCCCGTCACTTCACCTCTTTTTGGTATCATTTTCCATGCTCTTGTGTAAATTTCATTAATCTGTTGATATACCTCCACTGGATAGGCTGTTTGATTAGCCGTCCATTGCCCTTGCCCTAATAACATGTCTGCATTCCAGGGAGCTCGATTTGGCGTTTGCGCATTTACTCGAGCCTGAGTGTGAGCAGCTTCTACCACTATAGATCTATAATCTAGATATTGACCTGTAGAAAGGCATGCTCTAGCAATTTCCCACCAATCTGTTGGTGTCATAGCTCTGGTGGTCAACCGAGTCAGTAATGTGCGGGTATACTGCGCATTAGCTCCATAAGTCTTTGCCGCTTCCACTAAATCTTTTAACTCTTTATAAGGGACTGGCTCATGATATCTTTGTTGATTTTGATCCTCAAAAACAGGAAATACCACCACTGAAGGTGGATAATGCACAGCTAACTGCGCAAGAGTGCCCCTGTCAATGAAATGGCAGCTACTCCTGGGCTGCACGTAAGGAGGGGGAAACTCTCTAGTGGGCACTTTTAGAGCTGGCCCATATCTCTCCTCCTCATAATGTGCATCTTCCTCCTCTAAGCTCTCCTCCTCTGCCTCTACCAGCTCCTCTTCAGCCAGCCGCAAGGCTGCGAATTCATCCAGCACCGGATACAGGGGAGGTGCTGAAGGTTTATTTATCTTAGGATCCTCTTTTTCTTTTATATCTTTCTTTTCTCCTTTTTTGTTCCTTATTACCGTGCACTTTTCTTCAGTATCCTCCTCTGTCTTTGAACCTGCTTCTGAAAGGCTGTCCTGGTGTCTTGCCAACATTTTCCTTCCTTCTCTTAACTCCTCTACATTTTTTCCGTCTTTCAAACAGGAGTGTACTAATCTCCAAAAAGGATAAGTTCCCTTCTTTAATTGCCCCTGTTCCTTTGCTGCCTCCAAATCTTTGCCTAGCTTTCTCCAGCAATGCAGATTTAGATCCCCAGACACCGCAAACCACGGCGCCGTGCGATCAATATCCCCGACAATCACCTTTATGGTGGATTTCGAGATTTTCAATCCTCTCTCCTGTAGTAACCGCTGTATGGGATCTACAAAATCGCATGCACTGGAGACAGACTGATCGTTGCCCATCTTTGCTTACTTTTCTACAAGAGGCTTACAAAAGGGCAGAAAAATCGCCTTATCTGCCACGGATTTACTTTCGCTTTAGATGTTGCAGCAGAGACACTCCTCTCCTGGTCTATGACAACGGATAAAAATGCAAAAGGCATAAACCACTACAGCAAAAACAACCACTGCTAATGCAAACCACAAAGGACTAATTCCTCCAAGAAGCATACCTGAGGATACTTACCGGCGCCGACCGCTTCGTGTGTAGAGTTCTGAATCCTCTTCGGCCCCCCGTGTGTGTCCGCCGAAGTTCCCGGGTTTCGGCACCAGCTGCGGCGAGCGAGCCCCGACCAGCGGGGAAAGATCACCACCGACACAGGATTCTTCTCTGATCACACTTTAATGAAGCGCTGCTTGGTTGAGGGAGAGCTGGAAGCAGGGGGCCCCGAGCCGGGCTGGGTGGCGGCTTATATACAGGAGGATGGGGCGTGTCTACTGATTAGGTGACGTGGCAGAAAAGGATTGGTGGAAACCTGTTGCTAGGCAGATGTGGCGCGAAAAGTTCGCGCCACATACTTGTTTACTTTAGCCCTCGGCGCCATCTTGTAATGGCGAAATGTAAGTGCGGCCGCCACATGGCTTGGTATTTTTTTTAAGTAATAAAATAAAAAAAAATTCTCACTGCTGTCCTGGATACTTAATTGAGAAACTGCATGTACCATGTTGGATCCCAAGGAATCTTATTTTTGTGCTGAATTATATGATGTAGGTGCATATCAGATCATAATGTGGGAAGAGGGAGGAAACTTCTCTGTCACATTTTCCAGTAGGCAAGTCAGTGAGGACATTTTCTTGATTAATGATTGATGTAGGAAGGCCCAGCTTACTGTGGGTAGTGGCAATCTGTACAGATGATCCTCATTGCCATAAGAAAGCAGGCTGAGAAAGCCATGGGGAACAGGCACGCGCGCGGTGTGTGTGTGTGTGTGTGTGTGTGTGTGTGTGTGTGTGTGTGTATCACATATATGAGGTTGAAGCTGGACAACAAATTCTGGTATAAAAATTCTGGTATAAAAGTACATGTTGCATGCTGAGGATATAGGTCACAGGTAGAGCACTTGTCTAGCATGCACAGATGCTGGGACACATGTGAGAGTGTAAAGATACCGGAGAACAGGAAACTGCTACGTTACTGCTGGAATTGTAGATGAGGATAGTGCAGCCACTAGCGCCTCATCATTTATAAAAGAAAAAAGGGTGAAACCCCAATTACCTACTGCTTGATGAGTGGGTAAACCAAGAGTGGTGAATTAATATAGAGGTCTAGTTTCTAGCCATGGAAAGGGGTAGAGAACTGATACATCCTATAACATGAATAAATATCACAAACATTAAGCTCAGTCGAAAGTAGCCAAGGGACTGAAGAATGGGACACTTCTTTATTAGATGATTTGATTTCTATTAAATACCCAGAATGAGACACTTGAAGCAGAAAGTTAGATTGGTAACTGATAGAGGGTGGGGTCTGGAGGAATGAAGAGTAACTACTCACGAATAAAGGTTTTTTTCTTGAATGACAAAAATAATTTAAAAAATAAATAGGGTGATGGTTGTATAATTTTAAGAACATACTGAAAAAATCCTACCAGGTTGTATACTTTAAAAGAGTGAACTTACTACATAAATTATTTCTCAATATTTATTTCTTTCATGTCTATGTATGTTTTGTCTCCATGTATGCATGTTCACTGTGTGCATGTCTGGTGCCTGCAAAGATACAAGAGGGTTCTGGATCACCTAGAAATAAATTTACAGATGTCTGTGAGTTTCCTTCCATGTGGGTGTGGTTGTAGGTTGAAGGGTTTGTGCTGAGAGGTATTGAGAACTACTTTTCTCCTCCAGGTGCATGTAGAGTACCTTCCCGTAGCGTGAACTCTGGTTAGTAGCAGCTCAACTTCTCCATATTCAGTGACAGAAGTGTCACCTTCAGAAACAAGACCTTAACATTGGTTGTGTGAGCAACCAAGAGTCTTGGCAATAGCTGTGCTATTTGGTGGTTTCCATGGGTCCCTTTGGTTAATGACTCAACAGGCTGTAACCTGTTCCTGTCACTGGAGGTTTCATTTGGTGGCACAAGATGTCTAGTTGAAGCCTTCTCTCCCCTGTTGTTTTTTTTGTCTCCCTGTGTGTTCCTTTCACATATGTATAGGAAGCTTCTAGGGTAGTCGGTTTCCATATAGTTTTTCAAAGAACCTTTAGTATTGGTTGTTCCTCTCTATTTTCCCTCCTTTACCTTTCTGTCCCATCCCCCTTTTATTAAACCATCCAATTCTAGTTTTCCTTTATAGCTTCATAACACTAAAGATTATTCCCTTTCCATGAGAGATACTCTCCTCTCTCCTGGTCCCTTACTAAGTTCCAAACCTCTGTGGTTACTCAGATTCTAGTTCCCATATCAGAACCTTAAAATGTAACACCCTTTTTTATTTATCTTATTTATTTTACCTTTTTTATTTATTTTATGTGGTTTTTCAAGATGGGTTTTCTCTGTAGCTTTTGGAGCCTGTCCTGGAACTAGCTCTTGTAGACCAGACTGGCCTCGAACTCACAGAGATCTGCCTGCCTCTGCCTCCCGAGTGCTGGGATGAAAGGCATGCGCCACCACCTCCCAGCAAAAGGGAAAATCCTTAAAAGAGAAAACGTATAATATTTGTCTACGTGTGCTGAGCACTGTAGGCTTTTGTCGCTGGAGTCTGACATGGACATGCGCAGGACACACATGGTGCACAGCTGCTGAGCACTACTGTGTGCTCACAGCGCGTCACTATGCCCATGGAACTGTGTTGCTAAGGAGGAAGCAGAGTTCAGCTCACACTGAACCGAGGACCTGCCTAGCAGGACGCTTATTTGGTTCAGTGGGGAGACTTAACTAGTGTTTCGAACATTTATTGTTGGGTTTGTGGGGTGGGGTGCGGGTGGCTAAAGGGGAAGGAAGGGAGGGCCGGGAGGGCCGGGAGGGCCGGAAGGGTCTGAGGATCCTTGAGGCTCAACATGCAGGAGGACTTTGATTATGATGCCCTTACTATTAGAGGCCCTCAGCAGACTCGCTGGTACACCCGCCTGTGACCCGCATACCTGGGTCATGGGTGCTTTGGTCAGAAACGGCCACAATTTCCCTTGTACTTAATTGGATATGACCCTGTGGGGCGGCTCCATAGGGCGGCCAATGTGGGTGATGTGGCTTTAGTGGAAAGACTCATCAATGGCAGCGAATACCACGTAAACGAATACGACAGGAGGGGAGGGTAATGGGGTCTGGGGAGGGGCAAGGGGCAGGAGGAGTGGAAACTGTTGGGGACAATCAGGGTCTACCAGGGAGAAACATACTTTCCAGGTCTGCAGCCTGAGGGAGGGCAGAGGTCATGCTACTTAAGGCTCTTCTTTCATGGAGACCACTGTGTTTTGTGCCTGCTTTAGGCTCCTAGGCACCTGAAACCTGCACACCTCGGAAGGGCAGCTCCTATTCCTTCTTTAAGAAAGCAAAACAAAAAACTTCAGTTAGTTTACAAATCCTTTAACATTGTCTCTTTTAGAGCACTTTATTGGGTGCTTTAAAGGGATTTATCTAAGAAAACTGTATTTTTTCATGTGTACACTTAAAATTTTATAGGTTTGAGTGTTTCACCTGCATGTATTTTCAATGTACCACGCACACATAGGAAGAGGGTGTTGGATCTCCTGGAAGTGGAGTCATGGACAGTTGTGATCTGCTATATGGGTGCTAGGAATCAAACCCAGGTCCTCTACAGAAAAAACTAGAGCTTGTAAATGCCAAGCCATCCCTCTAACCCTTAATACATATGTTTTTAATGCTATATTATTTGCAACACAGAAAACTGTATCATGTGATAAATTTTTACATAAAATGCCAACTTGAAACCAAAAAAAAAAAAAGAATCACCAAGAAATATTATGTCTGTTTCATGTTTGCTGAGGAATCTCATGAGGAAATTTTCAACTTGAACTATAACACTGTCCCCTGGCCCCGTGTGTGTGTGTGTGTGTGTGTGTGTGTGTGTGTGTGTGTGTGCACATGTGCCCCACACATGCCAAGTGAGTGTGTGAAGGTTAGGAGAGAACTATATTTGACAGTTGTGTTCTGCCATGTTGGGGGCTCTGGGGATTGAACTTAGGCCAATGGGTCTGCCAGTAGGTGCCCTCACCTATTGAACTACCCTATGGTTCCTCCACCTCAGCTTTTCAGACAGACTCTCTCACCCAAATCCCCTCTGTGTTTGACTGATTGTCTTGGAGTATACTGATTCACTTAAACTTGCAGGCAAGCAAGCTTTGGGGATCCTTTTGTATCCACATCTCCAGCACCAGATTCTCAAGGTGCTGGGGGTTCTGAAGTCGGGGTTCTCAGGTTTGCAGGGCCAGTGCTTTACCATGGTGGAGGCATGTTCACCACCTCTGCAAGCTATGCTCACCGCTCCAGCTCCAGGGATGCAGAGGGTCTGTGTTGCCGTTAAGCAACTAGTAGCACACTGCTCACAAATCCCATTTAAGTATTTCATAGCTAGACACCCAAAATAGCCAGAGCCATTTGCCAGTAAGAACCAATAAACCTTCTCTTAAAGAAGCTGCACCTCTGCTTGCAGCCAGCAAACAGAGCCTATCTGGAAAAAAAAATGTGGCTACCAAGAAGCTGTGCTTAACTCTGTTCTTTTGCATCTAGAATTCCTTCTCAAGCTTCCTTAGTTTTTATGTGGACATAGTTAATCCATACTGGCGCCATTATATAAGGTGAAGCTCTATTTCATTTCCCAGTCACCCAGACCTGAATAATAACACAGAAACTATATTAATTATAACACTGCTTGGCCAATGAATCAGGCATATTTCTAGCTAGCTCTTACATCTGTAACTAGTCCATTTCTATTAATCTGTGTATTGCCATGAGGCTGTGGCCTACCAGTGATGTTCTGAGCATCTTTCTCTTTCAGCAACTACATAGCATCTCTCTGACTCTGCTTATTCTCTCTTTTCCAGCCTGTCTATATTCTGCCCTGCTATAGGCCAAAGCAGCTTCTTTGTTAACCAAAGGTAATAAAATATATTCATAGCATACAGAGGGGAATCCCACATCAATATTCCATACTATAATTTGACAGGTAGATATAATTTGCGTTTTGATATTACAAGATGTCACAGTCAAGACATTGCCTTGAGTATCAGAAGAAACTGGACATTCTAACAGTGTTGGGACTGTTCCATAATGTATAGATTTTTGAAATTTGGCCAAATACACTTTGCATCATGGTTTGACTTTGAGTCTATGCGGACCTGTGTCAAAACATGAATGGTTGAATGAAAAGTTTCCTAGGTAGTATGCTGTATTTGTCTTTGGTGTGTGACCTTCATTGGTAACTCATGATACCACAAGGAAGAGGAGACTTTCTGGAGAAATATGCTCACTGATAAAGAAGTTTGAGTGTTTATAACCTCACCACACTTTACTTTGTGTGATTTAAACTTAGCAGCCTGCTTCCTTCTCATGTAGCCACATCATCACCACCATTAGAGAGTCCTTTGCTAAATAATGTAAGATAAAATAGAAGCAACTCCTTTCTTTGCTAATTCATTTTTATTGCCTGTTGATTTATGTTTATTTTTTTGCTGGCCAAATTAGTTTTTTGCTCTTGTGCTTAACTTTACCCACATCATGGCTTTTAAACTTGGGAGGGAGTTGTCATTTTTCAGCCTAAGAATGCATGAATTCATGATATTAATAGTGGACTCCTCAACCAGTGAATTGCAGAAGTCTCTATTTTTGTATATGCTTTTGCATTTTTAAATTTTTCAAATGTTGAAGGAAGGCTACTTGTTTGTTTCCCAGCTGCCTAGCCCTGAAATAATCACACAGAAACTGTATTAAGTATATCACTGCTTGGCCCATTAGCTCTAACTTGTTATTGGCTAACTCTTGCATATTAATTTAGCACATTTCTAGTAATCTGTATATTGCCACATGGCTGTGGCTTACTGGCTAAAGTACCAGTGTCTGTCTCCAACGGGGCTACCTGGCTGCTCTCTCACTCTGCCTCCTTTCTCCCAACAGTTTAGTTTTCCCTACTTAGCTCTGTTCTACCCTATCAGGCCAAGCCAGTTTTCTTTATTCATTAATGGTAATCACAGCATACAGAGGGGAATCCCATATCACCTTCCCTTTTCTGTTTAAATTTAAAAATGGTTTTAACTTTAACATAGTAAAATTACATATAACAAAACAGTTATCAAGCAAGAATTATAGTTACAATATTTATATCTATTTTATCTTTTATCATGACTAAGGAAAACTTTAACTATAAATTCTTCAACTTCATCAAAGACTCCAGAAGGATATATTACCTAAGTAAACAGGAAGTGCATTGTAAGCAACTTCCAAAACTCTAGAATTGACAGAGACATCTTGCTGACTGGACAGTCACCCAAAGTTCTTCTGTACCAATAGGGCATCCATTTTCAGCCTACAGGCCCATAGTATCCTGCAGACTTTTCCATGAAGTAGGAAATTTCAAAGACAGTTCTTCCTACATTGGCAGCTTGTCAGTCACTTTCTTCTGTGTCCTGTAGAATGTCTGGCAGACTCTTTCATGAAGTAGGAACCCTGAAGAACAGTCTTACCTTTAGGCAAGTTCAGCAATCATTTCTCTGTGAGTCCTGCATGTCCAGTTCATACAGCATACCATCAAGCAGTTCAGGCAAGAGCAGTTTCTTGCCCAAATGGCTAACAAACTCCATGAGCCTCTTCAGTGCCCATCTTTCTCTTGAAGTAATTGGTGCTGCGAGGAGCAGATGTGTCTCATTGTTATGAAAGGTCCTAAGTTCTTAAAACATTTTAAATGCCATATTATGAAAGTCTTTGAAAGATTTAAAGAATACTTAACTGAAATATCTCTCTCTCTCTCTCTCTCTCTCTCTCTATATATATATATATATATATATATATAGAAAACCTAACTAACATGACTACAAGCTTGAGTATTATAGATGATTATCTATTAACCTATATTTCTTAATTATGCATTACATATTTAAATGAGTTATACAAACACAATACCATAATCAAGAACATAAATACATATATACAGTATAACAAAACTGACCTTAAATTTGTATCAATAAACCAAGATCCATACCAATGCAAATATCTATAGCATATCCACTTTAAATGTAAGCAAACATTTACAAACAATATTTGGGAATATGGATGTAGTTCTGTTCAAACTGCTTCTTCTTTTTGTTGGGCAAAGTAATTTTTAGGGGTGTTCCCAGTGACATCTCAGGAGGTCTTGGTGAATCAAACCACATTAGCCTGGAATGAATCCACAGGTTCTCATCCTCTGTGGAAACATAAGAATTTCTTTTTCAAAAAAGCATATCCTTAGACCCAAATTCAGAAATCATGATACCTTTAGAACATATATACTTATTTAGCTTAGCAGCCCATACAATGAAATGTCTCTCTGTACTTAGCTACTTCGCATTCAAAAAATTTCGAAGAAAACACAATAATATACATAATCCAGACTTTATGATCATATTCCATCTTTAAGTGGCTTATTTTTCTTTAATCCTTTTAATCTATGACTGTCTGTACTCTGTCTCTTTAAAGACTTTACCTTTTTTAAAAAATCATTTACTTCTTTTTATAACTATACTCTTTTTTCTTCTCTCTCCCAAGCCTACATACATTTTTAAACACACTTTCTCTTATCTAGAGGTCCCTTTCCTCTGAATTTGTGCTTATTGTGTATTTATAATTATTTTCTGACCAGGACTGCTTCCTAAATGCTAAGCACTTCTTAAAAACCTAAGCTGCGGCATTTATAGGGTATATACAGTACTTTCTGCTTGCTCTGCACAGTCCAACATGGTGGAAGTCCATTCACCATCTCTGCAAGCCATGCACATTACCCCAGTTCCAAGTATGCAGGGGGTCTATGTCACGCCATTATATACACAATTATATACAATTATAGCACTCTGCTCACAAAACCCATTTAAATGCTCAATAGCTGGACCTCCTGAAAGAGTCAGAGGTCATGCTGGCAGCATGGCCAGAAAAACCAGCATTTTAAAAAGGGCATGGCTTTTTTCTGCTACCAATGAGTCAGTAAAACCTCTCCTAAAGGTGCTACAGCATGCCACCAGTAAACAGCAAGAAGCTATATTAAATTCTGTGTTTTTGTTTCTCCAATTCCTTTTCAAGCCCTCTCAAGTTTTAAGTGGATTTTAGTCAACCATGTTGGTGCAAATTTGCTGAATGAGGCCACTTGGCCTTGTGTGAATCTTCTGCTTACAAATATGAATGTGTACCACTTGTCTGCTTGTTATTTACTGAGGTCAGTGGAGAGCATTAAGTTCTCTAACCTGATGTTAGGAACAGTAGGGAGACTCCAGTTAATGCTGAACATTGGTCTAGGACCTCTTCAAAAGCAACAAGTAATCTTATCTGTTCACTAATCTTTATATAGTCTATCATTTTATTATTGATGAGCGTTGTTTTATTATTTACAATCACCATTTACTTTACTTTTGTGAGAATTCTTTGATATGTTATCAGTAACTTACCAATAATGCATTTCTTTCTTGAAATATTAACTTTACAGTTTTAAAAGTCTCACTCCAGTTTATGATAGACAAGTACAGGATTGTTGTGAATGCTTAACTCTGTGGAGGAGTCCAGAGGGAGTCCTTGAATACTTTTTGTATGTTTGTTTAATTGAGACCAGATCTCACTGTGTTCCTTTGGCTGTCCTGGAAATCTCTACATAGACCTGGCTGGCTTAGAAATCAGAGTTTAATTTGTCTCTGCCTCTAAGTGGTTAGCAGACTCCGTAAGGAGCCTCTTCAATGCCCATCATTCTCTTGAAGTACATTGGTGCTGCCAATGAATGGCAGAGACTTTTATCAGTGGCTAAATGTGATTGTCATAAGTCTGATGACCTGAGTTCATCTTATGGAAGACATGGTTTCTCTGTGTAGGCCTAGCTGTCTTGGAACTCACGTTGTAAACCAAGATGTCCTTGAACTCAAAGAGATCTGCCTGTTTCTGCCTCATCAGTGCTGAGATTAAAGGTTTGCACCACCACATCCTGCTTAGGATTTTAAGATATATCTTAAGGCAGTATCCATGGATTATTTTTTATAAAGTCTAGACCATTTTTTCGATGTCTTTATTGACATGTTAAAGTGACTGGCAAGTCATTAACAGTGTGGAACAAACAATTTACCTTTAGTCTCTTTATCAGTAAGAGATTATTTTATAAGCTGTTGCTTTAGTAGCCACATTATTTAATAAGCTAATAACCTGCTCTATTTCAGGTGTTACATTTTTTAGAATAAACTGAGAGTTTCCAGAAAGGAACTTAAAAGGCACAGCCAAATATTCAGTAGTGAAAAAAAGATAAGATCATTTTTAAGTTTCAAACCCTGAACAAACAGCTGAGGTTCCTATTTTACTTATCAAAGTTGGACCTGGCCACCAGGTTCTCCCAGCATCCTTCAGCCCCTACCTGTTACAGGGTTATGGATGCCATACTCCACTCCTTACCCTGAACTCTCCAGCCCAATGGTTCAGCTGCCCTTTCTCCAGAGGCTTTTCTGTATTTAATCCAGACATTTTGGTCACCAACCCTTCTTTTGAACCTATATCCTCCAAGATTTACACTACCACATCTAGCTTAGGATTTAAGATGTAACTTTAGGCAATAACCTTTGAGTATATTTATAAAGTCTTGATAAAGGGACTCTCTGCAAAATAGATCTTTGGTGATATGTTAATGTGACATGCCAGTTATTAACAGTATGGAATGAACAATTTTTGTGGTACAAAATAATAGTTTTAAAATAATGTTTTAATAATAAAAAGGATAAAATTTCTTATTTTGTTTATGTTCCTACCAAATTATTGACTAAATTCATAATTTTATCTAGCAACAAGCCATTAAATATACCTGATTTTAAGCAGGCTAATTTTTGTTTTTAGTTAATTGCATTAGGCAAAGTTTTGACATATATAGAAGAGCAAAACTTGTCTTTTTAAAAGAATCATGTTTATACTTAGTATGACTGCAAACTTAATTTGAGCACATTAAAGGATTTGATCATTTATGTGGTGATTGTGTTGAGCATTAATTTACATGTCTTAATTATCTTTAACAGTTTATAAGGTAGTTAGTAGCTTTTATAAGATTAGGATTTTACAGTTTTAGATATGCCTCTCTGAGTTAATTATTGTTAACTTGAGTTTGACTTTATAACCTTAGGGATTAATCATTGTACAAAAATCCATTTCTAATCTAAAATATTTTTGAGAGTTGTTGTTGCTTCCAAAATTTAAAAAGAAGATATAAAAATAAACAGAGGATTTATTAGGACTAAGAAATTTTATAGGTACTACCCTTTACAATAACAATCATAGTTGCTCCTGGCTTCCCCACTAGACAAGTTTTTCCTGCCAATATTTTCTAGAGATGGAGGTGTCAGTGGTTCTGTGTTACTGTCATGCTTCAATAAGATTGGATTTATTTATTCATTTATTTATTTATTATTTTTAAAGCAAGCTGAGGTGAAGGTGCACATCAAGCCTTTTTTCCAACTCTTGTCTCCCTTCCATTTCTATCTCCAAACTCCTAATGTTCTGTCCATTCCGACTTTCTGTTAACCAGACTCCAGTCTCAAGTACCTCATTCCAAAGGCTTCCTTCAACTCTGTCCTTTCTGCATTCACAATCCTTCTACAACATTCTTTTTCTCTCTCATTAGGTTACTTTCTATTATTCTGTCCTTTTATGTCCTTTATGTACTAATTTATATATAAAGTCAGTCAACGTTGAACCTCAGTCTTCTTTGAAGATGCCCATTTTGGATGAGAATATGTAAATTGTCCCAGAGTTATCAACTGTGACTATAAAACTCTAATACTTTCTAGTCCTTCCAAAATCTATCGGCAGGGGCTGGAGAGATGGCTTGGTGGTTAAGAGCACTGATTGCTCTTCCAGAGGTCATGAGTTCAATTCCCAGCAACCACATGGTGGCTCACAACCACCTATAATGAGATCTGGTGCCCTCTTCTGGCCTATAGGCAGGCTACTGTATAAATAAGTAAATCTTTAAAAAAAAAAGATCTATCGGCAAATTTAAATCAACAGAGTCAGTTAAAATATTCAATGGCAGCCAGGTGTGGTGGTGCATGCCTTTAATTCCAGCACTCAGGAGGCAGATGCAGGTTGATCTTTGTGAGTTCCACAGACTCCAGAAAAGGGATAAATTGACAAAGCAGATTTCAATGTAACTTTTTTTTTTTTTTTTTTTTTTTTTTTTTTTTTTTTTTTTTTTTTTGGTTTTTTCGAGACAGGGTTTCTCTGCAGCTTTTTTAGAGTCCGGTGGTGGCGCACGCCTTTAATCCCAGCACTCGGGAGGCAGAGGCAGGCGGATCTCAATGTAACTTTTTAACTATTCCTTTACACTGCTTTCAATTGAGGGCTCTCAATTGAAGGAACTCACTTGGCAAAGGCTACAATCAACCACCCAAGTCTTCTGGTGAATACTTGGATTGAAAAAGGTGTAATATTTAAAACTTAAGCTTTGAAGACCCAAGGAAACCTTTTAGTGTATTAGAAGGTGTTTTAAGGTGTGTAAAGGCACATTTATGTAAGGTCTGAGCACGTGAAAGCTTGAGGGGTAAAAAAGTGATTTAAAGTAATAAAGTGAGCAGTAAAATATGTATAATTTCGTCATCAGAGTCTGAGGCTCTACAGTAAATATGGCATGAGAAGTAACAAGCTCACTCTGATACCATAGGGTTTAGTTCTCTAAATCCTGTGTTTACACTGATGGGCCTTTCCCACAGAATAAACCATGCAGATTAGTGCATTTTTTTAAATCAAATTTTCTTTTTACAAAAATGAAAATCATAGCCCGTTTTCCACAGCTGGCCTGAGGTATCTAGCACAGGAAGTGGCCGGTTTCCTTTGTCCTTCCTCAGTTTCATAGCAAAACCTCACTAAAGTCCCAGAAAAGAGTCCTAACTGAGTGCAGAGATTGTTCAGGGAAGACTTTGCAGTCCAGCCCCAAGTTCTGCTGCAATGCCAGTCTCTGCAGGTCTGGGGTGGAAGCCAGGGCTGGGAACCACTGTGCTGCATCCCTTCACAACACTTTGTCACTAAGGACGCCACTCCTGGACGCACTCGAGCCTCAGTAGCCAATCAGGACCTCCAGATGGACTGCCAGTCAGGATGGGGAGGGCACTTCCGGTTCGCCGAGCTGCAAGCACCTTGTTTCTGGACTGAGGCAGGGTCTACTGTTCCGTGTGCTGCGCTGTGATCCGCTGCCCGGAGCCCAGAGCCTTAAGGGGAGCGGGGCGAGCTCGGAATCCGCCATGGTGAGCGAGGGCCGCCGTCCCCACGCGGGAGGAGCCGCGGGATCCGGTGTGGGGTCCTCCCGGGGCTGTAGGAACCGGCGGAGGACACGGTGGGCGGAGTGGTTCCCTTTGCCCCCTGATGTCCCTGCGACTCCCGTGGTGAAGCGGGACCTCTGAGTGATTTTCCTCTGCTTCACGCGAAGATCTTGGAGGAACCTGAGCTTTTACGTGGGAACGTCCTTGTTACCGTGCAGGACGTCCGTTGTTATCAGACAGATTTGTGACTATGTTTGCTGAACTGAAGACTTTCGGGCTTAATTTGTTAAAATAGTTAAATCAGCGGTGGTGGTGCATGCGTTTAAACCCACTGCTTGGGAAGCAGAGGTCAGCCTGGTCTATAGAGCGCATTCCAGGACAGCCAGGGGCTACAGAGAGACATCCTGTCTAGAGGAACAACTACAAAAACAAAAAGGTCAATAGAATTTAAAACTTTTGTAGCCTTGTGTGACGAAACATCCACTTAGGTAGAATGCAGCTTCCAGATGGCGTCATCTACAACAGCCACCTTTAAGCACAGCAAGAGACTATGCCTTAGTAGTTGCTTCCATCAGACCTGATTCAGTGTTCCCCCAGTTCTCTGAGTAAACTGGGTAGGGAGGGAAACAAGGGATCATGCCTTGCACTCAGGGAAAAGATGTTGATTTAAACCTAAGTTTGGATGCCTTGAATTGTTTAATCTCTTCTTAGGTGAGGTAGGGAAGGTTATATTAAGGAAGCCTGTAACCAGCCAGAGAAGTTGACTCCCGTTATTTGGAGGAAATAGTTTTTCCTTTTGTTCGTCTCTCTGTCTCTCTTTCTCCGTCTTCCCTGTGCATCTCTCTCTGTTTTCCTTAGTGTCTTTCACTCATTCCTTCAGAGCTCTTTCTTCATAGATTGTATTCCTGACGTGGTTTATATTTGCTCAGCATCCTCAGGCTCCTATCTTTGAATGGTGGAAGTAATTGAGTAAAATTAGGTCTGCCCTTCTGGGAATAGATGTGTCTTGTTTGTATATGTGTGTCACTGTAGGTGGGCTTTGAGGTTTCAAAATCCCAGTGCAAGGCAAGTGTTTCTTCCTGCCTGCCTTGCCTGTGTATCAGGTTTTAACCCTCAGCCCGGTGTCTGCCCACTGTGAAGCTTCCTTTCCAGATGAGAATGGACTAACCCTCGGTCACTATAATCAGTCGCCATATGAAAAGCCTTTCATTATAAGAGAAGCCGTGATCATAGTGCTTCTTCACAGCAAGAGAAGAGTCAGGAAGACAGGTTGTGTAGTATATTATCTCTCTGTATTCTGTACATGTCCTGGGAAATCAGATAAGGGTAAATGAAAGAGCAGTGGACTGATTTTTTATTGGGGGGGGGGGGTCTTGGTTACCAGAAAACACTGATTCTTTTTAAAAAAAAAAAGATATTTATTTTATGTATATGAGTGCTCTGTCTACATGTATGTCTTTGTTCCAGGAGAGGGCAGCAGATCCCACTACAGATGATTGTGAATCACCGTGTGGTTGCTGGGAGTGGAACTCTGGGTATCTGGAAGAGCTGCCAGTGCTCTTAGCTGCTGAACCACCTCTCCAGCCCGATGGATAGAACCTTGAGAAAGCATTCAGTCTGTGGCATGGTTACCACTAGCAAGTCTTTCACTTCTGTCTTTATTTCTATCTTAACCCTTTTCTCATTCATTAGAGATGTCCTGAGGGTCCACGTGTTTGTAAGCTTTCTGATTCTTCTACTGTTGTTGATGTCCAGCTTTAATCATTGGTGGTCTGATAGGATGCAGGACTTATTTTAATTTTCTTCTATCTGTTGTGTAGTGAGGAGCTGTGGGCAGGCCTGCTTTTCATCCTGCCCGGCTCCCGCATGCCTGGCTAGCTTATGCCCCAAAATACAACACACAAATTGTATTCTTTTAAACACTGCCTGGCCCATTAGTTTCAGTCTCCTATTAGCTAATTCTCACATCTTGCTTTAACCCATATTTAGTAATCTGTGTAGCACCACGAAGTGGTAGCTTACCGGGAAAGATTCAGCATGTCTGACCTGGTGGCTGGCTTCATGGCGTCTGTCTCAGAGAGGAGAGGCATGGCGACCTGACTAACTTCCCTTCTTCCCAGCATTCTGTTCTGTGTACTCCACCTATCTAAATCCTCCCCTACCAAAAAGCCAAGGCAGTTCTTTATTAACTAATGAGAGTCCTCCATCACTGTTGAGACTTGCTTTGTGTCTGAATATGTGGTTGGTTATAGAGAAAGATTCATGAGGTGCTTATTCTGGATCTTTACCAGAGAAGTCTGCCAGAGCATGGGTTTAAGGCAAGAGAGAGTCTTCATTAGCTGGGCCTGCAGCTACACTGGCTATTCCTGTATCCCAGCATAGCCCCGAGCCTTTCCCAGGATGAGCTTTTAAGCACAGAAACCATGTTCTGGGTTGACATACTTCAGTTAACAAGAACAATTAGCCAGAAGCAGAGCTACAGACTAAAAAGCAAGGTTAGTGCATGTAGAGACTTCCTGTAAATATGCACTTTGATGGATTAGGCCTTTGTTTTCTTTTGGCTGGTGGTACTTTCTATATGTGGAATTCTTCAGCCTGAATGGCACTTCCCTCATGGATTCAGTTGTGCTAAAGTCTGGGGTCCTACTAGGGAATTTGGCCTGTTACATTTCCCACTGAACTGAGTTTATGAGTCAAATTATAAACTCACCCTGTTTTAGTTAAGATACAGGATCCCATGATTAATCCAATCAGAGTGGGAATTAAGTGCCCAGTCAGTGCTGATTTCAGGGTAGTTAGATGGTGGGACAAGGAGAACAGAAACTGGTTTCAGGTATTTCCCCAACCTTGGCAATATCTTTTTAAATTACTCCTGATCCATTAGCACGGGAACAACAGGTTATTTTCCAAAACCATACATAGTCTCCTTTATCTCATGAGAAGTAAGTCTAAGTCTTTTCAGTTTTGTAGGATCAGTTTTGTAAGGGAATCTGACTGTTGTTTTAACTCAAAAGTAGAATATTTTAATACCATCTTCTGATCAAACTGTCTACTTAGTATGGAAATCATCAGAAGAGGAACATGTAGTCTAACTATTGGTACGTGCCCACCAAGCAGTCCTAGGGACTCAGTAATCTTGTTTTCATCTAGATGAATTAACCCATAAAGCAGAACCTTAATTTGGGCTACCTCTAGTCACAGTGGGTTTTGTCTGTCAGTGGGCTGACAGCCAGTTCCTATCCCTGTGTGGCATGGCAGGGGCCAGGTGTCTAAACATAACCAACAGTTCTGGCTTATGTCTGGCTGGGAATGGTTAAGACATCCCCAGGGCCCCTTCCTGTGGCATAGGGTCTGATTCTGCAAGTATTTTCTATTTCCCATAGGCCTGAATCTTTTAATGAAGTTTTTTTTTAGGAATCTTCAGTTTCACAAAACTGAGATTTTATAATAGAAAATTCCTTTTCTTCTGGCACAGCCACAGGGCATGCATAGAATTGTAAATTCTGTATTTTTGTCTCAAAAAATAAAACCCCATGTCTTTCTGTAATACAACCAGGTATTTAAAATAGGCATCAGTGAACAGAGGTCAGAATGAATATGGGCTGCTGGTCTGTAATTACATTAGGTAATAACTTTTCCTGTCATTCTTAGTTCCCTGGTCCAGGCCTAAAGACGGTCCCTACTGGAGCATGACCCTGTTCTCATACCAAATGCTAGACCCTGTAGGAGATAGATGGATAGGGAATGGAAGGGCTTGGGGATCGGTGAAATCTAATTTTTATGGGTCCATCGTTCAGAGACAGTCCACTTGGCAGCAAATGTGGCTTCTTTCTTTCTTTCTTTGGGTGTTGTGGGTCCTTAGTGTCATGTCAGCTCTCGTCACTGCTTTAGGAGTGGAGAGAATTGTGCCGGCTGCCAGATGTGCCGGCTGCCAGCGGTCGGAGGGGTTACGAAATAACCACGATAGTCCTTTTATAATTACTCAATTTTAATACCAAGGGAGATAAGGGAACTTACAGAACCAAGGGTCCAGCGGAGCAGAAGGTGAGCGCGGGGGAGAGCAAAGAACGGGGCGCCTTCCGGCGCCCCAATCCTATTTAAGGGGAATGCTACCCCGCTGGAGCAGCCACGCCCCTGAACGCAGGGATTGGGCCAGCTGCCCCAACATCTCCCCCTTTTGTCTAAATAAGACAGATTCAGAAACCAAATACAACTAGATACAATGGGAACAGATCATATAAAATTACAAAAGGTAAACAATATCAGGCGAGAAGTATATAACGAAGAATTTTTCTAATCACTCTACTTTGGGAAGTCTAAATAATCTAGAAGGTAGCTACCATTATCTAATCTTCAACCCCATCAAAGATCTGAGAAGGAGAGTAAAATTACCAAAGCAACCAGGAAGCACAAACGAGAAACTTCCAAAATGTGCAACAGAAGACAGAGACAATTGACTACCTGGGCAACCACACGAAGTCTTGATAGCAATGTTGAGGCAACCAACTTTGGCTGAGGCCTGAAAAAACCTGACATACCATTATACAATGGCAAGGAACCTTTAGTAGAACTATCCTATCCTGTCTTGGCAAGATAAGACAATTCTGTTTTATCCACTTATGGATATTTCGTACTTTAGTCAGTAATGGAGGTATGGGCTTTTCTTTGCCCCAAGGCCAGTTCTGCCAAGTAGAAGACAAACTCCCAGTGGAGCGTCTTTGGTGCTCAACGTTCTCTCGGGAGTAGAGCATTGTTGCCAGGAGTGATGTGTCTCATAAATACAAAACTGTAGGTTAGATTAAAGGCCATGTTCTACAGCTCTTCAAAGAGGTTGAAGATTATGCTATCTATACTAAATACAACCTCTATGTGTCTAAAAAACCTGATTGTCCTAAATATAAACATGACCAACATATAATTCTCAACACTTATGTAACTGTATGACTAATAGAATAGACAACTGTGCAAAAAATGAAGACAATGATTTCCAAATGTAAACAGGGTCCTTACATAAATAATATCTGAGGTAGAAATGTACAGTGCAATATGGTAAACAATGTCATTACATAAATAATATCAGAGGTAGAGATGTACATTGCAATATAGTAAACAATGTCAATATAACAATTGTTTCAAACAGAGGTAGTATCATACTCTCATACAATGTTCAATATATCAATATACAAGAATCAACACTCATATAGTTTTTAAAAAAAAAACAATAACTCACAAAAATCAATTATTCCTTCAGATCACCAGTTAATCCCTCCCTCCCCTTTTTTTATATAAATACATATAGATATACACATAATTTATACCCCTGAGTCCATATAAAGCCTTCCACAACCCGACCACCCTATACCAGCCACCAATTAGTGTCCCTAAATCTGAGGGTAAACTTTGTTGGGAGGGGGGGCGTCGTCATCCAAGATTGCTTCCAGCTGACATAGGGGCGACTTTTCTTCCCAGGGGTTCCTGTGAAAGCAAATGATGGTAGAATACCCAGGGTAACATTTCATCTAGGAAAAATGTGTCCAGCCTCTGAATTTTTTTTTTTTTTGAAAAATGAGGCCAGAATGTTGTCAAGAATGTGCACCATTCAAAAGTGTTCTGTGCAATTGGTACCAAAAAAAAAAAAAAAACAGGCCAAATATTAGCGCTACAAAAACATGACGTCATAATAACCAGTTGGAGTTGATGTTGCGGGGCCCCGTCTTCATCCTGGAAACTGCAAAGATTACTGAAGAAAAAATTTGTTGTTTGTTGCGAGAGAGATAAGCATTATCTACAAGGACACATATAGACATATACGTGCATATCTTCAATGAAAGGCGCATTAAAAACAACCATAGATATGAATGAATGCAAAGAAGGCAAATATATTGGTACCATCATCAACATTATTGTTATTAATATTCTGTCTCATAATTTTACTCCTAACCTGAGACAGAAACTCTGAGAAATCTCTTATAAACAAGCTTGGAATTGGAGAGGGACTGGGCCAGAGTCCAACTCCAAGAAGCCAGCTCTAAATATCTATGAAGAAATGCATATTGACACACATTCGAAAATTGTTTTTTATACTCACAGAGCTTACCCAATGTTAATGCTGATCCTAGTTGGGTTGCAATTGGTTCCAATTCATCAATATCCAAGGTATCCAGGGTCCCTCAGGTCCTTTGAAGGTGAGCGTCTTCCTGTGGGGATAAGAAAAGAACCCTGCCCCCGAACTATAGGTCTCTTACCATCAGTATGTTCACCATCCTTGTGCATGAATTGTTATTTTTCTTTTCCAAGGGGCTTCTCCCTTCAAACCGAACCTTTATTAACTTTGATGGTATCCACGATTTTTCTTCTCCTGTGGAGACAAGAGCAAAACCCCTTCCCCAACGCAGCACATCCCCTGGCTTCCATTGTGAGGTCAGCACATCCTTGAAATAAACTGGTTGATTTAATTCAACAGACTTTTCCATTATCCAATGTCTCTCTGCAGCCGTTGTCCCCTTTTCATTAGCGTTGAGAAAATTCAAAGTTAGTAAAGCATTATGTAATCTATTTCTGGGGGTATTCTCCACCCCCTTTTGCTTGTTTAACATATCCTTTATCGTCCTATTTGATCTTTCAATGACTGCTTGACCTGTAGGATTGTAGGGTATGCCTGTAACATGCTTAATATTGTAATAGGCAAAAAACCGTTTCATTTTTCTAGAGACATAAGCTGGACCATTATCCGTCTTTATTTGCACAGGTATACCCATGATGGCCATGACTTCTAATAAGTGAGTGATTACTGAATCGGCCTTTTCTGAGCTTAAAGCAGTTGCCCATTGGAATCCTGAATAAGTGTCAATGGTATGGTATACATATTTTAATTTTCCAAATTCTGCAAAATGGAACACATCCATCTGCCAAATTTCATTCCTTTTGGTACCCTTTGGATTAGTCCCTGCAGGCAGTGGTGCTTGGTTATAGAAAGAGCAAGTAGGGCATTTCTTTACAATCTCCTTAGCTTGTTGCCATGTAATAGAAAACTCTTTCTTCAAGCCTTTGCTATTGACATGATGCTTTTCATGAAATTCGGAAGCCTGCAGCACACTACCAATCAATAGCTGATCAATATCTGCATTGCCACGTGCTAAAGGACCTGGCAGACCCGTATGGGATCGGATGTGTGTTATATACATAGGGCAAAGTCTGTTCCTGATCATTTCTTGTACCTGGATAAACAATGAGGTTAGTTCAGTATCATCAGGTATGAATTCGGCAGTTTCAATATGTAAGATAACTCTTTCTGCATATTGTGAGTCAGTAACAATGTTAAGAGGTTCCTTAAAATCCCTTAGCACCATAAGAATGGCAAATAACTCTGCCTTTTGGACAGAATCATAAGGACTTTGTTCCACCTTACTCAAGTCTTCTGATTTGTAGCCTGCCTTCCCTGATTTATTAGCATCAGTATAAAACGTGCGGGCTCCAGTTATTGGAGCATCACGGACAATTCGAGGAAGAATCCAAGAAGTTCTCTTTATAAAGTTAAGCCTTTTGCTTTTTGGATAGTTGTTATTAATTTCTCCTAAAAAGTTAGCACAAGCTCTTTGCCATGGTTCATTATCTTCCCACAATTTTCGTATCTCATCAGCGGTGAAAGGCACTATGATTTCTGCTGGGTCTATGCCTGCTAGTTGGCGAAGTCTCAATTTACCTTTTATGATTAGTTCAGAAACCTTTTCCACATAGGTTTTTAATTTCTTACTTGGCTTATGAGGTAGAAAGAGCCACTCTAAAATAATATCATCTCTTTGCATTAGAATTCCTGTAGGAGAAATTTTTGAAGGCAATATAACGAGAATACAACTGAGTTCTGGATTCACCCTATCCACATGTGCTTCTTGCAATCTTTCTTCAATCATTGTCAGTTCTTTTTCTGCTTCAGCTGTTAATTCTCTGGGACTGTTTAGGTCTCTTTCCCCATCTAAGGTTTTGTTTAAGTGAATTATCATATCAGGTGTTATCCCAACAGCTGGTCGAAGGCTGGAAATGTCTCCCAACAACCTTTGAAAGTCATTAAGAGTATGCAGCTGATCTCTCCTAATTTGTGCCTTTTGTGTCTTAATTTTTTGCAAACCTATTCTATAACCTAGATAATCAACAGAATCTCCTCTCTGAATTTTTTCGGGAGCAATCTGTAATCCCCATTTAGGTAGAACTGTTTTTACCTCTTCAAACAGTTTCTCTAAGGTATCCATGTTTGAATCAGACAATAAGATGTCATCCATATAATGATAAACAACGGATTTGGGAAACATCTTGCGTATTATTTGTAATGGTTGATTCACAAAGTATTGGCACAGGGTAGGAGAGTTCAACATGCCCTGTGGGAGGACGGTCCACTTGGTAGGTTGAGAGTTATTATAAGTAGGCACAGTGAAGGCAAACTTTTCTCTATCCTTTTCTTGTAAAGGTATTGTGAAGAAACAGTCCTTCAAATCAATAACTATGAGAGGCCATCCTTTTGGTAATAAAGAAGGCAAAGGAAGTCCAGATTGCAGAGAGCCCATAGGTTGAATAATCCTGTTTATAGCTCTGAGATCCGTCACCATTCTCCATTTACCAGATTTTTTCTTAACCACAAATACAGGAGAATTCCAAGGGCTGGTAGATTCTTCTATATGTTGAGCATCCAATTGCTCTTGTACTAGCTGTTCTAAAGCTTGCAACTTTTCCTCAGATAAAGGCCGTTGTTTTGTCCATATCGGTTTCTCAGTCAACCATTTTAGAGGTAGGGCCGTTGGTGGTTCTGGAGGGGCATCCATTGGTTTGTGTTCTTGTACAGTCCGAATGGCTGGTTTTCGCCATCTGTAATACCTTTTGATGTTTTCCTCAGAAATATATGCTCTAGAGGCAGCAGGAATGTTAATTTGAGTATTCCATTGCTTCAATAGGTCACGACCCCATAAATTTACTGCAATATTAGCTACATATGGCCTTAATTTTCCTATCTGTCTCTCAGGACCGATGCATTCGACCCATCTAGTGCTTTGCCTTACTCGAGATAGGGTCCCAATTCCCAAAAGTCGAACATTTACATCCTGTAGTGGCCAATACGGATGCCAAGATTCTGGAGTAATGATACTAACATCCGCTCCTGTGTCCAGCAGGCCAGTAATGAAAATGCCATTTACACACACTCTTAACTTTGGTCTTTGATCACTTATAGAAGTTTGCCAAAATACACGTAATTCATCTTTTGGGCTATTTTTGCTTCCAACAGCAGACATGGGGATTTCTAATTGTCCTGACAAGGCATGTTCTCCGTTGTAACGGGAAATGACTGGACCACATTCGCCATGGGGGCCTGCGAGAGGCCCCCCATGGCGTTTCCCGCCTGCAGCGGATTTCCTTGCCTATCTCTTGATGATTTGCATTCGCTATCCCAATGTCTACCTTTCCCACATCTCCTACATAACCCTGAAGGCTGAGGCCTTCTATTCCTGTTATTCCTGGCAAAGGCATTATTATTATTATTATTTCTGTAAGTCCTTTGTCTGCAATTCCGTTTCATATGTCCCATTCTGCCACAATTGAAACATTTGGTATTCTGATATCTCCTTCTACCGTTGGCAATGGTGTCTTCTACCCACTTATCGGCGTGATGGGCGTGAATCTCATTTGATTCAATATTCATTGTATGTACGACCCATTCCTCCAGGGGTGCTGATCTGATCTTTAGAGGCGTCAAAACCCTTTTGCACTCTACATTGGCATTCTCATAAGCCAAGGACTCAATTATTACCTGCCTTGCTTCTGGGTCAGATATCCCTATTTGTACAGCTTTAGTTAGTCTATGTAAAAAGTCCACAAATGGTTCTCTCGGATCTTGTTTAACTCTGATATATGATTCCGTTCTCTGTCTTGGGTCTTGAACCCTGTCCCAAGCCTTCAAGGCTGCGGTAGTACATATGGATAGAGTGTGTTCATCATAATTAGCTTGTTCTAGAGGATCAGAATAAAGTCCTTCACCCATAATTTGATCTAGGGTGATGTCAACTCCCTTTGATCTTTCCTGCTGTTCTAAAAGCCTAGCCTCTTGTCTAAACATGCACTTCCAGCTCTCAGGCTTTAAAACTTCATACTGATGATAACCATGACAATGCTCAGGTGTCCACCAGCTTCCTTGATGTGTTATTGTCTGCAAAGGGCTAGAGACAGTGACCTAGAGAGTGTCCCAAATCTTAAGATGTATTTTTCTATTGCATAAATAGTTAAACCTTGAATTTTATAACGTAGGAATAAGTGCAGAAAGTCAGTTATTGAGACAGGAAATTGTGTCTTCGTGATGTCTGCCAGGTTCTTCCTGTGAGTGAAAAACAGGCACTCCAGTCATGTCATGCCTGACCTGGGAGGCTCCTGGAACTTGTCTCCAGGACAACGAGTCTATTTGAATTTGCTGAGGCCTCAGCTAGAAACCTGGCTGGGAAAGCATGTTTTATTCACTAGCATTTTACAGTTTAAGAAGAAGTCATCCTTCTGACAACTCACAGACGTACTTATGCCCAGAAAGTGTAAAACACACCACCAAAGGTTGTGGAAAGAACCCCACAGCTGTTCTTCTTAGGGAGAACATTACAGACAGGAACAACCAGTCATTCATGGTTGACAATCCTGCGGCTTTGCCAAGTAGGGCTCCCCAACAATGTCTAGTGGCTGGACTTGCTCAATTCTAGTTGTCACTACTGTGTATTCTTTTAGTGGCCTCTAACAATTTTGTTTTTTAAGCAAAGTTTCCTTTTACAAAGATGAAAATCATAGCACATTTTCCACGGCTCGCCTGAGGTATGGCTAGCACAGAACCTGGCAGGTTCCCTTTGTCTTATCTCAGTTTCATAGCAAAACCTGACTAATTCCCCAGAAATGAGTCCTCAGCCCCCTAGAAACTGATCAGTGTTGTCCTCTTTTTTAATGGTTGCTACCTTTTAAGCTAAGGCTGTCTTACTGGTCAACAGCAGCTGAGGCCACAAGAGCTAAGGAAATTCTGTTCCCTTAGGCACTAACTCTTTCAAAGCTACTAAGAGAACGTATCTAAATCTCTGTTCTGATAAAGACTCCTGATTGAAAGGTTGAGGTAGAATCCTGCTTCCTAGAGAGGCTGAATAGCAAACAGCTCACCTAGCTCACCTCACATCCCCCTTAAAATAATATTCTACATTTTCTCCTTTTTGTCTAAACAAAGTTATTTTCATTATTGTATCTCTATAGTAGAGCTCAAAGTCAGGGATGGCAATGGCTCCAGAAGTTTCTTTATTGTACAGGATTGTTTTGGCTATCCTGGGTTTTTTGTTTTTCCATGTGAAATTGAGTGTTGTTCTTTCAAGGTCTGTGAAGAATTGTGCTTGGATTTTTATGGGGATTGCATTGAATCTGTAGATTGCTTTTGGTAAGATTGCCATTTTTACTGTGTTGATCCTACCTATCCAAGAGCATGGGAGATCTTTCCATTTTCTGATATCCTCTTCATTTTATTTCTTCAGAGACTTAAAGTTCTTGTCACACCACCAGCAAAGGAAAGGTAGAGGCCTATCCATTCTTTGGTAGACTCCAATGAGTTTTGTTCTTGCTGTTGTTGTCTTATGTGTTATTATTTTTTTTTACCTAGCCAGAACTCTGAGGTATATATGCAGAATCAGTGTTCAATCTATACCTACGATTTAACTATTAATTGAAATGTTTCGGCTATGAAAGTGTATTGTTGGACTCCATTCCTGGGAGGAGGCCAAATCAGAAGGCTAGTTCGTGGAGGAACTTTTTAAGCTATTACTTGAGTAGGTTTAGTTTGGGTTGGAACACTTTTACCAACCCAGAATAGGTATGTACAGAAATTAGCAAGTACTTTTATACTCCCGCAATAAGCCAGATCTTGGTGAAGTTTGTTTTCCTAGAGTTCTTGGTAGTCTTACTCTCTTACCTGTACCTTTTTTCCTTCAGAAGGGCTCTCAACTATCTTGTTTGTTGTGGGTATAAGAGCTTGACCCGGAGTTAGCTTGTTTATTTCCTTTTCATTATACTGCTGTCAGACTGGTGGGCCAGCCTGTGGCTACAGGGTCTAATAATTTGGACTGGTATGGCTCAAGGCATTTCCTTGGCCCCAAAATTTGTGTTAAAAACTCTTTTGCCTGTGCTTCATGGGGAAACAGATGAAAAGGTTTTGAGACATCTGGAAATTCTGTGGCTGAAATGGAAGTCATAGCTGTTTTGAAAGTTCTAAATGGCTTTATTAAGTCTCAGTTCAGATTAGGGACTCAGTGACCCCCGCCCCCCCCCGTTTGTGCTGGTGTGTAGAAGCATTGGCGTTTCCAGAAACTCTGGAATCCAGAGGCAGCAATACCCAGCTGCATCTAGGAACTCTTGAACATTTTTCATAGTCCTTGGAATTGGTGTCTGAAGGATGACAGCAATCCTACTCTGAGACAGGCTCCTTTTGCTTCCCTTAAGCTGGTAGCCACAGTAGGTAGGCTTCTACAACCTTGGGCTTTCTTAGCCAGTATTTGGTAACCCAAGCCCTGTAACTCTTGCAGTCATCCCTCAATGGCCCCTTTTTAATGTGTTTTTTTAAATAAAAAAAAAAAACTGTGAACGAAAGGTAAGAACTCTGCATTTAGTGTGTTTACCTCCTGGGGAAACCTTGTACAGGTGTGTTGTCCACTGCAAGCTCCCTCTGAGTCTGATCATTTAAAAGCAAATATAGTATAATTCGCCTTTGCCAATGGGAGGCTAAAGAATGCATCTTTCAGGAGAGTGTACACCTGTTTCTCTGGAAGAATCAGACTCAAGAGAATCAGAAGACCCAGGTTTCTTTATAGATAGGAGAGGCGTGTTCCAAGGTGACTAGCAGGGTGCCAGGATGCCTGTTTCTTCAAGACAGTATAGACTTCAAATTCCCCCATTGTTTCCAGGATCATTGGGTATTGTTTATCTTTTGATTGGGGGTAGAACTTTCTGCTAGGTTATAGTCTTCTGACAGATGCTAAGATACCAAAATTTTATTGGGGATCTATAAGTTTCACTGTGTCTCATTATTAGAGAAGGTGAAGTTGGCTGTGAGTTTATGCAAAAGTTCTTTTTTTTTGCGGTCAGTTGTCATTGGTAAACACCTTTTAAACTACCTCCAGCAACTGAAACCTACTTATACCTTTAATCTTCTTTAGTTTTTGCAACACTTTTCTAATATCTGGGGCAACTGGGTGACAAAGGAAATCTTTGCAGTTGTCTTTAATCTTTCTAAAAAGTTGGACTGAATGAATTTCTGCATTGTGGTATGGCTACAAACTTGTGGGGGCCAGCACATGTGTTGGTTTGAATTGGATTGGCCCGCATAGACTCGTGTCTTCGAATGCTTGGCCCATATGGAATGGCAGGAGGAGGAGGTGTGGCATTGTTGGAGTAAGTGTGTCACGGTGGAGGCAAACTTGAAATCTGTGTGTCTCTCCTGCTGCTGTGAATCAAGATATAGAATTCTCAGCTCCTTCTCCAGCACCAACCATGTCTGCCTACATGATACTATTCTCTCTCTCTCTCTCTCTCTCTCTCTCTCTCTCTCTCTCTCTCTCTCTCTCTCTCTCTCTCTCTCTCTCTCTCTCTTTCTCTCTCTAATGGACTAAACTTCTGAAATGTAAACCAGTCCCAATGAACTGTTTTCCTTTATAAGAGTGGATATGGTCATAGTGTCGCTTCACAGACTTATAATTCTAACTATGACACCTGGGGACCTGGAATATTTCATGTTTCCAGCCCCCCTAGCAGTCACCTGACTATTGCACTCCTCTTCCTTCCAAGGGGCTCTGAAACCCCTGGTGTAGAAGTTCGGTCTCTGGATACTCTGTGAGAACCTCAAGTAATGTTTTGGATATTCATCACAAATGATGCTGGGACATGGGTTCAAACCAATAGAAAGTCTTTATTACCTGGCTTGGGACTACACTGCTTACTTGGGATCTGAGTAGAGCATCAAGTCTTCTTCAGCCTGCACCTCTTTGTTTTCTTTTGTTTTGTTTCTTGAGTCAGGATTTCTCTCTGTAGCCTTGGCTGACCTGAAACTCGCTCTGTAGACCAGGCTGTATTCAAATTCACAGAGTTCTGCCTGCCTCTGCCTCCCGAGTGCTGTTGTGCTTTTAAGCACAAAAACCATGTTCTGGGTTGATATACTTCTGTTAAAAACAACAGTTAGCCAGAAGCAGAGCTATAGAAGCTCAAAAGCATGATTTACAGACTTTCCCATAACTGTGGACATAGGTGGATTAGAACTTTGTTTCTGTTTTTGCCACATGGTGCTGCATATATGCTGGGTTTTACAGCCTGAACGGCACTTCCATGATGGAATCAGTTATGCTACAGTTTGGGGTCCTGTTACAGTGCTGAGATGAAACGGTATTTTCTTGTGTTTGAGTGAAATGTAAATGTGTTTGGTATTTGATTTATAATATCTGTTAGCCCCAGTATTTCTCTGTTTAGTTGTTGTCTGGATGACCTGTCCATGGGTGAGAGTGGGGTATTGATGTCTCCCACTATCTGTGTGTGAGGGACAATAATAGATTTAATCTGTAACAGTGTTTCTTTTACAAATGAGGCTGCCCTTTTGTTTGGCAAATAGATGTTAGAAATTGATGGGCATACTAGAAGAGCAATGAGGTACATTTGTTATTAATTTTTCTGGTGGGATTCACACATGATAGGTAAATAGTCTGCCACTGCATCCGCTTTTATATAGAATTTCCTTGAGCCAGACATGTGCTACACCTTTAATTCCAATACTTGAAAACCTGAGGCAGGAGGCTCAGACCAGAGCATAGAATGAGACCTGGCTTGAAAGACACAGAACAATTTCCTCATTATAATACCAAGAATTCAGTTGGGCATATCTGCAAGTTCTACAGTGTATCATTGAAAAATAAAATGCAGTTTTCCTAGGCCGATAGAAGGCCAAGTGGTTATGCCTTTTACATTGCTAGACAGTTCACTACTAGAATTAAAAGATTTTAAAATTAAGCTCTCACTTTCACATCATTTTTGTTCTTCAAGAAGTTACCATATATTTCTGTATTATACTCTGATTTAGTCAGTATATTTAAGTAGCTGAGCATGAGGGCTCACACCTGTCATCATAGTATTTTAGAGACAGGTGCAGGAAGTTCAAGGCTAACCTCATCCAAATAGTGAGTTCCAGGCCAGTCAGAGCTACAAAGAGCTCTTGTGGCAAGAAGCGCTCAAAAAGTAGAAATATGTTTAAGATTAGGAGAGAGACCATCTGTGAGTTAGAATTTGACCAGATAGTGCTGATGAGGTGGCTGCATTGAAAAGAGCTCCGTATGCAGGCCCGATGACCACAGTTGGATCCCAAGAACCCTTGGTGAAAGGAGAAACTGACTTCTTCATGTTCTCCTCTGATCTTCAGACTCTCACTGTGGCACTCTTGTGCCTGCCCCAACACACATATCACATACATACATCACACTAATATATGCAATTACTAAATTTTTAATTGTCAAGATAGGAAAAAAGAATGTATCTTTGTATTGTGATGGGATTAAGATGTCAAGTCGATGTATGGTATGTATTAATAAACAGATAATTCTGTACTGAAAATGTAGTGCTTTTATGTGGCATTATTTCTCCGTTTCTCCTAAAGCTCCTTTTAATCAGTTGGAACTAAAATAGTTCACTGTTTGTTTCATTTTTTAAGATTAGATCTTCAATGGCTGAAGCTGACCTTGAACACCCAGTTCTCCTGCTTCCACCTCCCTGTTCATAAGATTGTAGATGTCAGGTATCCATGCCTACCCGACAAACACCTTCACGAAAGGCTTTATTTTAGTGAGACCTCTGTTGTGTAGGTTGTAGTCTTTAGCTTAATACTCAAAATTTAATTTTAGAGCCATTCATAAGTATATAGTGATATGATCAATGTAACTGGGCAAAGGCTGTTCGTTTGATCCTATGGTTTCTTGTTTGTGAACAGTAAATTCCTCTTTCATTTAGATACAGCCATTTCTGGAGTATACTACAAGTCTTCTTCCTCCAAGATAAACATGTACATGTCTTCTGGTAATAACAATCACAAGTTTAAGGCACTATACTGAAAGCTTCCATGGGCTGTAAAGATGTCTCACGTAATTGTGCACATAGAGCTTGCAGAAGAGAGTTCAGTTCCTATACCAGGTTGACATTTCTTTTAAATAGGAATGGAATCAATACCTGTTCCATATTTGTGGCCTTTCATAACTCTCTTATAACATGTATCCCAAAGCCTTTGTTCTCCTTTTTCCTGGAGTATTCTTATATGATTCTTTTTTGAGTTCTTGTGTCTTGAGGTGGTAGGGTCTCATATACCCCTGGCTGGCCACAAACTCCCTATGTTCCCAAGAATTACCTTTAACTTCTGATCCTTCTGCCTCCACCTTTCAAGAGATGGGCTTACAGATATCCTGGTCCTTGCCCATTTTAAGGAATAGGAATTGAACTGAAGGCTTCATGCATGTTATGCCACCAACTGAGACACATGCAAAAACTCAAGTCCAAATGGATTAAAGACCTCAATATAAATCTGACCCCGCTGAACCTGATAGAAAAGAAAGTGGGAAGTAGTCTGCAACACGTGGGCACAGGAGACCATTTCCTACATATAACCCCAGTAGCACAGACAATAAGAGCAACAATGAATAAATGGGACCTCCTGAAACTGAGACACTTCTGTAATGCAAAGGACACTGTCATTAAGACAAAAAGGCAACCTACTGAATGGGAGAAGATCTTCACCAACCCCACATCAGACAAAGGTCTGATCACCAAAATACATAAAGAACTCAAGAAACTAGACATTAAAACTCTAATTAACCCAATTAAAAAATAGGGTACTGAACTGAACAGAGAATTCTCAACAGAAGAAGTTCAAATGGCCAAAAGACACTTAAGGCCATGCTCAACCTCCTTAGTGATCAGGGAAATGCAAATCAAAACAACTTTGAGATACCATCTTACAACTGTCAGAATGGCTAAAATAAAAAACACCAGTGATAGCCTATGCTGGAGAGGCTGTGGAGTAAGGGGAACACTCATCCATTGTTGGTGGGAATGCAAACTTGTGCAGCCACTTTGGAAATCAGTGTGGTGGTTTCTCAGGAAACTGAGAGTCAACCTACCTCAGGATCCAGCAAAATCACTCTTGGGAATATACCCAAGAGATTCCCAATCAGACTACAAAAGCATTTGTTCAACTATGTTCATTGCAGCACTATTTGTAATAGCTAGAACCTGGAAACAACCTAGGTGCCCCTCAATAGAAAAATGGATAAAGAAGGTGTGGCACATATATACTTTAGAGTTCTACTCAGCGGTAAAAAACAATGACATCTTGAATTTTGCATGCAAATGGATGGAAATAGAAAACACTTTACTGAGTGAGGTAACCCAGACCCAAAAAGAGGAATATGATATGTACTCACTCATAAGTGGATTCTCACCATAAACAAAGGACATTGAGCCTATAATTCGTGATCCTAGAGAAGCTAAATAAGAAGGTGAACCCAAAGAAAAACATATAGTTATCCCCCTGGATATTAGAAGTTGACAAGATCGCCAGGCAAAAGTTGGGAGGAGGGGATGGGGGTAGATTTGGGGGAAGAGGAGATGGGGAGAGAGAAGGGAGAAGGGGAGGATTGAGGAGAGCTTAGGGGAATGGGATAATTGAAATGGAGGAAGGGTGGATATGGGAGCAGGGAAGAAGTTATCCTAACCAAGGTAGCCATTTTCGGATTGGCTAGAGTCTTGGCTCTAGAGGGGTTCCCGGGTGTCCAAGGGGATTTCTCCAACTAGGTCCGTGGGCAGCAGAAGAGAGGGTGCCTGAACTGACCTTCTCCCATAGACACACTGATGAATATCTTGCATATCACCATAGATCCTTCATCTAGCAATGGATAGTGATAGAGACAGAGACCCACACTGGAGCATTGGATTGAGCTCCCAAAGCCCAGATGAAGAGCAGAAGGAGGGAAAACATGAGCAAGGAAGTCAGAACCGCGAGGGGTGCATCTACCCACAGAGACAGTGGGACTGATCTAATGGGAGCTCACCAAGGCCAGCTGGACTGGGTCTGAACGAGCATGTGATCAAACCGGACTCTCTGAATGTGGCTGACAATGAGGGTGGACTGAGAAGCCAATGATAATGACACTGGATTTTGATTCTGCTGCATGTACTTGCTTTTTGGGAGCCGAGTCTGTTTGGATGCACACCTTCCTAGACCTAGATGGAGGAAAGGCCTTGGACTTCTCTCAAGGCAGGGCACCCTAACTTCTCTTAGGACTGGAGAGCGAGGGGTGGGGGAGTGGGAAGGAAAAGGGAGGATAGGAGGAGGTAGAAATGTTAAATAAATTTTAAAAAAATAAAATAAGAGAGATGGGTTTATAGATATCCTGGTCCTTGCCCCTTTTAAGGAATAGGAATTGAACTGAAGGCTTCATGCATGCTGTGCCACCAACTGAGCCACATCGCTAGGCCCTTTAATTGTTTTCTTTTTAGTCGGACTTAGTTTTAATTTTTCTATGTATGAATGTTTTGCCTGATTATATGCCTGTGTACAGTGTGTGTGCCCGGTGCCCAGAAGAGACCAGAAAAGAGTCAGATTCCTAGCAATGGAGTTAAAGGTGTTTGTGGGCCACCATGGGTTGCTGGGAACCAAACCCATGTTCTTTGGAGGAGCTTTAAGTGCTGGTAACCACTGAGCTACTCGCTTGGCCCAGAGTTTTCTGAATGTGATCACCCCAAATCCTCTAGTTCTCCATACATTTGTGTTTAACTCGGCAGTCTGATCTTTCTTCTTTTGTAAGTTAATGTTTTATGGTATATGTATGAGTGTTTTGTCTGCCTGTGTGTCCATGTACCACATGCATGTCTGCAATCTGAGACTGCCAGAAGGTGGCATTGAGTCCTCTGGAACTGGAGTTAATGATCACCGAGTCACTATGAGGTTTCAAGGAATCAAACCGTATCCTCTAGAAGAGCGGGCAGTGTTCTTCAACCACTGTGCAATGGGTAAAGCCCCAGAGGTCTAATCAACAATTGAGGTCACTTCCTGTATACGTATGTAGTCTCAAAAGTGAAGGCCTGACAGTGAAGAGCCTTGTATAATCAGCTCCTCCCAGTGCACTGTTTCTCTAGTCCTCTATGGGCACTGCTGTACCCATGGTTCAGTGCTTTGTTTATCAAGGGCATCAGCACATTGCCACTGGTTTTCTCTTTGCCAGGATTGGTCAACTGTTATTGCCTTTGTGTTACTTAAAGAGGGAACGCTACTCTGATCAAAAAAGCTGGAGCCTTCTATCCCAGAGTAGTGGATTGTGCCTGTAATTCGAGCACTTGGAAATTAAAGTAGGAAGATCAAGGTCAGGGCTGAGCTGTCTTGGTTACAGTGGATTGAATGTCACCTGGGGCTACAGGACACCCTGTCTCAATGATGATAAAAAAAAAAAACCTGCAGTCTTAGTGCGGGTCCTGGGCCT
Source organism: Arvicola amphibius (assembly GCF_903992535.2). Lineage (NCBI taxonomy): Eukaryota > Metazoa > Chordata > Mammalia > Rodentia > Cricetidae > Arvicola > Arvicola amphibius. Next base: position 93,361,840 of record NC_052047.1, read on the forward strand.
CCGTGAAGAAACTGAGACTTACTTGCATGGACACATGAGATACAGCCTCTGTTCTATTTTGATGTAACAATATGTACAAATGCCCACGCTTTGAGAAACCTGCCATAAAAAGCTACATGTAGGAAGTAGAAGTGGCCAAAGACAGAGGGAGATGAGAAGTTCTAGTGAGAAGGAGCCGTGTAAGCCCCTTTGGAAGTGAAACCCCGGGTGTCTGACACAGAGCTGTAGGACTTAGGATTGCCCTGCAAGATTTTGGACTTGTTTGGTCTAATCTTTTCCTAATACTTGTGTTTGATAGCTATAATTTGTGTTTTTGTATTACAAGATGTCACAGTTAAGTGATTGCCTTGAGTGTCAGAAGAAACTTTGTGTGTTTGAACAGTGCAGTGACTGTTACATCATATGATTATCTTTAAAGCTATTACTAAATGTATTTTGCTTCATGTTTTGACTAGTCAATGAAAAATCTTCCAGATAGTATATTGTATTTGTGCATTTGTCTTTGCTGTGTGGCCTTCATTGATGACTTATGAAACCCTGAGGAGGAGGAGCCTTTCTGGAGGAATGTAGTCTCTGGGTTAGAGCTTTGAGTGCCTGTCCCCTCACCCATACTGTGTGTGGTTGAAACTCAGCAGCCTTCTTCTCCTGCAGCCATCCCAACACCATCCTTAGAGGCTGCATTCCTAAAGAATGGAAGGTAAAGTAGAAGCAATTGCTCTCCCTTGCTAATCCATTTTTCTTGCCTGATATTTTTATGCTGATAGTTTTGGCTGCACAAATTAGGTTTTTGTACACGTCAAGCATTTGCTCTTGTGCTGAGCTTTGCCCACATCACTTGTGAACTTTGGTAGAGGGTGTCATTTTCAGACCAAGATTGCATGCAGTCATGAAATTGATAGTGATCTCCTGAATCACTGAATTACAGGTGTGTAACACCATCCCTTTCTTTGTGTATGTTTTTACATTTTTAAAATTTTAAATATGTGAATCTTTTGTGTATATACATGGCTGGTGTACCATTTGTCTGTCTGGGATTTAGTGAAGTCAGAAGAGAGCTTTGGATTCTCTTGACCTGGGGTTAGAAATGTTTGGGAGCCTCCAAGTGAGTATTGGGGATTGATTCCAGTTGTCTTCAATAGCAGGAGATGATCTATTTGTTGGCCCATCTTTATAATCTCCATCCCTATAGGTCTTGTTATTTTTATTGTTTCAGGATCAGCACTTATTTTACTAATGTTTTTGATTACTTTTACCTGTTAGTCAGTAACTTCTTAAAAATGCCTTCCTTCCTAGGAAAAAAAGAAATGTTTCCAGTTTATGATGAACAGGTTCAGAATTGGAATGAATGTTCTAATTCTATGTAGGAATTTTGAGTGAGCCCCTAAGTGTTTTCTGTTTTTGTTTGTTTGAGACAGAGTCTCACTATGTACCTTTGGCTGTTTTGGCTAGCTCTTCATAGACCAGACTGACTTGGAAATCAGAGAGATTCTTGTGTCTCTTCCTCCTGAGGTTTTAGATTATATGTGTGCACCACCACACCTATCCTTTTTAAAGTTAATCATTTTGATAAAATTTTTCTGAGTTTATGTACAAAATAGTGTTATTCTGTTTCTAAGTCTCTGTGTATATATTACTGCACAGTTCTCCTGCAATGCAGTATTCTATTTGGTGGTCACAGAAATGGAAAGCATCATCCTCCTTTTCAATTTCCTTCTAAAATGAATTCGTTACTGTATTTGAAATTCTATGACCTATATCATAGAATATATTGAGTACACAGAATTATCTAACTATATTCTCAACGAAGTATACATTTACAATGAAGTCAATTTCAACATTTCCATTATATACTTATATGGGACATTTTAGGATATATTGACCTATGAGGATGTGCATATGAACTTCACTCATGAAGAGTGGGTTTTGCTGGATCCTTCCCAGAAGAGTCTCTACAAAGATGTGATGCTGGAAACCTACTGGAACCTCACTGCTGTAGGTAGGAATGTGAGCTTTCTGTCACTTTTTAACCTAAGGGGCCAAGCCTTTTTTGGTGTTTGGTGCTCTCTGTGATTTTTGACTGTGGAAGAAGAAGAATTCAGCGAATAAATTAGGAATTGTTCTAAAGTTCCCTAGAGATAGAAATGTAAATTGTGCCTAATTTTAGGTAATATATTTTTGGTACTGTATTTTAGGCTATAAATGGGAAGACCATAATATTGAAGAATATGATCAAAGTTCTAGAAGACATGAAAGGTAATTTTCATATGCAAGCTGATACATATGTACCAGGTACCTCTGAAAAAATGTTGATGTATCCTAAACTTTTAATAAAAAGCAATAGTATAAATAAGCACAGCTTTGTAATGCTTATTAAATTCTCACAACACCTTGTACTCTAATGTCAGGTGCTGATCATTCTTTGCAAAGCATTTCTTTAAGAAAGAAGACAAGGAAACAATGCCATAATAGGTGTCACAATTTCAATAATAGACATATGAGGGGCGTGTTGTATAATTGTCCATCCACATAGTTTCATGCCCATCAAGTATCATAAAAGGAATACATATTGATAAAGGATTTAGTTTATGACCAAGACCTGTTATAAGCAAATCGTCCCTATTATTACTAGTAGTCTTCAAATCCTTGTAGTGAGGGACTTACTATAGTTTAATGAAAGGAACAATTTATGAGAGTCAAGGACCTTGTTATCACGAGAAACCCTAATCCCTATACCACTTCTGCATGAGGCATAAAAAGTTAGATCATGTGAATGCAATGTGAAAGCCTTTTGTTTTTTATTCTTCCTTTGATAGGTACATCATCTTCAAAGACACACAGATATCCAATACTCAAGAGGATCTTTATGAATGTAAGCAACATGATAAAACATTTGGATCTGATCCCTCTTTAAAAGTACATCAAAGAACTCATGTGGAAGTAAAAAATTATGGATATAATCAAAGAATTAAAGCCTTTTCATGTCACAATCTCAATCAAGTATGTACAACTCATACCAGAGAGAAAACACATGGATATCGTCAATGTGATACATCCATAGCACACACAAGTTATCTTCTAATACGTGAAAGAACTCCTACTGGAGAGATACCTCATAAGTGTAATCAGTGTGGTAAAACCTTTGCACAGAAGAGTCGTCTTCTCAGACATGAAAGAATTCATACTGGAGAGAAACCCTATGGATGTAGTCAGTGTGCTAAAGCCTTTGGACATAAATGTGATCTTCAAGTACATGAAAGAACTCATACTGGAGAGAAACCCTATGGGTGTAATCACTGTGGTAAAGCCTTTGCCTATAAAAATCAACTTCAAGTACATGAAAGAATTCATACTGGAGAGAGACCCTATGGATGTAGTCACTGTGGTAAAACCTTTGCATGTAAAAGTAATCTTAAAATACATGAAAGACGTCATACTGGAGAGAAACCATATGAATGTAGCCAATGTGGTAAAGCCTTTGCATGTAAAAGTAATCTTCAAACACACGAAAGAGGTCATACTGGTGAGAGGCCCTATGAATGTAGTCAATGTGGTAAAGTCTTTGGACAGAAACGTGATCTTCAAATTCATGAAAGAAATCATACTGGAGAGAAACATAATGTATGTAATCAGTGTGGTAAAGCTTTTACACAGAAGAGTCACCTTCTCAGTCATGAAAGAAGACATAGTGGAGAGAAACCCTATGGATGTAATCACTGTGGTAAAGTCTTTGCATGTAAAAGTAATCTTAAAATACATGAAAGAAGTCATACTGGCGAGAGACCCTACACGTGCAATCACTGTGGTAAAACCTTTGCATATAAAGTTAATCTTAAAAGACATGAAAGAAGTCATACTGGAGAGAAACCCTATGAATGTAGTCACTGTGGTAAAACCTTTGTGTGTAAAAGTGATCTTCAAATACATGAAAGAAGTCATACTGGAGAGAAACCCTATGAATGTAGTCAATGTGGTAAAGCCTTTGCATGTAAAGGTAATCTTCACACACATGAAAGAAGTCATACTGGAGAGAAACCATATGAGTGTAATCATTGTGGGAAAACCTTTGCCTATAAAAGTAATCTTCAAACACATGAAAAAAGTCATACTGGAGAGAGACCCTATGAATGTAATCACTGTGGTAAAGCCTTTGCATGTAAAAGTCATCTTAAAATACATGAAAGAAGTCATACTGGAGAGAAACCTCATGGATATAATTAATGTGATAAAGCTCTTGAATATATTGTATTCCACGAATATGGGATAATTTGAATAAAAAACCTATTTGCAAATGAAATCAATATGCTGTCATCCATTATGTTTGGATAGTGTTACTTTATTCTGGGGGCTAAATACTTGTTCTTTATATTTTCTCAGAACTTACCAATGAATGCCAGAGTATTTTACCAGTGAGTAAATGTAATCATTGCTAAGCATGATGGCCAGAATTCATCCTCTGGGAGACCCACATTTCTCCTACAGGTTCTTTTCTGATTATTGCACTTGTGTTGTATGCACACCAGCACATACATAAATATTTTTGAAGCTGAAATCAGAGCCAGTGAGTTCACGCACCAGTTTAGGGCACTTAACTGCCAAGCATGACTACCCTGGTTCCATCTCTAGTACTCACATAGAGGAACTAAAGACCAGATACCTCTAAGTTGTCCTCTGACTGGCACGTGGACACCATGGCACTGTTGTTTATACACAGTAATTCTTTTTTATTTTTGGAGACATTGTTCAGCAGTGAAGGCTTCGTAGCCCTGAAACTCATTCTGTAGATGAGGCTGACCTCAGTCTCAGGGATATCCACGTTCCTCTGCTTCCCATGTGTAGGGCTTAAAGGTGTGCCAGCACCACCCAGCCAGAGTTAAAAATGTTTTAAAACAGGAATGATATATCCTTTGAAATCAATTCATTGAAAAATTCCTAGAACCATTACTGTTTATTTAAAAAAAAATATGATGCTTCTTGTTTAAATCTTATATTATCCTTGCATTGTCTGATTCAAAGTTGGGTCATTTAAAAAAATCTCTCCTGGGTATAGTGTTATAGTCTTATAATCCCAGAATTTGGAAGAGAAAGTCAAGATGATCTGAGTTTTGAGGCCAGTCTGGGTCAGATATTGTGTTCCAGGATGGCCATAGGTATATAGAGAGATCTTATCTCAAAAAAAAAAAACGAATCTGATGTCTGCTTTACCCAAGAACCCAGGCTCAATTCTCAGCACCCACTTCATTAATGACTTGTGACAGCCAGTGAAAATGCTCATTTCATTTATGAATTCCTTATTAGCCCCAGGATCTCCAAATGTTATTTCCAATGTCATCAAAATTAAAATGTTTAGCATCGGATTGTGCACTAACCAATCTATTTAAAACTATAGAAGGAGAAATGGCATTGTCCTGTCTTTACAAATTATCTTGAAAGGCAAAAATAACTACAGTTATTTGAATTTCAAACAAGAAAGGCATTTGTGCATCATGTGTATTCTTCACTGCATTGAAACTTATTTCTTCCATTAAATTGTCTCCTATGATATTATAGCACAAGAGGATAAACCTTTGCAATGGATTTATTTACAGGATAAAGGTCAGAAATTATTAACTAGCAAATAGGATCTTTATAACTTTGTTTATCTTCCACAAAATATCAGATTGCCGTTCTATATTGATGACATTATATTGAATGGATCAAGTGAGCAGGTGGTAGTAACCACACTGAACTCTTTAGTAACACATGCCCAGCAGAGGATGGGACATAAATCCAACCAAAAATCAAGGGCCTTCTACCTCATTAATATTCTTGGGAGTCTAGTACTGTGTGACATGCAGTGATGTTCCTGCTAAGGTGAAGGACAAGTTATTTCACTTGTCCCCCTTCTACCACTAAGAAAGAAGCATAACACTTAGTGGATCTGTTTGGGTTCTAGAGACAGCACATTCCTCTCTTGGGTGTGTTATTCCAGCCTATGTATCAAGTGACTTGGAAAGCTGCTAGTATTGTGTGGGTCATCGAATAGGAAAAGGTTCTTCAACTGGTCCAGGGTGCTGTGCAGGCTGCTCTATCACTTGGGTCATATGATCCAACAGGCTCTATGGTACTTGAAGTGGCAGTGGCAGATAGGGATGCTCTTAGGAGCATTTGTTGATTCTCTACAGTTGAGTCAGAACATCTTTGGGATGTGAGAATACGGCTCACCACTGTCTGTACAGAAATGTTTGCTTTTAGAGACAGCTATTGGCCTGCTATTCAGCCTTAGTGAAAACTGAACATTTGACAATGGACCACCATGTTACCATCCAACCTGAGCTTCCTGTACATCAGAAGATGGGTATTATCTGCCCCATCAAGCCAGAAATTAGAACGTTTGCAGCATCAATCTCGTATTAAATGGAAGTGATATATTTATGATTTGGCTGAGCATATCCTGAAGGCACAAGCAAGTTACATAGAAAGTTACCTTAATGCCTTAGGTTTCTTCTCACATTACAGTTCCCTCTGCTGCTAAGATGTGCTGTATAGACTGTGGGAGGTTGGTGGGGCCTGGGATGGTTGGGACCAGAGAGGGGACCTGGAATGTTGGGATGCTGCTGTGGGCACAGCGACAGGTTGGGAAGGGTGGTGTAAGTGGCTGGAGGATCAAACAGGTTGGATCAGGTTGGAGACAGATGGGTGTTAAAGTTTGGGGAACTTAGGAGGAGGATTGGAATAGGGGCATTCATCACATTGGGTGGAGCCACTACTGACAGGGGTAGGTTGTACAGGGCCACATCCAAGAAAAATCCAGCAGTGGACAGGACAGAGGCTGAGAAAGGGAACTATAAGTGCTGAGGTGGGTAGAACCAAGACAGGTGAAATGGGCTTGATAAGTTTGGCCAGACCAACCCTGGCATGCAAGAGCTTTACACAGGCATTTACAGGTGCATTTACAATAATACCTCTGCCACAGAGGATTCCCACAAACCCAAACACCCATGAAGACTTCTCCAAACACATGCGAAGATGGCACCCATGCTGACACATGCATCACACATGCCCTACACATCAGTATACCACTCTCAGATACATACCACAAACATACGCTAATAGTTCGTAATATGTACAGTTAGAGTCAGCAAGCTGGGACAGCCAATTCTGTGGCCTGATGCCAACACTAGCCACCTAAGTTTGCTCCCCATATGATGGAAGGAGAGAACCAATTCTCCAGGGATTCTCTGACTACCACCTCTGCACTGTGACATGTGTACAGGCACCTGCAGATACACACCAAAGAAATAAAATGTGTTAAAAATCTTTACAAGTACATAATTATACACACATTTACATAGATATTATCTATTTGGGGAAGTACTAGGATTCAAACTGAGAGACTTGATAATACGTTTCTCCATCTGAGTTGCAGCCAGGAAGTACTGGGGCACATGGGCAGACACCCTACCAGGCCATATGACTTAGCTGCAGAGGCAGCTACTGAAGCTTGCTTCCAGGCATGAGAGAAGAGAAGATCTTACACATGAATTGCTCCTGCCACTATGCTCTCCTGAATGTATTTCCACATCATGGGCACCTTTCTGCATATGAGGGCACTGTCCATTAGACAAAAAGAGGGTTGGATCTCCTAAAACTTTGGAGTTACAGATGTGAGTTACCATGTGAATGCTGGAAACAGAACTGTGTTTTCTTCAAAAAGTACTAAAGTACTGAATCATCTCTCATCCCTTTTTTATTTCAAGATTTGGTTTGTTATTCTTGTATTTGTCCCTATACCTACATAGTACTGTGCAAAAGTAATATGGCAGCCTGTGGAACCTAGTCCTCTCAACCTGTGGGTCTTAAGGACCAAACCTGTCATGCTTGGTCTACACGCACCTTTACCTGGTGAACCATACCATGACATCCACTGAGCCATGATCTTTTTGTTAATCATTGTTCTGGGGGTGTTAGTTTTGAAAACATGCTCTTGAAGTCCAGACTGACCTTGGAATCATGACTTTTCTTAGCCCACTGGGACGACAGGCCCTGTGCATGCAGAGGCATAAACATGCTAGGCCAGTACACACTATCTACCCAATGAAATAAAAACATTGAATTAGCCCACTTGGTAATACACAGGTACACACTGAGATCCTGTCTCAACAAACAAACAAACAAAAAACAAAGAAAACCCTGCAAATTAAAAAAAAATTAAGATCTTGTATCTTTTCAGAGGGTCTCTTTTTTTTTCTTTTTTTGATTGATTTTTATTGAGCTCTACATTTTTCTCTGCTCCCTCCCTCCCTGCCTCTCCCCTCCCCTTCAACCTTCTCCCAAGGTCCCCATGCTCCCAATTTACTCATGAGATCTTGTCTTTTTCTACTACCCTGTAGATTAGATCTATGTATGTCTTTCTTATGATCCTCGTTGTTGTCTAGGTTCTCTGGGATTGTGATTTGTGGGCTGGTTTTCTTTGCTTTATGCTTTAAAACCACTTATGAGTGAGTACACGTGATAATTATCTTTCTGGGTCTGGGTTACCTCACTCAAAATGATGTTTTCTAGCTCCATCCATTTTCCTGCAAAATTCAAGATGTAGGGTTTTTTCCTGCTGTGTAGTACTCCATTGTGTAAATGAGCCACATTTTCCTTATCTGTTCTTCGGTTGAAGGATATGTTGGTTGTTTCCAGGTTCTGGCTATGACAAACAATGCTGCTATGAACATAGTTGAACACATGTCCTTGTGGCACAATTGAGCATCTTTTAGATATATACCCAAAAGTGGTATTATTGGGTCTTGAGGAAGGTTGTTTCCTAATTTTCTGAGAAATCACCACACTGTCATACAAATGGGCTGTACGAGCTTGCATTCCCACCAGCAATGCAGAAGTATTCCCTTTTTCCCACAACCTGTCCAGCATAAGTTGTCATCAGTGATTTTGATCTTGGCCATTTTTACAGGTGTAAGATGGAATCTCGGAGTTGTTTTGATTTGCATTTCTCTGATGACTAAGGATGTTGAACATTTCCTTTAGTGTGTTTCAGCCATTTTACACTGAATAATTGTTTTTAATTTGAGCATTTCTTCCATTATTTAACACTGAGATCAGATCCAAGCGAGCCACTCTGCTACAAATGTGCCACGACATCTACTGGCAGTTAACAGTTATTGCACCTACTCCAACTGAAACTCAATCACAGGTAGAATTTATAATTTAAAATATATTTTATATTTTAAAAGGGCAAGATGATGAACAATTTAACATCCATCCCTGATATCAAGCTCTATTACAGAGATACAGTAATGAAAACAACTTGGTATTGGCATAAAAACAGAGATGTTGACCAAAGGAATCGAATTGAAGACCTGGATATTAATCCACACACCTATGAACAAGTGATTTTTTTACAAAGAAGCAAAAATTATTATACAATGGAAAAAAAGAAAGCATCTTCAACAAATGGTGCTGGCATAACAATAAATAAATGGGACCTCCTGAAACTGAGAAGCTTCTTTAGAGCAAAGGAAACAGTCAATAAGACAAAAAGACAGCTTACTGAATCAAAAAATATCTTCACCAACCCCACATCAGACAAAGAACTGATCTCCAAAATATATAAAGAACTCAAAAAATTGGACATTAAAATTCTAAATAACCTAAAAAGTGATGTGCTGAACTAAACAGAGAATTCTCAACAGAAGAATTTTGAGTGGCCAAAAGATACTTAAGGACATGTTCAACTTCCTTGGCTATCAGAGAAATGCAAATCAAAACTACTCTGAGATACCATCTTACATCTGTCAGAATGGCTAAAATCAAAAACACTAATGATAGCTTATGCTGGAGAGAATGTGGAGCAAGGGGAACACTTATTCATTGCTGGTGGGAATGCAAAATTGTGCAACCACTTCAGAAATCAGTGTGACGGTTTCTCAGAAAACTGGGAATCACCTACCTCAGTATCCAGCAATTCCACTCTTGGGAATATACCCAAAAGATGCTCAATCATACTTTAAAAGCATTTGTTCAACTATGTTCATAGCAGCATTACTTGTAATAGCCAGAACCAGGAAACAACCTAGATGCTCCTCAACGGAAAAAATGGACAAAGATCGTGTGACACATCTACACATTAGAGTACTACTCAGTGTTAAAAAAAAAATGACATCTTGAATTTTGCATGCAAACGGATGGAATTAGAAAACACTATCCTGAGTGAGGTAACCCAGACCCAAAAAATGAATATGGTATGTACTCACTCATATGTGGATACTAGGCATAAACAAAGGGCATCGAGCCTATAGTTCATGATCCCAGAGAAATTAAGTAATAAGGTGAACCCAAAGAAAAACATATATAGGCCCTTAAGGGAATTGGAAACAGACAAAAATTTGGGAGCATAGGGCCAAGGGGTAGAAGAAAGGGGAGAAGGGGGGTTGAGGAGAACTTGAGGAATGGGATAGTTGAGATGGAGGAAGGACAGATATAAGAGCAAGGAAAGAGATACCTTAATTGAGGGAGTCATTATAGAGTTAGCAAGAAACCTGGCTCTACAATAATGTCCAAGAACCAACAGGGATAACCCCAGCTAAGACCCTAAGCAATAGAGGAGAGGATGTCTGAACTGACCTTACCCTGTAGTCACACTGATTATCTTGAATACCACCATAGAACCTTCATCCAACAACAGATGGGAACAGAGGCAATGATCCACATTAGAGCACTGGACTGAGCTCCCAAAATCCAGTTGAAGAGTAGAAGGAGTGAGAGTTTGAGCAAGGAATTCAAGACCATGGAGGGAGGGGATCCCAAGAGCTACTATTAGCTCACCAACTTAACTGGACTGGGAGTCAACTCTGAAGGGGCTTGACAGTTGGAGCAGACTAAGGGGCCACTGATAGTGACACTGGGATTTGTCTCTATAGCATGTACTGGCCTCTTGGGATCCTATTCTCTTTGGATGTAAACCTTGCTCAACCTAGATGTAGTAGGGAGGGCCTTGGACTTTACACAAGGTGGGTACATGGCACTCTCAGAGGACAGCTTATAGGTGTCTATTGCCTACATCCTCTATGTGAGAACTAGAGAACAAACTGATGCAGTCAAGTTTGGCAGTAAGTGCCCTAAAGTAGTGAGTGAACTCGCTGGCCCTTATTTTAGTTTCAAAACTATGTATATGCTAATGTGTGGGTGTGCATAAAACCTAACTGTAGTAATCGGGGAATTTTTTGTATGAGTAATATGGGTCTCTCAGAGAATGAACTCAGGTCATCAATCTTAGCAGCAACCATGTTTACCCACTGATAAAATTTCCTGGCATCTGTTTTAGAGAAAAATACAAAGAACAAGTAGTTAGTCCTCAGAATAAAGTAACATAATCTAAAACTAATGGAGAATACCACAAGTACCATTTTAATTTGCAAATTGATTTTATTCTTCAAATTATTCTGTTTCCATACTGTTGGAATACAGTATGCTGAAAGACTTTACCACATTGACTATACCCATAGGGTTTCTCTCCAGAATGACTTCTTTCATGAATTAAAGATGACTTTTATGTGAAAAGGGTTTACCACATTGTTGCCATGCATAGAATTGCTCTCATATTACTTCTTTCATGTATTTGAAGATGACTTTTCCATGCAAAGGTTTCACATTGATTACATTCAGTATGATTTCTTTATGAATGAAAAGACACTTGTGTGCAAAGGCTTTATCACATGCATTACATCCATAGGGTTTCTCTGGTATGACTTCTTTCATGCCTGTGAAGATGACTTTTATATGCAAACACTTTACCACAGTGATTACATCCATAGGGTTTCTCTCCACTATGGCTTCTTTCATGCCTGTGAAGGTCACTTTTACATGCAAAGGCTTTACCACATTGCTCACATCCATATGGTTTCTCTCCAGTATGACTTCTTTTATGCCTGTGAAGATGGCTTTTACGTGAAAAGGCTTTACCACACTGATTACATTCATTGGGTTTCTCACCAGTGTGACTTCTTTCATGATTACGAAGATCACTGATACATGGAAAGGCTTTACCACATTGATTACATACATAGGGTTTTTCTCCCGTATGACTTCTTTCATGCCGGTGAAGAACACTTTTATACGCAAAGGCTTTACCACATTGCTTACATCCATAGGGTCTCTCCCCAGTATGACTTCTTTCATGTATATGAAGATGACTTTTACGTGCAAAGGCTTTACCACACTGATCACATTCATGAAGTTTCTCTCCAGTATGACTTCTTTCGTGCCCGTGATGAGTTTTATATACAAAGGCTTTAACCCTTTGATTACATCCAGAAAATTTCTCTCCAATATGACTTCCTTCATGCCTATGAAGAGTACTCTTCTCTGAAAAGGCTTTTCCACATTGATGACATTCATAATGTCGTTCTCCAGTATGAGTTCTCTCATGTTTTAGAAGACAACTGGGATGTGCCACGGCTTTATCACATTGATGACATTCATGCCTTTTTTCTCTAACATTAGTTCTGTGTACTTGATGAAGACTGTGACGTGGAAAGGCTGTATCACTTTGATTATATTCAGAGGGCCTTACTACCAAGTGAGGTTTTCTGTGTACTGTTAAGGAGTAGTCAGATATGAATGTTTTATCATGTTTCTTATATTCATAAATATCCTCTTCCTCACTGGTTGTTTTGTGTCTCTGAAAATACCTGTGATGGTTGAAATCTTTTGTACAAGGCCCACATCGATCACTTCCTTTTTGTATGTGAATTTCTTCACTTCTTTGAAGACAACTGGAAGAACTCAGAGTTTTACCACACTGATTGCTGACATAACATTTTCCTGTAGTGCTGGGAACACTACAGGTACAAAGTAATCTGGTAAAGGCACACGAATTTCCATCTTCCTTGTACTCATAAGGCTTTTCTCCAATGTGAGAGTGTACACTCATATCACAATCATCATGTCTTCTCATAGCAGGGACTACTATACAGCTTTTAAATGCTCTGCAAGAGACAGACAAACATTGCTTCTTTCCATATTCCTCATGTTCACATGGCTTGTGTCCAGGGTGATAGATGATATAACTATTAAAGGAAGAATAACAAAATAAAAGGTTTCCACATTATGTCCACATGATTTAAATTGTTGAGACTCGTTCATAGACATGTGCTATAGGGATTCAGGTTTCTTTACTATGACTCTGTATCTCTCAGAAATTGCTCCTCAACTAAACTATGGTAAGTCATAACTAGTTAAGGAACCCCAAAGAAGGGACAATCACACACAATAATATCACTTACAACAAAAACTAAAATGACAAGAACTAACAATCACTGGTCATTAATATTCCTTAATATAAATGGACTCATCTCACCTATAAAAAGACAGGCTAACAGACTGGATACAAAAACAGAATTCATCCTTCTGTTGCATACAGCAGACATCACCTCAGACGAAAGGGTTGAGAAAAATTTTCCAATCAAATGGACCTAAGTAACAAGCTGGTGTAGCTATCCTAATATCTAAGAAAATAGACTTCAAACTAAGATCAATCTAAAGAGACAAAGAAGGACATTTCATATTAGTCACAGGAAAAATCCATCAAGAGGAAATCCCAATAATGAACATCTATGCCTCAAACACAAGGGCACCCTCATATGTAACAGAAATATTACTAAAGCTTAAATCACACATAAACCCCACACACTAATAGTCAGAGACCCCAACACCCCACTCTCATCATTAGACAGATCTGACAGACACAAACTTAATAAAGAAATAAGGGAACTAACAGTTGTTATGACTCAAATGTACTTAACAAACATCTAGAGAATATTCAATCTAAACATAAAAAAGTATACCTTCTTCTTGGCACCCCACAGAACCTGCTCAAAAGGTGACCACATACTCAGTAACAAAGCAAACCTCAACAGACACAAAAGAATTGGAATAACCACATATATTATGCCGATCACGATGGCTTAAAGTTAGAATTTAACAGCAACACTAATTTCCGAAAGCCCACAAACACATGGAAATTGAATAATGCTCACTGAATCACCAATGGGTCAAGAAAGAAATAAAGAAAGAAATTAAAAACTTCCTAAGATTCAATGAAAATGACCAAACAACATACCAAAACTTATGGGACACAACGAAAGCAGTGTTAAAAGGAATGTTCATAGCACTGAATGTCTACATAAAGAAGCTGGAATGGACGGGCTCACTGTGAGCCTTGTCAGTTTGGTTGCTCACCTTCCTGGACTTAGGGGGAGCTGGGAGGACCTTGGACTTAACATAGTGAAGGGAACCCTGATGGCTCTTTGGCTTGGAGAGGGAGGGAGTGGGGGTATAGGTGGAAGGGAGGGAAGGGAAGGGGGAGGAGGAAGGGAGGAGATGGAAATTTTTAATAAAAAAATGAGAAAAAAATGTGAATTTCAGAAATTTTAAAATCTAACAATAGCATAGAAAGGGAAAGAATCTCTGTGAGTTCGAGACCAGCCTGGTCTACAAGAGCTAGCTCCAGGACAGGCTCTAAAGCTGCAGAGAAACCCTGTCTCGAAAAACCAAAAAAAAAAAAAGAAAAAAAAGGGAAAGAAGTATAAAATATTCTTAAATTTTTTATATACCTTAAATCACTTACTTAGACCTTTACTATATGTGTGCACACACCCTAAATTACCTTCTTTGACACTCTTAACTTACTTGAACTTTAAACCTTTTTTCCCCCATGCAATCAGTTACCACGGAACATAAGTGGTTGGTTTTGAGAGAAGTCATTGTAAAGCAAGTTTTGTTTGGGGGGGGGGGGTTGTTGTTGTGGCTGTTGTTGTTTTTGGTGGTGGTGGTGTTTTTTATAAAGAAATGGTAAAAAAAAAAAAAGTTACTTTGAAACCTAAAAAAAAAAAAAGAAGAAGAAGAAGCTGGAAAAATCCAACACCAGTGAGTTAAGATAACACCTGAAAACTCTAGAGCAAAAAGAAGCAAACTCACCCAGGGGAACTAAATGGCCGGAAATAATCAAATTGATTACAGTCGAAACAAAGAAAACAATACAAAGATTAAAAGAGACAAAGAGGTTGATTCGTTGAGAAAAATCAACAAAAGAGACAAAGCTTTATCCAAACTAACAAAAAGGCAGAGAAAGGATATGCAAATTAACAAAATCAGAAATGAAAAGGGGAAATAACAACAGACACAGAGGAAATACAGAGGATCAGATTACTTACATATGAGGGTGCCCTTGTGTTTGAGGCACAGATGTTCAGTATTGAAATTTCCTCTTGATGGAT
This sequence comes from Arvicola amphibius, assembly GCF_903992535.2. Taxonomy (NCBI): domain Eukaryota; kingdom Metazoa; phylum Chordata; class Mammalia; order Rodentia; family Cricetidae; genus Arvicola; species Arvicola amphibius. Next base: position 93,377,100 of record NC_052047.1, read on the forward strand.
TTTTCCTGTGACTAATATGAAATGTCCTTTTTCTCTTTAGATGGATCTTAGTTTGAAGTCTATTTTTTTAGATATTAGGATAGCCACACCAACTTGTTACTTAGGTCCATTTGATTGGAAAATTTTTCCCAATCCTTGAGGTGATATCTGTCTTTAAGGTTGAAGTGTGTTTGCTGTATGCAACAGAAGGATGAATTCTGTTTATGTATCCAGTCTGTTAGTCTTTTTATAGGTGAGTTGAGTCTATTTATTTTAAGGAATATTAATGACTAGTGATTGTTAGTTCTTGTCATTTTGGTTTTTGTTGTAATTTGTACTCCATAAAATTGGAAAACTTAGAAGAAATGGACAATTTTCTGGACAAATATCACTTACCAAAATTAAATCAAGACCAGATAAAAATAGTAAATAGACCAATAACTGCAAGGGAAATATAAACAGATATCAAAAGACTCCCAACCAAAAAAAAAAGACCAGAACCAGATGGTTTCAGCACAGAATTCTGAAATATTTTCACAGAAGAACTAATACCAATACTCCTCAAATTGTTCCACACAATAGAAACAGAAGGAACATTACCAAACTCTTTTTATAAGGCTATAGTTACCCTGATACCCAAACCATAAAAGACACTATTAAGAAAGAGAATTACACACTAATCTCACTCATGAACATTGATGCAAAAATACTCAATAAAATGCTAGCAAACCGAATCCAAAAACACATCAGAAAAATCGTCCACCACAACCAAGTAACCTTCATCCTAGAGATACAGGGATGGTTCATTGTATGGAAATCTGTCAATGTAATTCACCATATAAATAACCTGAAAGAAAAGAACCACATGATCATCTCATTAGATGCTGAAAAAGCCTTCAGCACAATTCAATGCCCTTCATGATAAAAAGTCTTGGAGGGAGCAGGGATAAAAGAAACATACCTAAACATAATAAAGGCAATATACAGTAATTCAACAGTTAACATCAAACTAAATGGAGAGAAACTCAAAGAGATCCCACTGAAATCAGAAACAAGACAAAGTTGTCCACTTTCTCCAATTAACACAAAACAGTACTTGAAGTTCTAGCTAGAGCAATAAGACAACAAAAGGAGATCAAGGGGATACAAATCAGAAAAGAAGAAGTCAGTCTCTCACTATGTGCAGATCATATGATAGTATACTTAAGTGACCCCAAAAATTCCACTAGGGAACTCCTACAACTCATAAACACCTTTAGTAATGTAGCAGGATATAAGATTAACTCAAAAAATCAGTAGTCCTCCTTTATATAGATGATAAATGGGCCAAAAAAGAAATCAGAGAAACATCACCCTTCAAAATAGGCACAAATAACATAAAATACCTTGGGGTAATGCTAACCAAACAAGAGAAAGATCTGTATGACAAGAATTTTAACTCTTTGAAGAAAGAAATTGAAGAAGACACCAAAAATTGGAAAGATCTCCCATGCTCTTGGGTAGGTAGGATTAACATAGTAAAAATGGCAATCTTATCAAAAGCAATCTATAGATTCGATGCAATGTCCATCAAAATCACCGCAAAATTCTTTACAGACCTTGAAAGAACAATACTCAACTTCATATGGAAAAACAAAAACCCAGGATAGACAAAACAGTCCTGTACAACAAAAGAACTTCTGGAGGCGTCACAATCACAGACTTCAAACTCAACTATAAAGCTATAGTAATGAAAAGAGCCTCTTACTGGCATGAAAACAGACAAGAAGACCAATGGAATCCAATTGAAGACCCAGTTATCAATCCACACCACATCTGATTTTCGACAAAAAGCTAAAAATATAATTAAAAGATATATAATATATATCTTAATTATATATATACTTTAATAATTAAATATATTAATTTTAATAATAAAATTAAAGCATATTCAACAAACAGGGCTGGCATAACTGAATATCAACATGTAGAAGAATGAAAACAGATCCATATCTATGATCATGCACAAAACTCAAGTCCAAATGGATCAAAGACCTCAACATAAAACCAACCACACTGAACCTCATAGAAGAGAAAGTGGGAAGTACAGTTGAATGCATTGACACAAGAGACCACATCCTAAATATAACGCCAGTAGGACACTGAGAGAAACAATAAATGGGATGTCCTGAATCTGAGAAACTTCTTTAAAGCAAAGGACACTGTCAACACAAGAAAACAGCAGTCTACAGATTGGGAAAAGATCTTCATCAACCCCACATCAGACAGAGAACTGATCTCCAAAATATACAAAGAATTCAAGAAACCTGATATCAAGAAAACAAATAATCCAATAAAAAATGGGGTTCAGACCTAAAGAGAGAACTCTCAACAGATGAATCTCAAAGGGCTGAAAGACATTTAAGGAGCTGCTGAACATCCTTAGCCATCAGAGAAATGCAAATCAAAATAACTTTAAGATTCCATCTTACACCTGTCAAAATGGCCAAGATCAAAAATACTGATGACAGCTTATGCTGGAGAGGATGTGGAGTAAGGGGAATGCTCATCCATTGCTGGTGGGAATGCAAACTTGTACAGCCACTTTGGAAATCAGTATAGTGGTTTTCAGAAAATTGGGAATCAATCTACCTCAAGACCTAGCCAAAAAAAAAAAACCTCTTGGACATATACACAAAGGATGTTCAGTCATACCACAAGGACACCTGCTCAACCATGCTCACAGCAGTTTTATTCATTATGGCCAGAACCTGGAAACAACCTAAATGACCCTCAACTTAAGAATGAATAAAGAAAATGAGGTACATTTATACAATGGAATATTAATAAGGCATAAAAAACAATGTCATAATGAAATTTGCAGACAAATGGATGGCCCTAGAAAAAAATCATCCTGAGTCACATAACGAGACCCAGAAAGACAAACATGGCATGCACTCACTCATAAGTGGATACTGTATGGAAAGCAAAAGGACAAGCAGACTACAATCCAGAGCCCCAGAAAAGCTAGGTAACAAGGAGGACCCTAAGAGGGACACATGGATTGCTCAGAAGGAGAAGTAGATGAGAACTACTGGTAAACTGGAGGTGTGGTGGTAGAGGGGAGGGAATAGAGAATAAGAACATAAGGGAACAGAATGGTCGAGTTGGGGGAGCGACAGAAAGGGAGAGCAATGAATGAGATATCTAGATAGAGAGAGCCATTATGGGGCTAGGGAGAAACCTGGTGCTAGGGAAATTCCCAGGAATCCATAAGGATGATGCCAGCTAAGCCTCCTACCAATGATGGAGAGGGTGCCCAAACTGGTCTTTTCCTGTAATCAGATTGATGACTGTCCTAACTGTCATCATAGAACAATCATCCAGCAACTGATGAGAGCAGAGGTGGAGAGCCACAGCTAAGCACTGCCCCAGGCTCTGGGAGTCGAGTCAGAGAGGGTGAGGAGGGATTATACAAGCAAGAGGTGTCAAGATCATGATGGAAAAACCCACAGAGACAGCTTACTCAAGCTCGTAGGAGCTCACAGACTCTGGACCAACAACTGTGGAGCCTACATGGGACCGAGCTAGGCCCTTTTCACGTGGGTGTTATTTGTATGCCTTGGTCTGTTTGTGGAGCCCCTAGCAGTGGGACCAGCATCTATCACTGGTGCATGAGCTTTCTTTTTGGAGCCCATTCCCTATTTTGGGATGCTTTCCTCAGCTTTGATGTGGAGGAGAGGGGCTTGGTCCTGCCTCAACTCCATGTGGCAGACTTTGCTGACTTCCCATGGGAGGCCTTACCCTTTTTAGAGGTGTGGATGGGGGTGGGTGGAAGGAAGTGAGGAGGAAGCATAGGGAGGGGAAGGGGAACTGTGGTTGGTATGTAAAATGAATAGAAATCTTTTAAAAAGTAAAAATAATGTGACATCTTGATTCTTAAATGAATGCTTTGCACAATGAGCTGATACTTGACATTAAATTGTGAGAATTTAATAATCACCATGAAGCTGTGCTTATTTACATGGCTGCTTTACATTAAAACTTCAGGGTTCATTAACATTTCTTCAGAGATACAAATGTATCAGCTTGCACATAAAAATTACCTTCTGTGTCTTCTAGAACTTTGACAACGTTCTTCAATATTGTGTCCTTCCCATTTGTACCCTAAAATACAGTATATAATACAATATATTACTGAAAATTAGGCACAATTAAAATCACTATCTTTGGTGAACATTAGAACAATATCTGATTTATTCACCAAATTCTTCCTCTTTCACATTCAGAATCACAGAAGACTACCAATCTCCAAGGTTTGTCTTCTTAGTTTAAAATGTGACATAAAGCTCACATTCCTACCTATAGAAGTGAGGTTCCAGTAGGTTTCCAGCATCACATCTTTGTAGAGACTCTTCTGGGAAGGATCCAGTAAAGCCCACTCTTCATGAGTGAAGTTCACATGCACATCCTCATAGGTCACTGCATCCTAAAGTATCCCACATATGTACATAATAGAAATGATGAGACTGCATTGTAAAAGTACACTTCATTGAGGAAATATTTGCATAATGCTGTGTACTTAATAAATTTCATGAAATGGATCATAGAATTTCAAATGCAGTCACCAATTCATTTTAGAACAAAACAGAAAAAAAGGATAACTTCCATTTCTGTGCACACCAAATAGAACATGGCATTGCAAGAGAAATGTCTACTTATATATGAAGACATGCAAACTCTTTTCAGTATACATCAGCAAAATTTTATCAAAATTATTAACTTCAAAAAAGGTGTGGTAGTACACATAATAAATCCCAGAAATCAAGGGTAGCTGGAGACTGTTCTTTGGTTTCCCAGCTGCCTAGACCCAAATAATCACACAGAAACTATATTAATAACAACACTGTTTGGTCAATAACTGAGGCATATTTCTAGCTAGCTCCTACATCTGAAATTAACCCATTTCTATTAACCTGTGTATCACCATGAAGCTGTGGCCTACAGTTCCGATGGCATCTCTCTTACTTCACCTACTCTCTATATCTCTGTTTAGATTTCCCACCTGGCTTTATTCTGCCCTGCCGTAGGCCAAAGAAGCTTCTTTATTAACCAGTGGTAATAAAATATATTCACAGTATACAGAGGGGAAACCCACATCACCTCCCCTTTCCTGTCTGATTAAAAATGAAAGTTTTAACTTTAACATATTAAAACTACATATACAAAGAAGTTATCAAGCAAGAATTACAGTTGTAATATTTAGTTCATTTACATTAAGGAAAATACTCTATCATCTATCATATTTTCTAAAATTCTCTATCTAATTTATCCTTTATCATAACTAAGGAAAACTATAATTATAACTGTGCTGTCTTCAACTTTATCAATGACTCCAGAAGGATATAATATTACCTAAGTAAACAAGAAGTGTACTGTAAGCAACTTCCAATAATCTAGAATTGACAGAGACATCTTGTTGCCTGGACAGCCACCCAAAGTTCTTCCATAATATTAGGGCATCCATCTTCAGCCTGCAGGCCCATAGTATCTGGCAGACTTTTCCATGAAGCAGGAAATTTGAAGATCTGTTCTGTCCTGTACTGGCAAAGTTCATCAGTGGCTTTCTTCAAGTAGTAGCACTCTGCTCACAAATCCATTTAAGAGTTCTGTAGTGGGAGCTCCCAAAAGAGCCAGAACCAGTACAAACCAGAAAGCTATCTCTTAAAGAAGCCACACCTCTGCTTGCAGCCAGCAAACAAAGCCTATCAGAAAAAAATATGTGACTACCAAGAAGTTGCACTTGGCTCCCATTTTTGTGAGTCTTGAAGCCCTCCTTTTTTCTTAAGCTATTTTTAGGTCTTATGTGGATCCATGACCCCAACAGTGGTGCCAATTTGTAGCTGGAGAATGCTTGTTTCCCACAAACCCAGACAGAAACTGTATTGTTTACAACACTGTTTGGTCGATAGGTTAGGTGTATTCCTAGCTAGCCCTTCCATCTTAAATTAACCCATTTCTATTGATCTGTGTATTACCACAAGGCTGTGGCTTACTGGTAAGGTTCCAGGGTAATCTTTCTCCTTTAGTAGCTACATGGCGTCTCTCTACATCTCTGTTCAGATTTCCCACTTGGTCTTATTCTGCGCTGCCATAAGGCAAAGCAGCTTCTTTATTAACCAATGGTAATAAAACATAATCACAGCATACAGAGGGGAATCCCTCATTGCTCAGGAGGCAGAAACAGGGGAAACTATGATTTCCAAGCAAGTTTGGTATATGCTAAGATTTCTAGGACAGCCAAAGGTACACAGTGTGATAATGCCTTACAAAATAAACAGAGAAACAAAAATTAGAAAGTACTTAAGGGCTCCCTCGAAATTCCTCCATAGCCTTAAACATTCATTCCAATTCTGTACTTGTCTATAATAAATTGGAATGACTCCTTTTAAACTGTAAAGCTAATACTTCCTAGAAAGGCAAGCATTTTTAATAAGTTACTGACTGACAGATCAAAGACTTCTCAAAAACATTAGTAAAAATAAATGTTGATCCTAAAAACAATAAAAAAAAAAACCAGCAACTAAAGGGATGGAGTATATAATGATAGGTCTACAGACAAGATCACCTGCTGATTTTGAAGAGGTCCTAGGTCAGTTCTCAGCACTCACTGCAGGCACACAACTTTTCCTATCATGTGTGAAGTACATGGGCATGATCCCTAGCACATAAAGAAAAACCAAAATAACTAATGTGGACTCATTGTTCATCCAATGCGCCCATAAGCATATAAAATGTAGGAGATTCTCCTCAAACAAAAATTAATCAAAAGAGATGGAGTAGGACACTACATAGCCACCAAAGTGAAATCTGCTGTGATGATGTTTCAGTTTCTAACATCTATTCTCCAACCGCAAGGGCACCCACATTTGTAAAAAGAAGCACGAGTACAGGTTAGATCTAATACTGACCTCCACACAGTGGTAGTGGGAGACTTCAGTACCCCACGCTCATCCGTATAAACAAAAACTAAACAAAGAAACACTGGATAAACAGACATTATAAACCACATGGACCTAAAGTGATATTCACAGAACATTTCACCAAAACACAGAAGAATACACCTTCATCTGAGCAGTGTTAACAGGGCCCCCTGACCTTAGTACAACTGACTCCATGATGAAAGTCCCACTCAGGCTGTAAAACGCAGCACACAGACAGCACCACTTTCCAAAAACAAGAAGTCCCAATCCATCAATGCCCCCCAGTTATGGGGAAAATCTCTAAATGTACTAAACTTGCTTTTTACCTTCTGCAGTTCCACTTCTGACTAACTGTTCTTGTTAATCAAACTATGTCAACCCAGAACATGATTTTTGTGCTTAAAAGCTCATTTTGAAAGAAGTATGGGGCTACACTGGGATCCTGTAGTGGCAGGCCAGCTACTAAAAACATTCTATTGGCTTAAAGCCCTGTCCTAGCAATGTTCTCTGGTGAATATGCACATTTCTGGAGATCCTCCCGAGTTCCCAAAGGTCTCAGAGTTCCTTGGAAGGAGCAGGAGTGCAATGATCAGGGGAATTCTAGTGGGAGGAAAACCTGAGATATTCCAGGTCCTAAGTTGTCTTTATTAGGATTTTATTGCTGTGAAGAAGCACCATGAGCACAGCAACTCTTATAAAGGAAAAGACTTAATTGAGGCCTGCCTATAATTCAGAAGATCAATCCATTAACACAATGGCAAGAAGCAGGATGCCATCCACTCAGACATGGTGCTAGAAAAAAAGGCCAAAGTTCTAGATCTTGATGCTCAAGCATTAGCAGGGGGAAACACACAGATCAAAGCCCACCTTCACAGTGATACACTTTCTTCAACAAGGTAGCATCACTTCACATGGCTACACCTCCTAATATTGCCACTCCCTTTGGGTTAGCAATCAAAAACATGAGTCTAGGGGGGCTTCCTTTTCAAGTCATCATATTCAATTTTCTGACCCCCACAGGCTGGTAGCTGTACCACAGTGCAAGAAAGCATTCAGCCAAATTTCAGACATCCCCACAGTGCATAATAGTCTCAAACTTGTTTAAAAAGCCAAAGCTCAAAGAATCTCTTCTGAAATCTCTTAACTGAATCTCCTGTAAAAATCAAAATAAAAAATCAAATCACATACTTCTAGCATACAATGAAAAACACAATAAACTTTATCCTTCCAAAACATAGGGAAAGGAGCAGTGAGGAAATACTAGACCAAAGCAAGACACAAAAATGGTGGGGCAAACTACAGACTCTACACCTCCAATTGGATATAAAAATGTACTTCAGATCTTCAACACTGGCTGGTTTACATAGATAAAACTTCTCAATTAACATCTAAAGCTTTAGAGAAAGATTGAAATTGTCATTTTACACACAGGCCTCAGAGTTCTGACCAGTTAAAACAAATGAACTGGACATAAAAAAAAGAAAAATAAATAAAAGAAACCATATATATATATATATATATATATATACACATAAAATAAATATATACATATTCATTCAAGAACAGTGCCCAAATTCCCTAAATGATTATTTATAAACATTTATTTACATTTAAAGGGGAATATACTATAGACATGAATACTTTGCATTGGTATGGATCTTGGTCTATTGATACAAATTTAAGGTCAATTTTCTTGTATGTATATTTCTGCTCTTGATTAAGAAATTGTGTTTGTATAGCTCATTTAAAAATGTAATGTGTAATTAAGAAATATAGGTTAAGGTTAATCGTCATCTATAATAGTCAAGCTTGTAGTCGTGTTAATTCGGCTTCCTAGATATACAGAGATATATTTCAGATACATAGGTATTCTTCAGCTCTTTCAAAGACTAACAGAATATGGCATTTAAACTGTTTTAAGAACTTAGGACTTTTCATGACATGAGATATCTGCTACTGGCAGCTCCAATCTACTTCAAAAGGATTATGAGTATCAAAGAGGCTCTTTATGCAGTTTGTTAACCATTTGGGCAAGAAACTGCTCTTGCCTGAACTGTTTGATGTTATGCTATATGAACTGGACATGCAGGACCCACATAAAAATTACTGTTGAAGTTGCCTAAAGGTGAGACAGTCCTTTGGGGTTCCTGCTTCATAACAGAACTGCCAGACATCTTGAAGGACACAGAAGAAAACATCTGATGAACTTGCTATTACAAGGCAAAACAGATCTTCAAATTTCCTGCTTCATAGGAAAGTATGCCAGATACTATGGGCCTGTAGGATGAAGATGGATGCTCCAACATTACAGAAGAACTTTGGGTGACTGTCCAGGCAGCAAGATGTCTCTGTCAATTCTAGAGTGTGGGAAGTTGTTTACAATGTACTTCCTATTTACTTAGGTAATAGAATATTATATCCTTCTGGAGTCTTTGATGGAGTTGATGAATGGATAGTTATAGTTTTCCTTAGTTATGATAAAAGATAAAATAGATACAAATATTATACCTATAATTCTTACTTGATATCTGTTTTGTTATATGTAATTTTACTATGTTAAATTTAAAATCTTCCTTTCTATTTAAACAGAAAAGAGGAAAGGATGTGGGAGATCCTTCTGTCTATATGTTGCTTTTATTGGTTAATGAATAAAGAAACTGGCTTGGCCTAATAGGACAGAATAGAGCTAGGTGGGGAAAACTAAATTGAATTCTGAAAGAAAGAAGGCAGAGTCAGAGAGAACCCACCAGAGACAGACGCTGGAACTTTACTGGTTAAGCCACAGTCACATGGGGATATACAGATTAATGGAGATGGGTTAATTAAGATATGAGTTAGCCAGAAATACACTTAGGCTATTGGCCAAACAGTATTGCAATAATATGGTTTCTGCATGATTATTTCAGGGATGAGCAGCCAGGAACAAACGAGCAACCACCTACAACACACAAGTATTCACTCTATTACTCACTATTATTATTAGTGCGAGTAAGCTCACACTAATCTATTTCCCCTTTTTTAGTATAATAAAGTGTTATTTATTTAGGGGTAGACTCACAGATCACAGTCCTCTGCTTGAACAGAGAACAGCAACCAAATCCAGCGGCCGAAAGAGAGAAGGAGCATGCATTTTTCTTGGCATTTATAGTATAAGAGGCCACACCCAAGTGGACAGCTAACTTAAAGGCTCCTGGCTGAAGGATTTCCTACAGCAAGCTCCAGAAAGATTTTTTTAAAAAAACTTCATTATACAAGTATGGGTACTTTGCCTGTATGCATGTCTGTCCTCCATGTCTGTAAAGGGCCTTGAATTCAGAAGAATCTTATTGGAGCCCCTGTAATGGGAATTACAGACAATTGATGGCTGCCATATGAATGCTGGGAATTGAACCCCAATACTCTGGAAGAACAACCAGTGCTTTTAACTGCAGAGCCATCTCTACAGTCCTGGTAGAAGTAAGTTTTCAAAACAGCCTGCTGAGAAATGTTTAGGCCTAACTTCACCTCCCAAGTTCCTGAGAATAAAAATACAGTATTAAGTATCTGAATAAAAAGCTGGAGAGATGGTTCACTGTGTTCAGAGCTCTGACTGTTCATACAGGAGACCAAATTTCAGTTCCTTGTATCCACATGGCAAGTCAAAACTGTCTCTAATTGCAGTCCCAGAGGACCTGAAACCCTCTTCTATGTTCTTCAGGGCATTGCATGCACATGGTGCACAAATGTATACATAGGAAAAAAATCCCCATTCACATAAATAAAATTTCAGATGATAAAAAGAGAAACGCAGTATCACTTCTGTATCTGTGGTGCAGGAACACACATCCCAGCTCATCAGAAAGCCTGCTAGGCCTACCTGCCCCATATTTTAAATACTTCATTACCATGTTCGTGAGAAATGAGCATGAGGGGAGGACATGTGCATACTCTGGTGCTTGTGGGGGTTAGAAGACAATGTTGTGGATTCTCTTACAGATTTTTTGTTGGCTTTGTGGATGAACTCAGATGATCATATGCTTCATATGCCCACAAATACCTTTGCTATGGAACCATCTCTTTGGGCCAATCCCATCCAATTTAAGGTGCCCAGTTTTATCTGTTGTTTGGTTTTGTTGTTGAGATAGTACCACACTATGTATTCCTGCTAGCCTAAAACTCACCATTAGACCAGATAGCTTTTGGGCAGCTCCATTGTGGTAGCCCATGTCCAATTATGAACCACATTTTACTTGGCTTGGGTTTGACTACACTTCCCAAACTGGTGAGGGAAGGTCTGTTAGTGGTCCTCTGGGAGAAGGGCCTCTGAGACTCAGCATTTCTGTCTACCCAACTGTACATGGCCTTAGATGTGGTAATTGTGCAGGAGGAGGCAACTGGCTCTAGGTGCTGTGACACAAATAAATGTGTTAATTAAAAACAAAATAAACCACTGGCTACATATAAAGAAAAGAACTTACATGATTAACTTGACACTGTGGTACTCTGATTCAAAGGTGGCCACAAGCACAGCCTGACCTGAAAGGGTGGTGTCATGATGCTGGTATCCACGGTCATGAAATCTTAGAGTCATGAAAGCTTTTTCAAGGTTGAATTCTGGAAAAATGCATGTTTGGAAAACTATAACCCTAAGAATTAGAGCTGGACAGTGTCAAAATTAAATCCAGACTCCAGTTGAAATGATTAAGACAGATCTTAGTATGCTATTGACATGGGGAAAGGCATCCACTGGGACTAATCTCTTGGCCTGAAACTGCAGAGGTGACTGCCTAGGGGAATTAAGGACATTATGTGGGCATGAGGGCCAAGTAAAGACAGCGAGCAGAAAATATGTGAAAGGGTTATCACCAGAAGATGGGCTTGCTGTCCTCAAACTGGATCTTCCTTCCCAGTTACTGAGGGCTGGGAACTCTCCTTTTGTTTGTTTTCCAGGACCTACATGGTAGAAAGGTAGAGCTGACTCTTATAGTTTCTTATCTGAGATCCACAAGGGACAATGACATGGGCATGTCAATCTCCATACAAGTTTGTAAACAAATAATTGTCATTTAAAAATTAAAATGTATCTAGATTCTCATAAAGAAAGCCACCGGTCCCCTCTAACTTGGCAAGTATCCTGTCTCAGTTTCCTTCCCTACACGACCCCTACCCCATCTTACACTTCAGCTTGTGTGCTCCACACACCCCCACCTCTACCTCACAATTTAGCTTGACAATCATCGGTGTCATTCGAGGCACTCAGTTCCTGACATAGACACTCAAGAAAACAGAAATCCAGTTCATCAGTAACATGTAGCAATTTTGGTGGAACACTCATATCAGAGACCATTGTGTCTATATCACCATAGATAGTATAAATATATTATTTTTCCTGGTGAAATACTCTCTAGATATATTTAAATTTTTGGTAAGTCAAACCAAAGTAGTATGACAGAATATTGCATGAAGTATTTCATTATTAATTTTGAATTTGCACAGTAACATGAGAGAGAAATTTGTGTTTATTGCCTTCTGCCTCAGAATTGATCTGCAATCCCAGTACTTGGAGGCTGAGACAGGAAGACTAAGTTTAAATAAATCTAGGCTACATGGATACAACAGCTTGTGGGCAGCTTGGGCTACAAAGATATTTCAAAGTGTATTTCTGAAAGATAAGGGATCTTTTAAAAAGATAATAGTGTGCCAGTGATTTGGCTTGGCAGATACGAATGCTTAGCATGCCATTCCGAGCCAGAGTACATGAATTTGAACTCCGTATGCAGGTGAAGATGGAAGGAGAGAACGGCTTCAGAAATTCGTGCTCTGACTGTCCCTACATGCATGCCCTAGTGCCTCTGACAGTGCTAGAGCCAGGGAGAAAGATCAATGCTACAAGATCTAGCAGCTCTCCTGCCTCAGCCTCCCCAGCTCCTGGGATGACATGCATGCTTTGGGAGACTTCTGGTTCAGAAGAATTATGCACCAGAGACTTGAAAACAGTCACTCACCACTGAGAACTCTCTGCTGCAGAATGGAAACTGCTCGGATCTACCAGTTCCTTGGAAAGTTTCAGGATTTCTGTAGAATGCCAATGCTGACCCATTTCTTCCAGCTGCCATGCAGTCTCCTTAGAAGATAGCTCTTCCAATCCCTACTCCTTAAAGTCCCCTTCCGTCATAAGGTCTGTACTGGGCAAGTGATCTCAGTGCCCTGCTTATGCGTCAATACAACCTTAATGAAGCCAAACACACTTTGCACATTTATATGTGGCATGACACTAGTGACTGTGAGGAGGGGAAGGAGGGTCACTCAAGAACACAGGCGGGGCACCCCCAGGAGGCCTTGTTGAAGGACACAGGGTAAAGGGACCCAGTGGACTTTCAAGCAAAGGAATGAGATAAAGGAGAGCTGCTAGGGCAAAGCCAATGCAGCATCACTGACTGAAATGAAAACCACTTGAAGAGCAGGTGGGAAGGAGCAGGTGGAGGGGGGAACAAGTGCGGCCTTGAGCACCATGAAACTGTGAGTGTAGAAATTTCAGTCACAGCTGCAAACAAGACGCCTCCAGCTCACAGTGGCAAACAGTCTCGCCTCCAGGAAATAACCAAGGTACAAAGAAATGTTCGGTTGTGCTTACCAAGGATTTCAGAAGAAAAATCTGACCTAGGAAGGCCCAGCAGGTTAGGCTCTACTAAGGGTCCACCATACACAAATGAGACAGAACAGGAAAGGTGAAGAATAGAGATGGAGATTGAACCCAGGTGTGGTTCTCAAGGCTTTAATTCCAGACACCAGAAAGAAAGAAGAATCTGGACTGCAAAGTAATCCCTCTGCTACAGAGATGTGATAAATTAGTTTAATTACATAGCTCTGGGTGTTGTGATGGGAGCGGCGGGGCTGTGTCCCGCCAACCGGCTAGCTTTACACCCGAAATAATTACACGGAAACTGTATTTATTTAAACGCTGCCTGGCCCGTTATCTGTAGCCTCTTACTGGCTAACTCTCACATCTTGACTAACTCATTTCTAATAATGTGTGTAGCACCACGAGGTGGTGGCTTACCGGGAAGATTCTTAACCTGTGTCCAACTTGGAGAGGAGAGCTATGGCGGCATCTGCTTGAGGCGTCTGCCTCACTGCCTTCTTCCCAGCATTCTGTTCTGTTTACTCCACCCACCTAATTTTCTGTCCTATCAAAGGGCCAAGGCAGTTTCTTTATTAACCAATGAAAGTAACACATAGACAGATGACCCTCCTCCATCATCTGGGTATATAACTGAGTTGGCAAAATGCTGGTTCATCCCGCAGGGATCCCGGGACTACTGGTGTGAGCTCCAGGTTTCAATAGAGAAAGCACTGGTGGGTCACGGGCATGCGTAATTAATAGGTCCTGTTAGAGGTGTGTCTGGTTGGTCAGTCTCAGTCTTCTGTGTGCAAGATGGGGGTGGTCACAAGCCCTCATCACTGTCACTCCTAAGTGGATCAGTCTGGCTCATGGAAGACGGTCAGTCAAGGTTCAGGGTGCAGCCTCACCATTGGGAAGGTAGCCATTCTCATATGCTGTATACAGGGGTGGGTTAGGGATTTCTGTCCTCAGAGGTTTTGTTCTTCCTGCAACCAAGGTGACTCCAGTTTAGGACAATGACTTACATCTATGCCCCTGAATTAAGGAAGATGAGACAGACAGATGCAGACTGAGTAGGGAGCCCTTTTTTCTCCATTTACATTCCCAGGGCCTCAAGGGACAATTCCGTGCCCACTACAAAAGCAACTTTCAAATATTGATTTTTACTATTCTCACTTACGTTTCTTGTTTGTTTGGGGGAAAGGGTCTCATTATGTAGCTCTGGGTGGCCTAAAGTCTAGAAGTCATAGACATCCCCCTGTATCTGCCTCCCAAGGGCTGGGATTGAGCCCTCCCTGGTTTTAGCACTTACATTTTCCTTCCTTCCCTTTTCCATTTTTCACAACAGGGTTTCTCTGCGCAGCCCTCTTTCCTGAAACTCACTCTACAGAAAAGGCAGGCCTCAAACTCAAAGACCTGCCTTTGCCTCCTGAGTATACACAACTTACATTTCTTAAAAGGGCATAGGGTTGTGGCTTGTTTGGTAAAGGGCTCGCCTAGGAATTGAGATGTGGAGAACACAACATCCAAGTCATCCCGGGCAACAAGAACACATAGAAAAAAAAGTCACTACATCTCTTCTCCCTGGCTCTCAATTCCCAGGAAGCTGTTGTCTGGGTGGAGTCCCCACTGCGTGTGCGTCTTTCACTTTAATATGTGTTGAAAGTCTAGGGCTCAGTGCCAACTGCTCAAAATAAGCAGGGAGCTGGGGTAAAATGGGAAGGGAAGCCTGGGGGAAACAAGAGCTGGGGTTTCCTGAGGCTTCTCTTGTCAAGGGAGAGATCTGCCACTCCAGGGAATTTGAAGAGACTAGGCTGTTTAAATCTTTACTGTTTGTTGTAGATTTGATACCTCAATGCTCACTTAAAACATTCTCAGGAGGCAAAGGGGACTAATGACTGCGTTTGACACCAGCACTTGGCAGAGGTGTGAAGCGAGGCTGGAGCCCTCTTCCAGGAACTTACACTGAAGAATAGTTTCTGTAGAAAGAGGCAGGGATGAGAGGGTGCAGGTCATCAGAGTCCTCATGAGGTACTAATATGCACAGTATCTGAACATCCTCGATTCTTCGTTTCTATAAATTAACGGTTCTGATAGTCTACAAAGGGCAGACTAAGGCCTGTAGAGGCAAGGAGCTTGACAAGGTCACACAATCCATAGACTACCAAAAACTTAATTCACACACACAAAAAAGCAAATTCAACAAATATGTTATTTGTCCATTTATTCTGGAGACTGACTATCCTTAGCCAGGTAGCCACGCTATGTTCAAGCACATCTTCCTTGTCTCAACCTACCAAGCATTTCCAGGTCTCTGTGGCTCTGCCAGTACAAGAAATGTTGAACGAGAACCTGCCAGTAATCAAGTCTTGAACTGATTCCTTAGGAATCTTACTGTGAGATGGGATGTGCACCTACCGTTTGGATACTTAATGAGAAACAGATCTGGACAGCACAGATGGGTGTTTGTTTGTTTGTTTACAAAGTCATCGGGGGTTGTCTCGGTGTTTCTATGGCTACAATAAATACCAAAAGCAACGTGGGTAAGAAAGGGTTTATTTGGCTTACATTTCCACATTAGTCCATCACTGAAAGAAGTCAGGACAGGAACTCAAGCAGGTCAGGAACCTGGAGGCAGAAGCTGATGCTGAAGCAATGGAGGGTACTGTTGACTGGCTTGCTCTGCATGGTTTTCTCAGCCTGCTTTCTTATGGAACCCAGGACCATGAGCCCAGGGATGGCACCACCTATAATGGCTGGTCCTTTCCCATCAATCAAAAAGTAAGAAAATACCCTACAGGCTTGTATACAGCATGATCTTATAGAGTCATGTCCTCAACTAAGGCTCCCTCCTCTGTGATGACTCTAGCTTGTGTCAAGCTGACATAAAAGCTGACACTGAGGATTACATGTGAACTTGGTTGTGTGACCTTTGAAGTGGGGGAGAACAGAAAGCAGCTGCCAGAGTCTACATCCTACTGGATTTAACTCCTGGGGTTAAAGAACTGTAAATGGGTTCTACTGTTAGTGCTTCTGTTTGATTAGGAAGTCTTTACCCCAACTCTTCCAGAGACTTTTAAACAGTATATCAAGCTGACCAGGGACACATGCCTGGATTCCAAGCATCCTGACTAACCTGGGCTATACTGGGAGGTGCGGGAGATAAGTGGCAACAAAAGGGAATTCTGCTTAAACACACGTTTCTGTACAACAAACAAACCCAGGGCCCAGATCATTTTACCACGAAATTCCATCAATCTTTCAAAGAAAGATTATTATCAAACAAAAATTATTGCACAAAATAGAAACAGAACAGTGGCTATCTTAGGGCTTCTATTGCTGCAACAAAACATCATGACCAAAAAGAAAGCTGGGGAGGAAAGGGCTTAACTAGCTTATACTTCCCACATGGCTGATCGTCACCAAGGAAGTCAGAACAGAAACTCCAACAGAGCAGGTTCCTGGAGGTAAGAGCTGATGCCGAATCCAAAGAGGGGTACTGCAGTAAGCAGTAAGGCTTGCTCCCCTGGCTTCCTCAGCCTACTTTCTCATAGAACCCAGAACCACCAGCCTAAGAGTGGCACCACCCACAGTGAGCTGAGGCCTTCCCTATTTATCACTAATAGTGAAAAAAATCTTACAGCTGGATCTCGTGGAGGCATTTCCTCAACTGAACCTCCTTCCTCTCTGATGATTCTAGCTTGAGTCAAGTTGAAACACAAAACCAGCCAGTAGAGCTCCAAATTCATTTTATAAGGCCATGTTACCCTGAAATCTAAACCACATAAAGAACCAACAAAGAAAGAGAATTACAGACCAATTTCCCTTATGAACATAGATGTAAAACTTGTCAATAAGAGACCTAAAAATGAAATCCAAGAACATATCAAAAGATCATTCACCATGTTCAAGTAGGAATCATCTACAGCCATCTGGTGCAGGAGAATTGTCTGTATTCTGTCAATCATGTTTTAAATAAACACAGATTAGCCAGGTAGGAAGTATAGGCAGGAAAACCAGACAGGAAGTAGAAATGATGCAATGAGAACAGGAGAATTCTAGGAAGGAGAAAGTTGATTCCCCCCACTCCTGCCCAGACCACCAAAGCAGCAGGATGTGACCTGCCAGCTGAAAAAGGTACCGAACCATATGGCAAAAATAGATCAAAATAATGGGTTAATATAAGCTACAAGAGCTAATAAGTATCCTGAGCTAATGGGCCAATCAACTTTATAACTTACAGAGATCTCTGTGTGATTTTCTTTGGGGCTTGCCAGCTGTGGGGTACCAGGCGGGACATTAACCCCAACAAGCAGGACGTTCTTTTTTTTAAAAAAAGAGGGGGAAGTGGTGTGGGAGAATTGTCTGTATTCTGTCAATCATGTTTTAAATAAATGCTGATTGGCCAGGCAGGAAGTATAGGCAGGAAAACCAGACAGGAAGTAGAAATGATGCAATAAGAACAGGAGAATTCTGGGAAGGAGGAAGTTGATTCCTCCCACTCGTGCCCAGACTCCGAAGAAGCAAGATGTGAGCTGCCCTGCTGAGAAAGGTACTGAGCTATGTGGCTAACATAGATAAGAATAATGGGTTAATATAAGCTACAAGAGCTAATAAGTAGCCTGAGATAATGGGCCAATCAGTTTTATAACTTATGGAGATCTCTGTGTGATTTTCTTTGGGGCTTGCCAGCTGTGGGGCACCAGGCTGGACAGAAACTCCAACAAGCAGGCCCCTCATGTTACAGCCATCGTCAAATTAAATGGAGAGAAATTCAGAATTACTCACCTATAATCAGGAATAAAACAAGATTGCCCACTCATACCATATCTATTCAACATAGAACTGGAAGTCTTCGCTAGATCAATAAGACAACCAAGGAGATTAAGGGAATATAAACTGGAAAGGAAAACGTCAAAGTATTTTTATGCAGATGATGCAATAGTATATGTAAGTGACTCTAAAAATTCCACAGGGAAACTCCTACAGCCGATAAACACTTTCAGCAAAGTGGCTGAATGCACAATTAACTCACAAAAATCAGCAGCTCTCCAATGTACAAATGACAAAGGGCTGAGAAGGAAAACAGGGAAATAACATCTTGCAAAACAGCCTCAAATTATATAAAATAGCTTGGTATAACTCTAACCAAACAAGTGAAAGACTTATATGATAAAAACTTCAAGTCTTTCAAGAAAGAAACTGAGGAAGATATGGGAAGATAGAAAGACATCCCATGGTCATGAATCGGTAGGATTAATGTAGTAAAAATGGCAGTCCCACCAAAAGCAACCTACAGATTCATTCAATGCAATCTCCATCAAAATCCAAACACAGTTTTTTTTTACAGACCTTGAAAAGATAATTCTCAACCCAAAATGGAGAAACAGAACACCCAGGAGAGCTAAAGCACTTCTGAACAGAAAAAGAATTGTTGAAGGTATCACCATTCCAGAATGCAAGCTGTACTACAAAGGTATAGTAATAGAAAACATATTGTATTCAAATAAAAATAGACACACTGATCAATAGAATTGAATTGAGACCCAGGAATGAACCTACACGCCTATGGATACCTATAGATACCTGGGTTTTGAAAAAGATGCCAGAAATACACACAGGAGAAAAGACAGCTTCACTAACAAGCGATGCTGCTCAAACTGCATGTGTGCATGTAAAAGAATGCAAATAGATCTATACTCATCATCCTGCACAGAACTCACGTCCACGTGTGTAAGAGACTGTGTGACCCTGCCCTGTGTAAAATGTTAGCTGCTGAGTACTGCAAGCTCACACACAAGCCACAGCTGAATGCTGGGTGTCTCAATCCTCTCACCTGACTAAACTGAGACAACCAGGTCTGTACGAACCAACATGAGAGAGTTGCTCAATCGGAAATTTCAGTGGCTCAAGGTAACCTCCCCAAATTGTGCACCCATCATTTTGGTTTTCCTTCATTCATATGGTATGAGTTTATGCATGCTGGGAAAGTACACGGAAAGGCACTCACCCTGCCCAATCAGAATCTTCATTACAAGAGAGACACCTGCAGGACAATGACTTAGAGAACCTTTACCCTCACTATGGCCTAGCCTGTTTCCCCTGCAATGTACACAATAAACCATTCTTTCTATTCTGGTCTCACTGGAGTAGTTACGTCCCACATGCACCTCCTTAGTTCCACACACTAACAAGAAATGCAATAGACAGCCCACTCTGTGACTCAAGTAGAGAGTTTTATAAGTCTGTGCTCCTACAAACCTTTAATCAAGAATTGAGGAGGTGGAGTCAGGAGGACAGCAGGGTGGATGCCCTCTGGGCCTAAACACCGGGATCAACTCAAAGAGAGAAAAACATAACAAATCTTGTCTCAAAACAGTTTTTGAAAGCTTGAAGGTGCAACTGTTCCAGAATTAGTGGACCTTCCCAATGAGAAATCGTGCCACACATTTAAGAGATTGAGAAAAATCTCTTCAACAATTACAAGTCTCCCACTCTGGATGACACTCCAACAAGAGCAGGTCAGGAACAGATTTGCCAACTTATATACACTACAGGCTTTGTGCATTCCACATGTGCTGTCAACCTGGAGAAATGCTACGAGTGCCCTCTTGCTAGCATGGCTTGCTCAGCTGGCTTCCTTCTAAAACTCGGGCTCACCTGCCCAGGGTAGGATGGGCCCCATTGCATCAATCAAGAAAACACTCTATAGGTTTGCCTACAGGCCAGTCTGACTCTAGCTTGTGTCAAGTTGACCAAATCCAACCAGCATACCTACTGTGTCATCTCCCAAGCCCCAATGACAGAGTGTTAAACAAACCTCAACTCTCTTGACACTTGCTTTTCAGCATATACTTGTGCACACGCACACATAGAAAATTGTAAAGTTTAGGATTGGAGAGATGGCTCAGCAGTTACCACCACTTTTTTTTTCTTGTAGAAGTCCTGGGTTTGGTTCCCAACACTAACATGGTGCACACAATCATCCCTAGATGCTGTTGCAGGGGATCTGATGCCTCCTTCTGTCTTCTGCGAGCACAAAACACACATATGGTCAACATACATACATGCAAGCAAATCATTCATACACATGAAATAAAATATTGAAAAATTTAAAACATATACCCTCACATCTTATGTCATCAGAGATAAATATGCCAGAAACACAGAGATGTGACAAATATCTGTAACCAACACTATAATTTTGTAACTAAAAGAATTAAGGAACTCTTGATCAAAGGAGGGAAATTTACTTGAAGACAGGAAACCTCATTGTTATTTCGGTACACAACTGAGCTACAAATCAGCAACAGTCCAATAATATGTCTAACAATTATTGCTGTCAATAGAAACCTGATGTGAAAAGTTCATCATAAATGAAAAACTGATCTACACAAGACTGAGTAGAGTACATAGCGCACCCAGTGACATCATCTGATTTCAAAACTTCTCATATGACTGCAATAAAGATTGTACTGTCTGGGAAAGATATCAACAGAACATGAGAGCAAAGTTAGAAATTTAAAAAACACACACGCAATTACTACAGAGTCAACTGTAACACATTAGGCCGGGAAACTTAGTGAGTCTGACATTACTGAGGAAAGTAACTAGACTACCCTGGTATCTGCAGGCAAATGTGTTATTGACATAGAGTTTACGTCCCGCAAAAAAATAACTGCAGGCGGATCCTACACGTGAATGTTCGGGGCCAAAGGCAGAACTTCTGGTAGATACTAGAGTAACTAGGGCCCCAGGAGTTAGCAAATCTGCCTTCCTAGGTGACAGTAAAAAACAGCGCGTGTGCGCGCTCCGTATCGTGACGTCACAGTATGGCTCTATGCAGGCACAGTACCCACGTCCCGGTGTTCTGTGCAGGTTCCGCCCACAGATGGAAGATACTCAGAAGCTGCAGGGACAACAGGGGCCTCACGGGGCGCCTCGTCCGCCGATTCCCACAGCCCCGGGAGGACCCCACACCGGCTCCCGCGGTTCCACCCGCGTGGGGACGGCGGCCCTCGCTCACCATGGCGGATTCCGAGCTCGCCCCGCTCTCCCCACAGCTCCCGACCGCGGGTCACAGCGCAGACACGGAACCACAGAGCCTCCCTCAGTCCCGGGGTGGCCGAACCTGTAGCATGGAGGACAGGAAGTGTCCGCCCTTGTTCTGCCTGGCAGCCTACCTGAAAGCCCTGGTTGGCTATTGTGTCCTGATTGACAGTCGCAAGAACCTTACGGACAGAGTGTTTTGAAAGCTCGCCGCACAGCGGTTCCCAGCCCTGAGGGCATCTCCAGGTACCGAACTGTCCCAGACCTGCAGAGGTTGGCGTTGTAGAACTTGCGCCTGGACTGGAGAAGTCGTCCCTGCACTATTCCTGCACTAAGCAGGCACTTCCCTTTTTCCTCTGGGTACAGGTTAGATCTCAAACCCACTACAAAAAGCTGATGTGCCTACTTAGGGTATCAAAGCAGACCCTGGCTACCAAGTTCTCCCTGCATCCCTCAGTTCCTGTTACAAGGTATGGCTTTCATATTCCTAACATACCCTGGAATAGTCCGGCGCAGGGGCTGGGTTGCCTTCCCTATAAATCCAACCATTTTGGTTGCCTGTTTGTTTTTCTGTCTCTGTCTGTCTGTCTTTCTCTCTCTTCCTCCCTCCCTCTCTCCGAAACATTAGCCCATAGAGCATGCAGCCCTGGCAGGCCTTGCTCTTCTCCCCCATTGTCTCTGCCTTTCTAAAAACCATTAGAATAAAATTCCTAAAGCTAGCCATCACGGTGTTATTCCTTATTTGTCTGTTTCCCCTTTCTGAAGCTGACTGCCAAGGTCCAGCAATCAGAAACCCCCTTTGGCTCACCTAATTAACATGCCCAATTAAAATTAAACACCTGATCTAACAAGTTTCCCCTTCACCTTTGTAAACCGCCATTTTCCTGTTGGCCACATCTATCTCCCGTCTATCCAGAGGCAGTCCTTTGTCCCCCTGGGACAAATACCACTGCACCCTCCCTTGTCCGGTTCCCTTTCTCTCTCATCCTCTCCTCTACCCCTGCACCCTAGCCCATTCTAACACAGACCTCTCCTTTTCTCTTTGCTGATGTTTTTCTGCCTGACTCAGAAAGCAGCCACTTTAGCTTTTCTTCCCTGCTTAATAAAGGAGCTCTCTGTGAAAGCAGGTGTTTGGGTGTGGTCTGTGCCTAATCTGGGGTCTGGAAGGCAGGCAGCCCCTGGTGTGTGGGAGTCTCCCCCCCTTCTCTTCTCAATTCTCTACTCTTCTCTTCCTCTCCCCTCCCCCCCTCTTTTAAGTTTCCAGTGCTGGGATTGCTTTCAGGGCCTGGCGCATGCTATGAAAGTGCTCAGCACTGAGCTGACAGCTTCAGCCCTGTTTGATTTGGCCACAGCCTTGATAAGTTGCCCAGGCTAACCTTGAATTTGTTATTCTCACCCTTCGGCCTCCTAAATACCTAGGTTTGTAGGCAAATGCCTTTATGCTGAGATAAGTTTTCTGGGTTTTCCCCAATTAAATATATATACATATATATACGTATATATATACATATATATACGTATATATATGTATATTATATATACGTATATATATGTATATATATATACGTATATATATATTGTTTAGGTGTTTAGGGGAGGAGGAAGGAATAGAAACAGAAATAGAGAGGCCGAGACAGAAAGAGATAGACTGTGGTTGAGGGAGTGGAGTCAGGAAGTAACTTTCAGGAGTTATTCCTCACCTATCATGTGTCCCATGATTGCCTTTAGGTAAATAGGTTTGCAGGACAAGCTCTTTTACCTGTGAGCCAAATAAGGTTTTTAAGTTGGTTCACTTGGGAAGTGAAAGGACTTAACTGGGTGAAGTAGGTGCCTTTGGAGTGCAGCTGAGAGAACACAGCCTGTGCAGCAGATGTAGTGTAGGAGGTTTCCTGGGGAGGGGGAGAGGGCAGAGCAACGGAGTGAATGGCTGTCTTGTAGCAGCAACATGGGAGAGGCAGACAGAGAGAACAAGCAAGAGAGGAGTAAGGGTAGCAAGAGGAGCAAGCGAGTAACTAGAGTGTTAGAGGCTGCTTAACTGAATGAGATAATGCACCTGTTTGAGCTGCCCCCAAGGAGAGTGCAGGGAGGTGGTTAGCTGACCGTACTGCCCTTTGTTCTGCCTTTGGACTATAATCAGTATAGATTCTGTCTGAGAAATAAACTCAGGGCTGTTTGGTACTGACCTTCAAGTCTCCCAATCTATCCTACATTTCTGACTTCATTGCTCTAATCTAACTTTTCCTCAGCCTCAGCACCCCTTCCAAGGGAACCCCAGCTGAATTCTGACAGAGTGGACTTTGATAGTCAGAACAGGCAAAGTGTTGGGGTGTGTGTGTGTGATATGTCTCATATAATCATTATTATTGGCTGATAATTATGGTGTCCCCAGGTGTGAAAGAGATAAGACACCTACTGAATTTGTTGGGTAAGCAGAAAAATTCTCAAACAAATGAAGGAAAAGCTGAATTGGATCATTCAAAAGTGAATCTCGACATGGGAAACAGATTCAGATCTGAGACAGTATTTTTAGATCTGGAACCCCATTAATGGAGGGACCTGGAGGTTTCACTGAGGAAGATCCTTGATAAAATATCTAAAAGTTTTACTGTTCACCTTTATCCAGTCTTTCTCCAGAGGCAACTATGGCCTTTTACAAGGGTAACTGTCCACTGGCGTGAAGAAAATCAGACTTTGTGGTGTATATTGGACACTGATTATGAATTGATACTGTTTCTGGAAGATTTCAAGAAACCTGTTGCTCTCCAGTTAAAGTAGAAGCTTCAGGAGGGCAGGTAATTAATGGAGTTTTGGCTGAAGTCCAACTTAAAGTTGGTCCAGTACGTCCCTGAATTCATCCTGTGATTTTTTTTCCCCAATCACAGGACATATAATTTAGATAGATACACTTAGAAGTTGACAGAACTCTCACATTGGTTCACTGACCTGTGAAGGGAGTGCTATTGTGGTTGGAAAGGCTAAATGAAAGTCTTAACTCTTGCTTCTGAGGAAAATAGTTAATCAAAATTCATAATGCATCTCTGGAGGAATTGTGGAAATTAGTTCCACCATGAAGGACTTGAAAGATTCAGGGAGATGGTGCCCACCACATCTTCCCGTAATTCTCATATCTGGCCAGTGCAGAAGACAGATGGATCATGAAGAATGACAGTTGACTATCAAAAATTCAGTTACTGGATTCAGTGCTGTGGAGTTCCATCTGGACAGGAAGAGATGGGCAGGCGCCAATGCAAGAACTCCAACAACATAGAAGGCAACATGACATCACTAGAATCCAGACATCCCGAAAAATCAAGAATTGAACACCCTACTCCAGAAGAAATAGAAGAAATCGACCTTAAACAGTACTTTATGGAAATAATAGAGGACCTTAAACAGGAGGTAAAAAAAACTGCCATAAAGAATGGAGATGACAAACAAAAAGGTAGACGAAATAAATAAATTTCTCAAAGATACCCAAGAAAAACAAGAAAAAGCAATCAAACAGGTAAGGGAAACAGTACAAGACCTGAAAAATTAAATGGAGGTAATGAGGAAAACACAATCCGAGGAAAGACTGGAAATGGAAATTCTGAGTAAACGAACAGAAACTACAGAGACAAGTATTACCAACAGAATACAAGAGATTGAAGAAAGAATCTCCGACTCTGAAGATACTATAGAGGAAATAAACTCACAGATTAAAGAACAATACAAATCCAACAAATTCTTAACACAAAACATCCAGGAAATCTGGGACACCATGAAAAGACCAAACATAAGAATAATTGGGATAGAAGAAGGAGAAGAATTACAACTCAAAGGCCCAGAAAACATATTCAACAAAATTATAGAAGAAAATTTCCCCAACCTAAAGAAGGATATTCCTTTGAAGGTACAAGAAGCCTACAGAACACTGAATAGACTGGATCAAAAGAAAGCATCCCCACGCCATATAATAATCAAAACACAAAACATACAGAATAAAGAACAGATATTAAGAGCTGCAAAGGAAAAAGGTCAAGTAACATATAAAGGGAAACCTATCAGAATTACACCTGACTTCTCAATGGAAACCATGAAAGCCAGAAGGTCTTGGATGGATATGCTACAGACACTAAGGGAACATGGATGGAAGCCCAAACTATTGTACCCAGCAAAGCTTGCATTCACCATCGATGGAAAAAACAAGATATGTTGCGGGAAGCCGGCCCGCAGCTCATCACTACAAAGATATTCCAGGACAAAAACAGATTTAAACAATACGTAGCCACAAATCCAGCCTTGCAGAAAGTAATAGAAGGAAAACCACTAACCAAGGAGTCCAAAAATGCCCACAATAATTCAGATATCTAGCAACCCTTCACCAGCACAACTAGAAGAAGGGAAACACAAAAACTCTACTACAAAAAAAATGACCAGAGTTAACAAGCACTGGTCATTAATATCACTTAATATCAATGGACTCAATTCACCTATAAAAAGGCACAGGCTAAGAGATTGGATATGAAAACAGGATCCAACATTCTGCTGTTTACAAGAAATACACCTCAACCACAAAGACAGACATCTATTCAGAGTAAAGGGTTGGGAAAAGGTTTATCAAGCAAATGGACCTAAGAAACAAGCGGGTGTGGCCATACTAATTTCTAACAAAGTTGACTTCAAACTAAAATCAATCAGAAGAGATGGAAAGGGACAGTTTATACTCGAAACAACAAAAAAAAATCCATAAGAATGAAGTCTCAATCCTTAATATCTATGCCCCTAATATAAAAGCACCCACTTATGTAAAAGAAACATTACTAGAACTCAAGGCAGCCATCAAACCACACACACTAATAGTAGGAGACTTCAACACTCCTCTCTCACCAATGGACAGATCAATCAGACAGAAACCTAACAGACCTTTCTGCCGGTGATGACCTCCCTACGAGAACATGCCTCTCGCAAAGGATCTCCTTCATCCCTCTCCAGAGGAGGAAAAGAGGAAACACAAGAAAAAGTGCCTGCTGCAGAGCCCCAATTCCTACTTTATGGACGTGAAGTGCCCAGGATGTTATAAAATCACCATGGTCTTTAGCCATGCACAGAGGGTAGTCTTATGTGTCGGCTGCTTCACTGTCCTCTGTCAGCCTACAGGCGGGAAAGCAAGACTGACAGAAGGATGCTCCTTCAGGAGGAAGCAGCACTGAAAACACCTGAATCGAGATGAGTGGGAACAATCCCAGTAAACACATTTTGGATAAAAAAAAAAAGAAACCTAACAGAGAATTAAAAGACTTAATGGAGATAATGAACCAAATGGACTTAATAGACATCTATAGAACATTCCACCCAGATAGGAAAGAATATACCTTCTTCTCTGCAGCTCATGGAACCTTTTCGAAAATTGACCACATACTCGGTAACAAAGCAAACTTCCACAGTTACAAAAAAATATTAGTAACCACCTGTGTCTTATCGGATCACCATGGATTAAAATTAGAATTCAGGGGGCTGGAGAGATGGCTCAGCGGTTAAGAGCATTGCCTGCTCTTCCAAAGGACCTGAGTTCAATTCCCAGCAACCACATGGTAGCTCATAACCATCTGTAATGAGATCTGGCGCCCTCTTCTGGGCTGCAGACATACACACAGACAGAATAATAAATGAATAAATAAATATTTTAAAAAAATAAATAAAAAGATTTTAAAATTAGAATTCAACAACAGTGCTACCCCCCAGAAAGCCTACAAACTCATGGAAACTGAACAGTCAACTACTGAACCACACCTGGGTCAAGGAAGAAATAAAGAAAGAAATTAAAGTCTTTCTTGAATTTAATGAAAATAAAGGCACAACATACTCAAACCTATGGGACACAATGAAAGCAGTGCTAAGAGGAAAGTTCATAGCACTAAGTGCCCACTTAAAGAAAACGGAGAAAGCACTCATTGGAGACTTGACAGCACACCTGAAAGCTCTAGAAAAAAAAGAAGCAGATTCACCTAGGAGGAGTAGAAGACTGGAAATAATCAAACTGAGGGCAGAAATCAACAAAATAGAAACACAGAAAACAATCTAAAGAATCAATGAAACAAAAAGCTGGTTCTTGGAGAAAATCAACAAGATTGACAAACCCCTAGCCAAACTAATCAAACAGCAGAGAGAGAACAAGCAAATTAATAAGATCAGAAATGAAAAGGGGGACATAAACACAGACACAGAGGAAATTCAGAGAATCATTAGCTCTTACTACAAAAGCCTGTATGCCACAAAATTGGAAAATGTAAAAGAAATGGACACTTATTAGATAAGTACCATACACCAAAGTTAAACCAGGACCAGGTGACCAATCTAAATAGTCCTGTTAGTCACGAAGAATTAGAAACTTATCAAAAGCCTCCCTACCAAAAAAAGCCCAGGACCAGGTGGTTTCAATGCAGAATTCTACCAGAACTTCCAAGAAGACCTAATACCTATACTCCTTAAGGTATTTCATAATATGGAAACAGAAGAGTCATTGCCAAATTCCTTTTATGAAGCTACAGTTACCTTGATACCTAAACCACACAATAATCAACCTTATATGGAAGAACAAGAAACCCAGGATAGCCAAAACAATCTTATACAATAAAAGAACTGGAGGCATTACCATCCCTGACTTCAAACTCTATTACAGAGCTACAGTATTGAAAACAGCTTGGTATTGGCATAAAAACAGAGAAGTCGACCAATGGAATCATATAGAAGACCCGGATCTTAACCCACAAACCTATGAACACCTGATTTTTGATAAAGGAGCCAAAAGTACACAATGGAAGAAAGAGGGCATCTTCAACAAATGGTGCTAGCATAACTGGATGTCAACCTGTAGAAGAATGAAAGTAGATCCATATTTATCACCATGCACAAAACTCCAGTCCAAATGGATTAAAGATCTCAATATTAATCTGAACACACTGAGCCTGATAGAGGAGACCGTTTCCTACGTATAACCCCAGCAGCACAGACATTAAGGGCAACATTGAATAAATGGGACCTCCTGAAGCTGAGCAGCTTCTGTAAAGCAAAGGACACTGTCACTAAGACACAAAGGGAGCCGACTGACCGGGAAAAGATCTTCACCAACCCTGCAACTGACAAAGGTCTGATCTCTAAAATATATAAGGAACTCAAGAGACTAGACTTCAAAATGCTAATTAACCCATTTAAAAAATGGGGCTCTGAACTGAACAGAGAATTCTCAACAGAAGTTCAAATGGCCAAAAGACACTTAAGGTCATGCTCAACCTCCTTAGCAATCAGGGAAATGCAAATCAAAACAACTTTGAGATACCATCTTACACCTGTCAGATTGGCTAAAATCAAAAACACCAATGATAGCCTGTGCTGGAGAGGTTGTGGGGTAAGGGGTACTCTCATCCATTGCTGGTGGGAATGCAAACTTGTGCAACCACTTTGGAAAGCAGTGTGGTGGTTTCTCAGGAAATTCGGGATCAACCTACCCCAGGACCCAGCAATTCCACTCTTGGGAATATACCCAAGAGATGCCCAATCATAGTACAAAAGCATTTGTTCAACTATGTTCATAACAGCATTATTTGTAATAGCCAGAACCTGGAAACAACCTAGATGCCCTTCAGTGGAAGAATGGATGAAGAAACTGTGGAATATATACATATTACAATACTACTCAGCAGTAAAAAACAATGACATCTTGAATTTTGCATGCAAATGGATGGAAATAGAGAACACTATTCTGAGTGAGGTAACCCAGACCCAAAAAGATGAATATGGGATGTACTCACTCATAATCGGTTTCTAGCCATAAATAAAGGACATCGAGCCTATAATTTGTGATCCTAGAGAAGATAATAAGAAGGTAAACCCAAGGAAAAACATATAGTTATCCTCCTGGTTATTGGAAGTAGACAAGATTGCTGGGCAAAACTTGAGAACTTGGGGGTGGGGGTGGGGTGGGAGAAGGGGAGATGGGGAGAGAAAAGTGTGAAGGGGAGGATGGAGAGAGCTTGGGGAATGGGATGGTTGGGATATAGGAAGGGTGGATATGGGAGCAGGGAAGCATATATCTTAATAAAAAGAAAACTCAGTTACTGACTCCAATTTCAGCTTGTGTACCTTACTTGGTAACATGAACGCATCTCCTAGTACATGGATGGAGCTATTGACCTACCAAATGCCTTTTTATCAGTGTCTATCCATAAGGACCACAAGAAGTCAGGATAGCTTTACCGTTTTACTTCAACAATAAGTTACCTCTCCAGCCCTTTGTCATAACTTAGAAGGGATCTTGGTCATGTGTTATTCCATAAAATATCACTTTGGTGAACTACATGGATGACATTATATTGAATGGACCAAATGAGTAGGAGGCACCAACCACATTGAACTCATTGGCAACACATATGCACAGTAAAGGATGAGACATAAATCCAATCAAACTTCAAGGGCCTCATTGAAATTCTTAGAAGTTCAGTGATGTGGGATATGCAGATATATTCTTTTTAAGGTGAAGGATGAATTGTTGTACCTAGCTCCTCCCACCACCCAGAAAGAAATATACATAACGTTTTGTGGGACTGTTGGGATTCAGGAGACATAACATTCCTCCCTTGGGTTTGTTACTCCAGTCCATATACCAAGTGACATGGAAAGGTGCTATCGTTGTGTGTGGCCTGGAACAGGAAAAGGTCTTCAACAGGTTCAGGCTGTTGTGCTGACTGTTGTACCACTTGAATCATATGATCCAGAAGACACGATGGCACTTGAGGTGTTAATGGCATATTGGGAAGCCATTTGGAGCCCTTGGGTGTTCACCATAGGTGAGGCAAAGAAGAGACTTTTGGGATTTTAGTGCAATGCGTTACCAACATCTGCAGAAAGCTATTCTCCTATTGAGAGGCAACTGTTGGTCTGCTCTTGTGCCTTAGTAGAAACTGAACCCTTGAAAACGGGTTGGAAAGTTACCATGCAATCCCGAGCTGCCCACCATGAGACTGCAGCAATCCATTATCAAATACTTCAGCAAGGCAGAGCAAGTCCTGAAGGCATAAGTAAGTTACAGGAAAAGTTTGTCCAAGTTCTTATGATTTCTAAGCCTGCTACAATACTATCTTTTGCCATCTATAGCCTCCTGGTGGTGGCAGGACCCAGGGTCGAAAACACAGGGGGAGGACCCAGAGGGTAAAGGTGCTGCTACAGAGGTGGGGACAAAGGCTGAGTGTGGTTGGAGCTTTGGATGGGGATAGAAGTGTGGGGAAAGTCAGAGTAGGTCAGGGACAGGACTAGGGAATAGCCATCTTCAAAGTCCGTGGGGGCAGCATTGGCAGTGCCTCAGCATAGGAAGAACCAGTATCATTGAGGCATGACTCTCCATCAGTGCCAGGGACCTTGACATGCAAGAACTTCACACATGCACCATGGTGCATCCACAAAACATGTGTGCACCCAACTTTACAAACGCACATACCCATGCAGACTTCTCCCAACACACCCGCATGCAAAGACAGTGGCCAGGAAGAGACAC
This sequence comes from Arvicola amphibius, assembly GCF_903992535.2. Taxonomy (NCBI): domain Eukaryota; kingdom Metazoa; phylum Chordata; class Mammalia; order Rodentia; family Cricetidae; genus Arvicola; species Arvicola amphibius. Next base: position 93,408,220 of record NC_052047.1, read on the forward strand.
ACATCGCACTTGTTCCTACCATGTAAATCTACCAGTCACACACAGGTCACACCCTGTGAACATACACCCACGTATTTCTCAAAATGTATAATTAGAGTCAACAAGATGGACCATCTGATAATATGGCTTGCTGCTAAACCCGTTGACTTCAGTTCACTCCCCACGTGATGAAGAGAAAGAAGTAATTCTCAAGTATTGGGCGGGAAGGCCAGGAGTAGGCATCATATCCCCTGCAATTTGGTGCTACAGACATGAACTGCATGTGGGTGCTGGGAACCGAACCTGAGTCCTCTAAGAGCAGCCAGTGCTGAGTCATCCCTCTAGCCATTAATTTTTCTATTAAGTTTTAATTTACCATCACCCTTCTCTTTGTGTGTGCACACACAGCACAATGTGAAAATCAAATGGCAGCCCGTGGGACCCAGACCTCTTCTTCCACTATGTGGGTCTTGAGGACCAATCTACAGCAGAAGAATTCCATGGCTCCAAGCACAGACTGTTGCGGGCATCCATACGTCTTACACATACATTGTACTGTGGAGGCCGAGCATTGCCATACAGGTGTTTTCCCTTCTCAGTTCACAGGCGTTGCCTGCCCCAATTTTATCCCAACAGATATGGACTGAGCTGAGAACAGACAAATTTGTGACTCTCCCTGTTAACTAGAATTTACGATCTTTGTATCCCAACTTGTCAAAATAGTTAAACCAACCTGAAGACCTTAGTAGCCTTGTAAGGTACTTCTGCCAAGTTCAAAATGTAGCTTCTGGATGGCATCACCTGCAACAGTCCCAAACAAACACACCAAGAGACTGCCTCCATTGCTTCCGCCAGACTTGGTCCAAGGTTTCCCAGGTTCTCTGAGGAAACTGGTAGGGAGGAAAACAAGGGATAATGTCATACACTCAGAGAAATAATAGAGACTTTAACCTAATTTGGAGGCTCCATATTGTTTAATTTCTTCTTAGATGGGTTAGGGGAGGTTATATTAAAGAAGCTTGTAACCCAGCAAGAGGAACTGCTGCCATCTATTTCTGGAAAATGTTTGCTTCCTCTCTCTCTCTCTCTCTCTCTCTCTCTCTCTCTATTTTTCTCAATTTTTTCACCTCTCTCTCTTCCCTAGAGCTCTTTCTACTTGGGCTATGTTCTTTTCATGGTTTATTTTGTGCTCAGCACCCTCAGTCTCTTATATTTAAATGCTTGGTGTAACATTGGGAGGTATGTGCTTTTGGGAGTAGGTGTATCTTTGTTTGTCACTGTAGGTGAGATTGGAAGTTTCAAAAGACCAGTGCGAAGGGAAGTGTTTCTTTCTGCCTGCCTGTGTATCAGGATGTAGTCTCAATGCTGTGTCTGCCCATTGTGAGGCTGCCATTTAATATGACAATTGACTAATCCTCTGTAACTTTAATCAAGACCCAAATTAAAATTCTTCCCTTATAAGAGTCACTTTGGGGATCCTGTGCCCTGACATTCCATCTGAACTGGCCATCCACCAAAAGGGGTCAGACTCTGGCCTCCAGGCAGGTTTGAGGATTCCTGCGGAGGGGTGCGGGCTCCTTCAGATTCTGCTGCCAGGTTCACTGTGTAGTATTCCATCCCGCCCTGCCCCCACCTTGGCCCTTTGGTCTGGGCTGCGACCCTGGGCTGCCTGGAATCCCTGATCCTGTGCCCTGACATTCCATCTGAACTGGTGAGTGAATGCGGACCCTGGGGCAACCTGCCCTGGAAGAGAGCACAGACCCCCTACCCCCACTTCCCTCTGCAGGCTTGTGTCGGGTTGTGTCTCCCAAGTTTTCCCTAGTGTTCTCAGGTGTCCTACTCCTGTTCTAAGGACATCCACCCAAAGGGGTCAGACTCTGGCCTCCAGGCAGGTTTGAGGATTCCTGCGGAGGGGTGCGGGCTCCTTCAGATTGTGCTGCCAGGTTCGCTATGTGGTATTCCATCCCTCCCTGCCCCCACCTTGGCCCTTTGGTCTGGGCTGCGACCCTGGGCTGCCTGGAATCCCTGATCCTGTGCCCTGACATTCCATCTGAACTGGTGAGTGAATGCGGACCCTGGGGCAACCTGCCCTGGAAGAGAGCACAGACCCCCTACCCCCACTTCCCTCTGCAGGCTTGTGTCGGTTTCTGTCTCCCAAGTTTTCCCTAGTGTTCTCAGGTGTCCTACTCCTGTTCTAAGGCCATCCACCCAAAGGGGTCAGACTCTGGCCTCCAGGCAGGTTTGAGGATTCCTGCGGAGGGGTGCGGGCTCCTTCAGATTGTACTGCCAGGTTCGCTGTGTGGTATTCCATACCTCCCTGCCCCCACCTTGGCCCTTTGGTCTGGGCTGCGACCCTGGGCTGCCTGGAATCCCTGATCCTGTGCCCTGACATTCCATCTGAACTGGTGAGTGAATGCGGACCCTGGGGCAACCTGCCCTGGAAGAGAGCACAGACCCCCTACCCCCACTTCCCTCTGCAGGCTTGTGTCGGTTTCTGTCTCCCAAGTTTTCCCTAGTGTTCTCAGGAGTCCTGCTCCTGTTCTAAGGCCATCCACCCAGAGGAGTCAGACTCTGGCCTCCAGGCAGGTCTGAGGATTCCTGCAAGGGAGTGCGGGCTTCTTCAGATTGTGACTCAAGGAATAGGTCCTCCTCTGGCACTGGGGAGATCCAACCAGTTTCAGTCACAGCAAAGATTGGTCTTGGACACCAAACGCCTCCGGGCTCCTTTTGAAGGAAGAGATGGGCAGGCGCCAATGCAGGAGCTCCCCCAACAACATGAAAGGCAACATGACATCACCACAAGCCAGACATCCCGAAACAACAAGAATTGAACACCCTACCCCAGAAGATATAGAAGAAACCGACCTTAAACAGTACTTTATGAAAATAATAGAGGACCTTAAACAGGAGGTAAAAAACTGCCATAAAGAAATGGAGATGACAAACAAAAAGGTAGACGAAATAAATAAATCTCTCAAAGATACCCAAGAAAAACAAGAAAAAGCAATCAAACAGGTAAGGGAAACAGTACAAGACCTGATAAATGAAATGGAGGTATTGAAGAAAACACAATCTGAGGGACGACTGGAAATGGAAACTCTGAGTAAACGAACAGAAACTTCAGAGACAAGTATTTCCAACCGAATACAAGAGATGGAAGAAAGAATCTCCGACTCTGAAGATACTATAGAGGAAATAAACTCACAGATTAAAGAACTAAACAAATCCAACAAATTCTTAACACAAAACATTCAGGAAATCTGGGACACCATGAAAAGATCATGAAACAAGAAGCTGGTTCTTGGGAAAAATCAACAAGATTGACAAACCCTTAGCCAACTAATCAAACGGCAGAGGGAGAACACGCAAATTAATAAGATCAGAAATGAAAGGGGACATAACCACAGACACAGAGGAAATTCAGAGAATCATTAGATCTTACTTACAAAAGCTTGTATGCCACAAAATTGGAAAATGTAAAAGAAATGGACAGTTTTTTAGATAAATACCATATACCAAAGTTAAATCAGGACCAGGTAAATGCTCTAAATCGTCCTGTTAGTCGCGAAGAATTAGAAACTGTTATCAGAAACCTCCCTACCAAAAAGAGCCCAGGACCAGATGGTTTCAATGCGGAATTCTACCAGAACTTCCAAGAAGACCTAATACCTATACTCCTTAAGGTATTTCATAATATAGAAACACAAGAGTTACTGCCAAATTCCTTCTATGAAGCTACAGTTACCCTGATACCTAAACCACACAAAGACTCAACCTAGAAAGAGAATTACAGGCCAATCTCACTCATGAACATTGACGCAAAAATTCTCAATAAAATACTGGCAAACCGAATCCAAGAACACATTAGAAAATTATCCATTACAATCAAGTAGGCTTCATCCCAGAGATGCAGGCTGGTTCAACATACGAAAATCTATCAATGTAATCCATCATATAAATAAACTGAAGGAAAAAAACCATATGGTCATCTCATTAGATGCTGAAAAGCATTTGACAAAATTCAGCACCCTTTTATGATAAAGGTCTTGGAGAGATTAGGATACAAGGGTCATTCCTAAATATAATAAAGCTATTTACAGCAAGCCGACAGCTAACATCAAATTAAACGGAGAGAACTCAAGGCTATCCCACTAAATTCAGGAACACGACAAGGCTGTCCACTCTCTCCTTATCTCTTCATATAGTGCTGGAAGTTCTAGCAATAGCAATAAGACAACATAAGGGAATCAAGGGGATTCAATTTGGAAAGGAAGAAGTAAACTTTCATTATTTGCAGATGATTGATAGTATACATAAGCGACCCCAAAAACTCCACCAAAGAACTCCTACAGCTGATAAACTCCTTCAGTAACGTGGCAGGTTACAAGATCAACTCCAAAAAATCAGTCGCCTTTTTATATACAAAGGAGAAGGAAGCAGAGAGGGAAATCAGAGAAGTATCACCTTTTACAATAGCCACAAATAGCATAAGATATCTGGGAGTATCTCTAACCAAGGAAGTGAAGGATCTATTTGACAAGAACTTTAAGTCTTTGAAGAAAGAAATTGAAGAGGATACCAGAAAATGGAAGGATCTCCCCTGCTCGTGGATTGGGAGGATCAACATAGTAAAAATGGCAATTCTACCAAAAGCAATCTATAGATTCATGCAATCCCAATCAAGGTCCCATTAAAATTCTTCACAGAGATTGAGAGGACAATAATCAACTTTATATGGAAAAACAAGAAACCCAGGATAGCCAAAAAAATCTTATACAATAAAGGTTCTTCTGGAGGCATTACCATCCCTGACTTCAAACTCTATTACAAAGCTACAGTATTGAAAACGGCTTGGTATTGGCATAAAAACAGAGAAATTGACCAATGGAATCATATAGAAGACCCGGATCTTAAACCACAAACCTATGAACACCTGATTTTTGATAAAGGAGCCAAAAGTACACAATGGAAGAAAGAGGGCATCTTCAACAAATGGTGCTGGCATAACTGGATGTCAACCTGTAGAAGAATGAAAGTAGATCCATATCTATCACCATGCACAAAACTCAAATCCAAATGGATTAAAGACCTCAATATTAATTTGAACACATTGAGCTTGATAGAGGAGAAAGTGGGAAATACTCTACAACAAATGGGCACAGGGAACCGTTTCCTATGCATAACCTCAGCTGCACAGACTTTAAAGGCAACATTGAATAAATGGGACCTCCTGAAGTTGAGCAGCTTCTGTAAAGCAAAGGACATTGTCACTAAGACACAAAGGCAGCCTACTGACTGGGAAAAGATCTTCACCAACCCTGCAACTGACAAAGGTCTGATCTCTAAAATATATAAGGAACTCAAGAGACTAGATGGTAAAATGCCAGTTAACCCAATTAAAAAATGGGGCGCTGAACTGAACAGAGAATTCTCAACAAAAGAAGTTCGAATGGCCAAAAGACACTTAAGGTCATGCTCAACCTCCCTAGCTATCAGGGAAATGCAAATCAAAACAACTTTGAGATATCATCTTACACCTGTCAGATTGGCTAAAATCCAAAACGCCAATAATAACCTTTGCTGGAGAGGTTGTGGGGTAAGGGGTACACTCATCCATTGCTGGTGGGAATGCAAACTTGTGCAACCACTTTGGAAAGCAGTGTGGCGGTTTCTCAGGAAATTCGGGATCAACCTACCCCAGGACCCAGCAATTCCACTATTGGGAATCTACCCAAGAGATGCCCAATCATACAACAAAAGCATATGCTCATCTATGTTCATAGCAGCATTATTTGTAATAGCCAGATCCTGGAAACAACCTAGATGCCCTTCAGTGGAAGAATGGATGAAGAAACTGTGGAATATATACATGCTAGAATACTACTCAGCAGTAAAAAACAATGACATCTTGAATTTTGCAGGCAAATGAATGGAAATAGAAAACACTATTCTGAGTGAGGTAACCCAGACCCAAAAAGATGAACATGGGATGTACTCACTCATATTCGGTTTCTAGCCATATTTAAAGGACATCGAGCCTATAAATTTGGGATCCTTAAGAAGATAATAAGAAGGTGAACTGCCAAAAAAAGATATAGTAATCCTCCTGGATATTGGAAGTAGACACGATCGTCAGGCAAAATTGGGAACTTGAGGGTTGGGCAAGACTGGGCCAAGGGAAGATGGGGAGAGAAAAGTGTGAAGGGGAGAACGGGGGGAGCTCGTCAGGGGGAGGTTCTATGGTGATATGCAAGAAATTCATCAGTATGGCTATAGGAACTGGCCTTTTCAGGCTCCCTCTCCTCAGCTGCCCAAGGAACTAACTGGGGGCGTCTCCCTGGAAACCTGAGAACCCCTCTAGGGTCAAGTCTCTTGACAACCCTCAGGTAGCTCCTTAAATTAAGATATATGCTTCCCTGCTCCCATATCCACCCTTCCTATATCCCAAGCACCCCATTCCTCCGAGCTCCCCCCGTTCTCCCCTTCACACTTTTCTCTCCCCATCTTCCCTTGGCCCAGTCTCGCCCAACCCTCAAGTTCCCAATTTTGCCTGACGATTGTGTCTACTTCCAATATCCAGGAGGATTACTATATCTTTTTTTGGGAGTTCACCTTCTTATTATCTTCTCAAGGATCCCAAATTTATAGGCTCGATGTCCTTTAATTATGGCTAGAAACTGAATATGAGTGAGTACATCCCATGTTCATCTTTATGGGTCTGGGTTACCTCACTCAGAATAGTGTTTTCTATTTCCATCCATTTGCCTGCAAAATTCAAGATGTCATTGTTTTTTACCGCTGAGTAGTATTCTAGCATGTATATATTCCACAGTTTCTTCATCCATTCTTAAACTGAAGGGCATCTAGGTTGTTTCCAGGATCTGGCTATTACAAATAATGCTGCTATGAACATAGATGAGCATATGCTTTTGTTGTATGATTGGGCATCTCTTGGGTAGATTCCCAATAGTGGAATTGCTGGGTCCTGGGGTAGGTTGATCCCGAATTTCCTGAGAAACCGCCACACTGCTTTCCAAAGTGGTTGCACAAGTTTGCATTCCCACCAGCAATGGATGAGTGTGCCCCTTACCCCACAACCTCTCCAGCAAAGGTTATTATTGGTGTTTTGGATTTTAGCCAATCTGACAGGTGTAAGATGATATCTCAAAGTTGTTTTGATTTGCATTTCCCTGATAGCTAGGGAGGTTGAGCATGACCTTAAGTGTCTTTTGGCCATTCGAACTTCTTCTGTTGAGAATTCTCTGTTCAGTTCAGCGCCCCATTTCTTAATTGGGTTAATTGGCATTTTACCGTCTAGTCTCTTGAGTTCCTTATATATTTTAGAGATCAGACCTTTGTCAGTTGCAGGGTTGGTGAAGATCTTTTCCCAGTCAGTAGGCTGCCTTTGTGTCTTAGTGACAATGTCCTTTGCTTTACAGAAGCTGCTCAACTTCAGGAGGTCCCATTTATTCAATGTTGCCCTTAATGTCTGTGCAGCTGGGGTTATGCGTAGGAAACGGTTCCCTGTGCCCATTTGTTGTAGAGTACTTCCCACTTTCTCCTCTATCAAGCTCAATGTGTTCAGATTAATATTGAGGTCTTTAATCCATTTGGACTTGAGTTTTGTGCATGGTGATAGATATGGATCTACTTTCATTCTTCTACAGGTTGACATCCAGTTATGCCAGCACCATTTGTTGAAGATGCCCTCTTTCTTCCATTGTGTACTTTTGGCTCCTTTATCAAAAATCAGGTGTTCGTAGGTTTGTGGTTTAAGATCCGGGTCTTCTATATGATTCCATTGGTCAATTTCTCTGTTTTTATGCCAATACCAAGCCGTTTTCTATACTGTAGCTTTGTAATAGAGTTTGAAGTCAGGGATGGTAATGCCTCCAGAAGTACCTTTATTGTATAAGATTTTTTGGCTATCCTGGGTTTCTTGTTTTTCCATATAAAGTTGATTATTGTCCTCTCAATCTCTGTGAAGAATTTTAATGGGACCTTGATTGGGATTGCATTGAATCTATAGATTGCTTTTGGTAGAATTGCCATTTTTACTATGTTGATCCTCCCAATCCACGAGCAGGGGAGATCCTTCCATTTTCTGGTATCCTCTTCAATTTCTTTCTTCAAAGACTTAAAGTTCTTGTCAAATAAATCCTTCACTTCCTTGGTTAGAGATACTCCCAGATATCTTATGGTATTTGTGGCTATTGTGAAAGGTGATACTTCTCTGATTTCCCTCTCTGCTTCCTTATCCTTTGTGTATAGGAGGGCGACTGATTTTTTGGAGTTGATCTTGTAACCTGCCACGTTACTGAAGGAGTTTATCAGCTGTAGGAGTTCTTTGGTGGAGTTTTTGGGGTCGCTTATGTATACTATCATATCATCTGCAAATAATGAAAGTTTAACTTCTTCCTTTCCAAATTGAATCCCCTTGATTCCCTTATGTTGTCTTATTGCTATTGCTAGAACTTCCAGCACTATATTGAAGAGATAAGGAGAGAGTGGACAGCCTTGTCGTGTTCCTGAATTTAGTGGGATAGCCTTGAGTTTCTCTCCGTTTAATTTGATGTTAGCTGTCGGCTTGCTGTAAATAGCTTTTATTATATTTAGGAATGACCCTTGTATCCCTAATCTCTCCAAAACTTTTATCATAAAAGGGTGCTGAATTTTGTCAAATGCTTTTTCAGCATCTAATGAGATGACCATATGGTTTTTTTTCCTTCAGTTTATTTATATGATGGATTACATTGATAGATTTTCGTATGTTGAATCAGCCCTGCATCTCTGCGATGAAGCCTACTTGATCATAGTGGATAATTTTTTCTAATGTGTTCTTGGATTCGGTTTGCCAGTATTTTATTGAGAATTTTTGCGTCAATGTTCATGAGTGAGATTGGCCTGTAATTCTCTTTCTTGGTTGAGTCTTTGTGTGGTTTAGGTATCAGGGTAACTGTAGCTTCATAGAAGGAATTTGGCAGTGACTCTTGTGTTTCTATATTATGAAATACCTTAAGGAGTATAGGTATTAGGTCTTCTTGGAAGTTCTGGTAGAATTCCGCATTGAAACCATCTGGTCCTGGGCTCTTTTTGGTAGGGAGGTTTCTGATAACAGTTTCTAATTCTTCGCGACTAACAGGACGATTTAGAGCATTTACCTGGTCCTGATTTAACTTTGGTATATGGTATTTATCTAAAAAACTGTCCATTTCTTTTACATTTTCCAATTTTGTGGCATACAGGCTTTTGTAGTAAGATCTAATGATTCTCTGAATTTCCTCTGTGTCTGTGGTTATGTCCCCCTTTTCATTTCTGATCTTATTAATTTGCGTGTTCTCCCTCTGCCGTTTGATTAGTTTGGCTAAGGGTTTGTCAATCTTGTTGATTTTCTCCAAGAACCAGCTTCTTGTTTCATTGATTTTTTGGATTGTTTTCTGGGTTTCTATTTTGTTGATTTCTGCCCTCAATTTGATTATTTCCAGTCTTCTACTATTCCTAGGTGAGTCTGCTTCTTTTTTTTCCAGAGCTTTCAGGTGTGCTGTTAAGTGACCAATGAGTGCTTTCTCCGTTTTCTTTAAGTGGGAACTTAGTGCTATGAACTTTCCTCTTAGCACTGCTTTCATTGTGTCCCATAGGTTTGAGTATGTTGTGTCTTGGTTTTCATTAAATTCAAGAAAGACTTTAATTTCTTTCTTTATTTCTTCCTTGACCCAGGTGTGGGTCAGTAGTTGACTGTTCAGTTTCCATGAGTTTGTGGGCTTTCTGGGGGTAGCATTGTTGTTGAATTCTAATTTTAATCCATGGTGATCCGATAAGACACAGGTGGTTACTAATATTTTTTTGTAACTGTGGAAGTTTGCTTTGTTACCAAGTATATGGCCAATTTTTGAAAAGGTTCCATGAGCCGCAGAGAAGAAGGTATATTCTTTCCTATTTGGGTGGAATGTTCTATAGATGTCTGTTAAGTCCATTTGGTTCATTACCTCCATTAAGTCTTTCAATTCTCTGTTAGGTTTCTGTCTGATTGACCTGTCCATTGGTGAGAGAGGAGTGTTGAAGTCTCCAACTATTAGTGTGTGTGGTTTGATAGCTGCCTTGAGTTCTAGAAGTGTTTCTTTTACATAAGTGGGAGCTTTTATATTAGGGGGCATAGATATTCAGGATTGAGACTTCATTCTGATGGATTTTTCCTGTTATGAGTATAAAGTGTCCCTTTCCATCTCTTCTGATTGATTTTAGTTTGAAGTCAACTTTGTTGGAAATTAGTATGGCCACACCCGCTTGTTTCTTAGGGCCATTTGCTTGATAAACCTTTTCCCAACCCTTTACTCTGAGTAGGTGTCTGTCTTTGTGGTTGAGGTGTGTTTCTTGTAAACAGCAAAATGTTGGATTCTGTTTTCCTATCCAGTCTTTTAGCCTGTGCCTTTTTATAGGTGAATTGAGTCCATTGATATTAAGTGATATTAATGACCAGTGGTTGTTAACTTCAGTCATTTTTAGTAGTAGAGTTTGTGTGTTTCTCTTCTTCTAGTTGTGCTGGTGAAGGGTCGCTAGATGCCTGCATTATTGTGGGCATTGTTGGACTCCTTGGTTTGTGATTTTCTAGAAGTTACTTTCTGCAAGGCTGGATTTGTGGCTGCGTATTGTTTAAATCTGTTTTTGTCCTGGAATATCTTGTTTTCTCCATCAATGGTGAATGCAAGCTTTGCTGGGTATAATAGTCTAGGCTTGCATCCATGTTCCCTTAGTGTCTGTAGCACATCTATCCAAGCTCTTCTGGCTTTCATGGTTTCCATTGAGAAATCAGGTGTAATTCTGATAGGTTTCCCTTTATATGTTACTTGACCTTTTTCCTTTGCAGCTCTTAATATCTGTTCTTTATTCTGTATGTTTTGTGTTTTGATTATTATATGGCGTGGGGATGCTTTCTTTGATCCAGTCTATTTGGTGTTCTGTAGGCTTCTTGTACCTTCATAGGAACATCCTTCTTTAGGTTGGGGAAGTTTTCTTCTATAATTTTGTTGAATATGTTTTCTGGCCTTTGAGTTGTAATTCTTCTCCTTCTTCTACCCCAATTATTCTTAGGTTTGGTCTTTTCATGGTGTCCCAGATTTCCTGAATGTTTTGTGTTAAGAATTTGTTAGATTTGTTTAGTTCTTTAATCTGTGAATTTATTTCCTCTATAGTATCTTCAGAGTCGGAGATTCTTTCTTCCATCTCTTGTATTCGGTTGGAAATACTTGTCTCTGAAGTTTCTGTTCGTTTACTCAGAGTTTCCATTTCCAGTCGTCCCTCAGATTGTGTTTTCTTCAATACCTCCATTTCATTTATCAGGTCTTGTACTGTTTCCCTTACCTGTTTGATTGCTTTTTCTTGTTTTTCTTGGGTATCTTTGAGCGATTTATTTATTTCGTCTACCTTTTTGTTTGTCATCTCCATTTCTTTATGGCAGTTTTTTACCTCCTGTTTAAGGTCCTCTATTTTTTTCATAAAGTACTGTTTAAGGTCGGTTTCTTCTATATCTTCTGGGGTAGGGTGTTCAATTCTTGTTGTTTCGGGATGTCTGGTTTGTGGTGATGTCATGTTGCCTTTCATGTTGTTGGAGGAGCTCCTGCATTGGTGCCTGCCCATCTCTTCCTTCAAAAGGAGCCCGGAGGCGTTTGGAGTCCTAGACCACTCTTTGCTGTGACTGAAACTGGTTGGATCTCCCCAGTGCCAGAGGAGGACCTATTCCTTGCGTCACAATCTGAAGAAGCCCTCACTCCCTTGCAGGAATCCTCAGACCTGCCTGGAGGCCAGAGTCTGACCCCTTTGGGTGGATGGCCTTAGAACAGGAGCAGGACACCTGAGAACACTAGGGAAAACTTGGGAGACAGAAACCGACACAAGCCTGCAGAGGGAAGTGGGGGTAGGGGGTCTGTGCTCTCTTCCAGGGCAGGTTGCCCCAGGGTCCGCATTCACTCACCAGTTCAGATGGAATGTCAGGGCACAGGATCAGGGGTTCCAGGCAGCCCAGGGTCGCAGCCCAGACCAAAGGGCCAAGGTGGGGGCAGGGCGGGATGGAATACCACACAGCTAACCTGGCAGCACAATCTGAAGGAGCCCGCACCCCTCCGCAGGAATCCTCAGACCTGCCTGGAGGCCAGAGTCTGACCCCTTTGGGTGGATGGCCTTAGAACAGGAGCAGGACACCTGAGAACACTAGGGAAAACTTGGGAGACACAGGGACCGGAGAACCGACACAAGCCTGCAGAGGGAAGTGGGGGTAGGGCGAGATGGAAATTTTTAAATATAAAAAAAAAAAACCATGAAAAAAAAAATAAGAGTCACTTTGGTCATAATGTTTCTCCACAGCAATAGGACAGTCACTAAGACAGGTTGTCTGTATAATATTTTGGTGTGTTATCTCTCTGTGTTGTGCCCATGCCCTGTGATGTTGAGGAAGGCTGTATTAAAGAACAATGGACTATCCTGACAAAACACGTAGTTCACAGCACACTTATAATTGATGACTCAAGATCAACAATTGGGGCAGAAATTAATGAACCCGTATGGTTTGGACGGAAAACGGCACTAGGTAGCTTCAGAGGGCAGTCATGTGCTGACACAGGGACAGTCATTATCAGGGAGGTTAGGACTATTAAAGAGAAGGTGTCTGCTCTTTCATGGAAATATAGAAACATAGAAAAGGTGTTGTAAGGGAACTGCCCGCCCAGCTAAGCTTTGTACTGTAGAAGGAAAAGGAAGATGATTTCTGTACCAGAAAACAACTTCATACAGAATCTGCAGCTGCTCTTCTTACAAGACCAGGTTCATTCAAAACTAGAACCCCGTGTGGTAGTACCTTCTATGTACTGCTTTTATTTATGGAAAGAAGAATGCTGAAACATTTAAATTTCATGATTTCTTCCTCTGTGCTTCAGCTCAGGAGTGTTTCAGTCACCTTTGACAGAGTCCTTGCCCCAGCGAGGAAATTGTAAGAGTCCATTATATGAATCCCTGATGATGAAGCCTGGGTTACATTTTGAGACCATAACATGATGAAATGTCCAAGCTTTGAGACACTGTCATGAATAACTGTATGAAAACAATGGAAGTAGCCAAAGACAGAGATGGGTGAAAAGTTCAGAGAGAAAGAGCTACCCAAGACATTTGCGACTAAAGCCCCAGGAGGCCTAATAGAGCTAGAGGATTTGGTGTTTGCCCTGCAGGGTTTCAGTATTGCCTTGGTTCAATCTTTCTTTGAAAGGGAAAAGTGTATTCTGTGCCTTTGTATGTTGGGCATATATAATTTGTTTTGATTCTACAAGATGCCGCATTCAAGACATTGTCTTGATTTTCAAAAGAAACTTTGGATACTGGAACAGTATTAGGACTGTTATATAATACAGAGATCTTTGAAGTTCTGCTGCAATGCCAATCACTGCAGGTCTGGGGCAGTTCTGGCTGGGAATCACTATGCTGGGTCCCTTTAACACTCAGTCCCTAAGGAAGCCCCTCCTGTCACTCATGACGCACTAGCCAATCAGGGTCTCCAGACGGACGGTCATTGAGAACGGGTAGGGTACTTCCGGTCCGCTTAGCTGCAAGCTTCCACGGATAAAGGTAGCTCTAGCGTGCCGTTTGCTGAGCTATTTATTATCGGCTGCTGGGAGCCGTGAGGAGAGCGGGGCGAGCTCGGAATCCGCTATGGTGAGCAAGGGCCGCCGTCCACACACGGGTGGAGCCACGAGATCCAGTGTGGGGTCCTCCCGGGGCTGTGGGAACCGGCGGCGGACGCGGCGCCCCGCGAGGTCACGTGAGGCCCCTGCAACTCCCGGGTCTCGCGGCCTCCGAGTAGCTTCCGTGTGCCGGTTGCACCTGCTCGGAACAGAGGCTGGGTGGGTTGTGTGTGACGTCTTTTTTGTGCCGGCACTGTGCAGGGCGTGCGCATGCCCTGGTTTTTACTGTCGACGGATAAGCCAGATTTGCTAACTCGCAGAGTCCTGGTTTCTCAAGTGACTTCTAAAAGTTCTGCCGTTTGCCCCGAACATTCAGGTGTAGGATCCATCTGCAGTTAATTCTGTGCAGGGTGTAAAGTCTGTGCCATTAACACATCTGCTTGGAGATGCCAGGAAGGTCCAGTCACGGGTGTCAGTAAGGCCAGACCTATTGGGTTTCCTGTCTTCATGTGACTCTGTATTGATTGTGTTTTAATTTCTATGCTTTCTCTTATATTTTGTTGATCTTTTTGTTTTTTTCCCACCATACATAATGAGTTCTAGGCCATCTCGTGCTGCATAGTGGTAGCCGATCTAAAAAGAATTTTAGAAAAATATATCTATTTACTTTTTTGTGGCAAGTTTCTCTGCGTGATATGGGTTATAGAATTAAACTTAAGTTCCCTGCAAAAATAATAAGTGCTCTTAACAGCTGAGACATCTCTTGAGACCAAAATCTAATTATTGAATATCTGTACTTTTAAAACAACAGGATTACTTTTTCAAACATGTAAATGTTGATTCTTTTATCAATATAAAAGCATTCAAATAATTATGAGGATCATCTATATGAGAAAATAGATTAGCATGCTACACTAGTAATCTTCAGAAATTACAGTCACGAGAGTAGTCTCCCTAGAACAAAGACTTTCTGTTTATCACTTCCATTCCTTATATGTATTTTTTTTAATTTTTTTATTTTATTTTATTTTTTTGGTTTTTCGAGACAGGGTTTCCCTGTAGTTTCTAGAGCCTGTCCTGGAACTAGCTCTTGAAGACCAGGCTGGCCTCGAACTCAGAGATCCGCCTGCCTCTGCCTCCCGAGTGCTGGGATTAAAGGCATGCGCCACCACCGCCCAGCTTTTTTTTAAATTTTTGAGACTAAGTCTCACTGTGTAGTCCTAGCTGGCCTCAAAGTCACAGATCCATCTGCCTCTGCCTCCTGAGGTCTAGGATTAAAGGCATAAACTATCATACCTTGCCATATTTATAGCCCTTATATAACATTTAAATAAAATATTATAAGGTGATAGGTTAACAAGAAAGATATTGCCTTCTTGATCTCAAGTAAATGTGTCATGGTCATAGCATGTTTCTTTTTAACACTATATGGACATTTCCCCATTGTGTTTATTTCAGTTTATGTTAAGGCTTATTTGTTTATTTTATGTTGTGTACGTGCTGAGTTCTCTCAAAGGCCAGAAGAAGCGTCATATCTGTTCGAGTTAGAGGCATGTGAGCCAGTCATCCTGTGTGTTGGGAACACGACTCTGGTCCTGTGCAAGAGAAAGCACAGCACACAGTCTTGATAGCTGAGCCTTCTCTGTAGGCACTGCAGGTTTCTGAAGCTGGTAAGCCAATACCATGGAAAGATGGCTTTACTTAACTTTTCTTTCTAATGACGTAAAGTTATCAGTCAAATAGAACCCACTCAATGCACCCTCAAAAAAGAACAAGAGTCACTATAGAATTCTTGCTTGTAGTTGTCATGGTAATCTTTATGTTCACAATTAAGCTGGTGTAAATAATCATCAGTTCATGCTTTGAAATTGTGGGATGCTCTGTGTGATGGAATGTGAAGAGACTTGACTCCAGCAGTGTCACCTTGGAAGGGAAAGCCATCTTCACCTATCACCTTCTCCTTTCTGGTCTTTTTAGCAATTGTTTACAAGTTATGACAATAGTGCCACCTGCAACTCTGGCCCATCCAGGTGCTATCAGTAGCTTCCCAGCCATTGTATAATCACTGTTTGCATGTGACTCCGCCTTCTTTTTTCCAAGTTCAGGTAGAAATGAGTGCCATTTTTTAGTCTGGATACAAATATTCTTCTCAAGATACTGCTCAATGCCAACTCAAATTTGTAGAGTTTTCCCCCCCTTTGGTTTTTGGTTTTTGGAAATGGGGTTTCTCTGTAGCTTTTGAGCCTGTCCTGGAACTACCTCTTGTAGATCAGGCTTAATTCTAATTCACAGAGATCCACCTCCCAAGTACTGGGATTCAAGGCATGCGCCACCATCTGGCTACCTTCTATAGTTTTAAATAGAGTGATTAGTGCATAATTGGGTATTAGACATTTTGGTTTTGCTAAAGTAGGACTGAAATATGAGCACAACTCATGCAACTGGGAAAGAATTGGTAACTTACATTTTCATGCTGTAATATAAATTTTTTTAAAAGGCAAAGTGAATGCCTTTGGGCAGGCCCTTCCAAGGTATGGCACTATGCAAACACATCACTCACAACAGAGTTAGTGCAAAAAGTTTATTAGGGGGAAAGAGAGGCCTGTCAGTGTAGAGACATGAAGGGAAAGAAAGGCAAGGGAGGAGCAAGAGGCAAGAAAAAAGTAAGAGGCAAAAGAGCAAAGAATTAATTACAGAAAAATCCCACATTACGTCAGAATTGCATATAATAAAGGGTTATTTAATTAGGGGTAGAGTTACAGATCACAGTCCTCTGCATGAACAGGGAACAGGAACCAAATCCAGAAGCTGAGAGAGAGAGAGTGTGTGTGTGTGCATGCATGCTTTATGTTGGCATTTATAACAGGAGGCCATGCCCAAGTGGGATGGCATCTTAAAGGTTACTGGCTGAAGGAATTTTTATAGCACTTCCCCCTTTTATTTAAATAAAAGAGTTCCAAGCCTAAAACAAAACCATACATAATAAGAACAAACATCAAATATAAAAATTAGGATTACAACCAGCATAAACAATATTAAGCAAAGAACATATGCTAAATGTTTCAATAATCATTGGAGTCCAAGTCTTTTATTAGAAATGGCTGGGCTAGGGGCTGGAGAGATGGCTCAGCGGTTAAGAGCATTGCCTGCTCTTCCAAAGGTCCTGAGTTCAATTCCCAGCAACCACATGGTGGCTCACAACCATCTGTAATGGGGTCTGGTGCCCTCTTATGGCCTGCAGGCATACACACAGATAGAATACTGTATACATAATAAATAAAAAAATGTTAAAAAAAATATTCACTTTAAAAAAAAAAAAAGAAATGGCTGGGCTAAATCGTAAGAGGAAAGTAACTATGACTATCTAATCTTCAACCATATCTAAGGCCTCAGAAGGGATATAATATTACTTGAGTTGGTAGGTAGTGCAATTAAGCAGCTTCCAAAATGTGCAACAAAATACAGAGACAACTGGCTACCTGAACAATCACCCAAAGTCTCATTTGCAATGTTGAAGCAACCAACTTTGGCTAAAGCCTAGAATAACTGACAAATTACTTTTCAAGGTAGGAAAAATTTCAAAACTGTCTTACCCTGTCTTGGCAAGGTTTAGCGATCTCTTTTTCTTGTATCCTGTTTGTACTGTCCGGACATCATGCATTTTTTTAGTGGTTGAGGCATGGGCAGTTCCTTGCCCAAAGGCCCATTTTGCCAAGAAGAAAACAAGCTCCAAGTGGAGTATCTTCAGTGCTCAACATTCTCTGGGGAATAGATCAATGCTGCCAGGAGCAATCATGTCTCACGTCAACAGAAGCCTAAGTTATTAAATGCCGTGTTATACAGACCTGTGAAAGGGTTGAAGATTACCTCTATATACAGAATACAATTTGTATTTTTCTAAAGAACCTGATTAGTCTAACTATAAGTATGACAAACATGAATAACTATTGTTCTATATTACTTAATACCTGTGTACCTTAAAGACTAAGACTTCATATTAGAATATTTTTTTTCTCATTTTTTTATTCAAGATTTCCATCTCCTCCCCCTTTCCTCCCCTCCCTTCCACCCATACCCCCACTCCACCCCTCTCCAAAGACAAAGAGCCATCAGGGTTCCCTTCACTATGTTAAGTCCAAGGTCCTCCCAACTCCCACTAAGTCCAGGAAGGTGAGCAACCAAACTGACAAGGCTCACAGTGAGCCCGTCCATGCTGTAGAGTTCATGTTCATTGCCATTGTCCTTGGTTTCTCAGTCCTCCTCCACCGTCAGCCACATTCAGAGAGTCCGGTTTGGTCCCCTGTTCCATCAGTCCCATTCCGACTGGACTTGGTGGTCTCCCGTTAGATCTGTCCCACCATCTCAATGGGTAAGAGCACTCCTCGCGGTCCTGGCTTCCTTGCTCATGATCTCCCTCCTTTTGCTCCTCATCAGGACCTTGAGAGCTCAGTCTGGTGCTCCTATGTGGGGCTCTGTCATTTTCTCCATCCAATGCCAGGTGAAGGTTCTATGGTGATATGCAAGATATTCATGAGTATGACAATAGGATCTGGACATTTCTGGCACCCTCTCCTCAGCTGCCCTAGGAACTAGCTGGGGTCGTCTTCCTGGACACCTGGGAACCCCTCTAGAGTCAAGTCTCTGCCAACCCTAGAATGGCTCCCTTAACTAAGATATATAATTCCTTATTCCCATATCCACCCTTCCTATACCCAAACCATCCTATTCCCCCAAGCTCTTCCACCCAGGCTGGTGGGAGGTCCCTTCCTTCATATTAGAATATTAAACAATCTTTAAATAACTGCAAAAAATGAGAACAATGACCTCAAAAATGAAAAGAATATACAAGCATCTTGATCAGAGGTAGAAATGTATATTGCAATATGATGAATATATCCTAAAATTGTATCAATAATCAATGTCTTAAACAGAGGTAGAAACATGCAGGCATACAATCTGACAAAATAACTTTTCATAGGTGTACAAATGTTGTAAACAGAAATAGGAGTATATTCAATATAACAAATATAATTTAAATTTGTATCAATATACAGGGATCTATACCAATGTAAACTGCGTATAAATAATAACTCACAAGTATTCACTCTATTGCTATTATTATTAGTGAGTAAGATCACACTAATCTACCTATTATCACATCCAATTTCCCTTTTTTTTTTTCAGAGAGATCCCTGAGCCTCCAACCCTATGCCTGTTATGATCAACCCCTAAATTGATATCCCTAACACTGAGAACAAACTTTGTTGGAAGAAGGGATGTCGTGTTCTAGAATTAGTTCCAGCTATTATGGGAGCGATGTTCTTTCTGTAGGATCCTGTAAAAGTAAAATGATGTTTAAGTTTCAAGATTGCCGTCTGGTATAATTGCAAATAGTCTTCTGAATAGTCGATAGGGTTTTACTGAGGTTCTTTTTTGGAGTTCTGGCCAGAACGTTGTAAGAAGGTGCACCATTTCAGCTAACCAAGTTGGAACCATCTTGAGCAGCTGGTACCCAAAACCGGTCTATAAGACCAGTAGCACTGTCAGCATCATGATGTCATATCAACCAGGTAGAGTCATTGTTGTGGGGCCCCATCGTCTTCCTGGAAACTTCAAAGATTATTGCAGGAAAATCTATTGTTCATTGTGGAAAACTTAAACATTATTCACATAGGCTAAAGGAATTCCTGCAGCAAAGAACAGACAAGAGAGACAAGTGAAGGAGGAGACAAGAGAGTGAGCTGTGCTCTGGTGGGCACTTTTAAAGGGTGCACATGTCACCCAGCTGACCGTGGAAAGGTGGTGACATAACTGCCTTTGTGTCAGAGACAGGCTGCTGCTGTGACAGAAACTAACATTCATTCCCCCTTTTGTTTATTATAAAGAGGTGAGGAAATAGGAAGGCATAGCTGGTGAGTTGGGAAGAAGGACATCATGTTCTTCAGACTGCCTCTTGTTGTATGGGGGCATTGGCATCTATGGAGAACCTGAGAAAGCTGAGAGTGCTGGCTGTTTTACTGACTATCCAGGCTCTGTATGACTGTCTGGTGCTAGGAATGTTTAGGCATGGTTGAAGCCATCTGTGAGGTAGAACAGCTTGGGGCTACCCTCTTTGAAGCTACCCAGGAGATTTTGAGGGGATCTGACAGGATGCTTGCAGAAAATAAAGTTAAGAAGTTTTAGAGGGAAATTTTTTTCTTAGGGCCTGGTATTTGAGGGATGGGAGTCTCAAGACCAGGGGAAGGTCAGGGTCAGGAGATCCCACTCTTAGGAATGGACAATAGGTGGGAAAACTTAGGCTGTTGATTGAAAGTACCTATCTGGAGTTCATTTAACCTCTTCAATGTAGATCCAAGTTGACTCCATGGAGCTTACAAGAGTTGTTTTTGTGTTTACAAAAGAGATAAGTCTTTAGACACATTAGCATTCCTACTGTTCATAATATGTACTGAAGTTCACATTGTAGAAAATGTGGCATATTCATGCCTTTGAGTCATGGGGACACAAAAATGATTCTGTTTAAAAGCATTAACACTCTTTACTCTATCCAGAAGACTAAGTGTATATAAATTAGACAAATGGTTTTTAGCACAGTGAGATGCACTTATAAGTGTATACTTTAAAAACAACAAAAGGAAATTTAAAATCTTAAGCTTGTGACTATGATAATAGTAGTGGCGCTGTACCAGAGCTAGATTAGTAGCTTATCAGAATTCCATTGATTAATGTTAAGACTAAGAACTTTTGGAGTCTTAATACAACAGTAGAGTAGTGAGAGAAAGAAACCAGAAATGTGTTCCATTTTTATACACTTAAATCACGTTCTTTTTATAACCACCTAAGCTTTTCCATCCTCAGACTTTATAACTTAAATTTACACACCTTAAAACACCTTATACCCTAAACAATTTTCTTAGATCCTCACATCTTAAGCTTTTATATCCTTACATAAACTTTACACCTTTCTATGTAATTCATCAGGAGACACAGGTGGTTGATTACTGAGGGCAGTTATGGTAGACTGATTTCCTTTAATTAAAGCAATCGTAAAAAGCTAAATTGAAATCTGTTTTGTGTGTTTATCTCTTTTCTGAGTCTGGTAACAGGGTACTACTGTGTCTAGACCTAGTAGTAGCAACAGGAGAGAGAGACCTGTGGCCTGAATTTTACATGCAAAGAGAACTGAGAAGGCAGATGAAGCCTTGCTTGCTACTGTTAAACTGACAAAGCTATCATTAGCCTAGTCATCAAACACCAAAGTTTGGAGAAGGATAAATTTCACCTGATTAAGTAGAAGTGCAAATCAAGCAGTTTCCGAATCTATTAAAAATGCCAGGTTTACTGGCTACCTAGGCAGCTATTCCAGGATCCTCCATGGCTGTTGGCGGCAGAGACCTCAGAGCAGCATCAGTTCTTTACTGTGAGGCCCAGAAGATCTGACAGACTTTCCCATGGAGTAGGAACTTGGGGTTAGGAGGACAACCTACCTTGTCTAGGCAAAGCTTGGCAGTCAAGTAATTCCCAGTGTCTTGATTTTCTACAGTCTGGTCAGGATCTTGGCAGTGAAAAAAAAAAGGCTGTTTGGGGTTTTTGTTTGTTTGTTTGTTTCCCCAATGATTGGTGTTGCCATATTTAAAGCAGGATCTAGGTGAAATCTGAGTCTCTAGAAGAAAAGAGAAAGGGTGGTAGAGTAAAACAGTATGCAAGTGTGTTCTTCTGTGCCCATTCATCTTCTTTGAAGGAAATAGGGTGCTGCCAGGAACTGACATGTCTATCACACAAAAATGGTTTTTATTAAACACATTAAATGCCATATTCTGCAGATCTCTGAAGCATTTGGGGACCGTCTATCTATTAGGTGTATCTGAATAGACAAACTCTGCTTATTTCTAGTTACTTGTTTTAAGCTTAACTTTGAAAACATATACAGGGCCAGTGATTTGTACTGAGCCTGTAAGATGTTGTAATAAAATTTGCACACTGTTGTATGAAATCTGAGTCTCTGGAAGAAAAGAGAAAGAGTGGTAGAGTAAAACACTGTGCAAGTGTGAGCCTTTTGAGTCCCAAGTGAAGTTGAGAGTGAAAGCAACTGCAGGACTGCAGACTGAAGATGAGAGGTAGCACAGTGGGCCTGCAGTCTGGCCTCAAGATGAGGGAAAGCCAGGAAGGAGCAGAAGGGAAGGGAGCATGTGGATCAGGAGGCCACAAGAGCCAGAGCCACGTGGAGAATACAGCAGTCTAGAGCTTAAACTCTTGGGAGATGTCCATGTGGGTGTAGCAGGCTGCAGGGGCCAGATAAGCGCACATGTTGTCCACATGGAAAGAAACACGGGAAGAATTGCACTCTAAAATTTGGAATTAGATCGACTCAGAGAAATGATCCATACATGCCTTACTGAGGCGTTAGATCAGCAGATACTCTAGGAAAGAATCAGCAAATGCTGGGCAAGATGAAGCTGGCCTCTCCATCTCTGACTAACTCCCATATTGCAGCAAACATACAGACAAAACATTTACAAAGTTTAGAGAGGGAGAACAAATGAAAATAAGCAAGTCTTGGAAGCAAAGAGAAAGAAACAGAGTGGAAAATTCTTTCTTTGTTCCCAGAGAACCTGGTCCATGGTATACTGAGGCCAGATTGGACTTAAAAAGAGTTGTCAGAATGTCTCCAAAAGACATCCCAGTGGAAGTGAGGTTTATGATACAGTTCCCAAGGATGAGGCAGGGAGAAATCCAGAACCTGAGTCTCTCAGTTATCTCTGAGACTCCAAGGTGTGCTTAATATAGCAGCCATAAGCTATATTAAGTTCAGTGTGTCGTCATGTGTGTCATCAGTGTGTCAAGAACAGGGGTCAGGAGCTAAGAGTCTGAGTGAGACACTTTATGTAAGGATTGTGCTGGGTAAGAGAATCCTCATATCCAGGAGAATGGTCTAGAGGCAGGCAGTCCTGCCACAGATCCAATTGCCAGTATTAAATGGAAGGCAAAACTGTTGGTGATTGAGAAAGCAGATCTGTTGCAGGTGAAGCAGGCAGGTAGGATCCCAGCATGGCCAGACCAAATGCCAGGAGAGCCTATTGAGTCTTGGCACCAATGTAAGGATAAAAAAGGAAAGGCGATATGGGTACCTTTTGGTGGGCCCTGCCAAGGTATACCACTGAGCAAACATACTACTTGCAATAGCATTAGTGCAAGAGGTTTGTTGGAGGAGGGACAAGCAAAAGAGTGAAAGGCCCTCTCAGAGTGGGGGCATCAGAGGCAGAGGAAAGAAGAGGCAAGAGACAAGTAAGAAAACTGTGCTTGGTGGGCACTTTTAAAGGGAACACATGGCATAGCTGAAAGGCACCTAGTGACACAGCTGCTTGGTGGCAGAGGCAGAAACTAACACCTGCCATGCCCTAACTTGCCTAGGTTGTAGCCTTAGCCTGCTCATAGTTTCTCATAAGTATTCATCAGGAAATGGAGGGAATTTAAATCCTCATTCTATGCTTCAGGGTCATTTTCAGGCAATGAAGGCTATGTAATTAGAGGTTCTAGTAAGGGAGCCAAGGGACCTGTCATCAGCTTGTCAGTGGCGCTCTTTTTACTTGACCTATGCTATTGTCTTTTAAATAATAATGTCATATCGTATTCATTGATCATGAGGTTCTGTACTCAAGAAAGTAAAATACAGAGAGGGGACTGTAGGAGAAATTCAGGCATGTACTAGCAGTCAGCCTGCCTACTACAATGTGCCTCTAAGCAATAAGAATATTCCCAGAAGTCAGAACATTGAATTATAAAGTAGTATGGGTAACCAGTAACTGCCCTGTTGAGGTGTCTGAACTTTTCACATCTCCTTTTCTGAGCTATTTTCTGGTGGGTTGTATGAGCACTCACTTTTCAATCCAAGATAATGTGCTAACCAATCATAGTCAATAGGCTTCCATCATGTAAGTAACTGCTCATGTGCTATTTCCTGAAACTACCCCTGGAGTGGTTGGTTCTCCATGCCCTTAAATGACCCACAGGCATTGCAGTCTTGTTGGGGACTCTCTGGTAACTATAACAATATGAGGGACAAATTCACCCACATTATGATCCTTAAGCACAAGGAGACACATACACATACATGATAAATAAATGTAATTACATATTTGAGAAATAAGCCTAAAAATATCATCAGTTGTTTTTTTTTTTTTTTCTTTTTTCCAGAACTGGGCTTATTAACTCTTGCTTGTTTGCCTGGGACTTACTATATAGTGCAAGTTTGCTTCTGCCTCCCCAGTGCTAATAAAAATGTATGTCACTGTGCACAGCCTCAGTGTTTACTAGTGAAAACCTGCAAGATGTGGCTTGGCAGGTGCTGTGGGACAATGGTCTTGTACCCTGTCACTTACATTGTATTATTTTAATAAAACCCTGATTGGCCAGTAGCCAGGCAGGAAGTATAGGCAGGGTGACAAGAACAAGAGGATTTGGGGAAGAGGAAAGAGTCAGTCTGCAGCTGTCACCCAGACACAGAGGGTGCAAGATGAGAATGTTTGTTGATTAAAAAGTACCAAGCCACATGGCAAACACAGACAAGAATTATGGGCTAATTAAAGATGTAATAATTAGTTAATAAGCCGGGCGGTGGTGGCGCACGCTTTTAATCCCGGCACTCGGGAGGCAGAGGCAGGCGGATCTCTGAGTTCGAGACCAGCCTGGTCTACAAGAGCTAGATCCAGGACAGGCTCTAGAAACTACAGGGAAACCCTGTCTCGAAAAACCAAAAAAAAAAAATAGTTAATAAGAAGCCTGAGCTAATAGGTTAACCAGTTTATGATTAATGTAGACCTCTGTATGTTTCTTTAGGACTGAACAGCTGTGGGACCAGGTGGGACAGAAATCTTTGTCAACAGACGGGGCGAGGGGATGCAAGACTAACTTCAGCTATTTACTGAAGTTAAGACCAACCTGAGCTAGTTGATACAATGTCCTCCCAAAACAAAAGCAGCTGTATGCAGTTCTGCACAGTATAATAGCAGGACTCGGGTCACAGAGGCAGAAGGATGGAAGCAAGTTTAACCTAGTGTTTGCATAGTGTCTAAATGAGGAAACCTATCCCTGACACCAAAACAACAAATGATGTCATAACCAATGAAAAAAAAAGAATACCTAGATTAAATTTATATCAATAAAGCAAAATCCTAAAAAAAATACCTACAAGTGGTGATAAGGTGCTTGCTTCTAAGTGTGATGACTTGAGTTCAATCTCTAGGATCCACATGATGGAAAAACTGACTCTTAGAAGTTCTCAGACTTCCATATGTGTGCAACACTTAAGTCACCATGCGTGGAAAAGTGGGACTGGGGATGTAGGTCAGAGGTAGAACACTTGGCCTAGCATATTCAAAGCTCTGGGCACCTTCATAGCACTTAAAGAAATATCTTGTTTGAGACAGAATCCTTTTCTGTTTCTGATCTCCTGTACTCTCCCTGTGTAGCTCAGGCAAGTCTGGATGCTGGAATTAGAGATGTGTGATATGCTGTTTAAAAATATCCTGAAGAGTCTGGGGAAAACTTCCTAATCAGAGAAAAGTACTAACAGCAAAATGCATTTACACTTCTCTTGCCCCAGGAATTAAATCCAGCAGGACATAGACTCTGGCAGCTGCTTTCTGTTCTCCCCACTTCAGAGGTCACTCATCCAGTTCCCATTTAATCCATTTGAGGTGAATTATCAGTGTGCTGGAGTTTTATGTCAACTTGACACAAGCTAGATTCATCCAAGAAGAGGGAGCCTCAACTGAGACTCTGTTTCCATAACATCTAGCTGTAGGCAAGCCTGTAGGACATTTTCTAAATTAGTGATTGATGGGGAGTGCCCAGCCCTTTGTGGATGGTGCCATCTTCAGGCTGGAGGATTTGGAGTATGTAAGAAGGCAGGCTGAGAAAGCAATGGGAGTGAGCCAGTAAGCAATACCATCTGTGGCCTGTGTATCAGATCAGATCCTGCCTCCAGGACCCTGCCCTGTTTGATTTCCTGTCCTGAATTCCCTCCTGAACATGGAGAGCAGGAGCCCTTGTGTAGAAGCATGCTTACTGTTGACCTCACTGTGCAGTGAACACAACTCAGCTGCTTTTACTGTCTCCATGGAAGGCAGATTTGCTAACTTGTAGAGCCCTAGTTTTCTCTAATATCCTCTAGAAGTTCTCTATGTGCCACTTTATTTTCATTGTTTAGAGAATACTTCATTAGTTTGTGCAATCAAACCCACATAGATAAAACCTTACATATTTAATAGTGTGTTACGTCTGTACAAATGGGGAAAAAAATTAACTTCAACATTTTTAGACCAATATGGCTGTTAATTTCTGTACGATGCCAACTCAACACAATTAACTGGGATACTTTGTTTTCCAAAGTTGACAGCATAGTTAAAGTTTGCATATATTTGTATATGTACACACACATACACACCAATAATGGCAGTATGTTTACATCAATAGCAGCAATAGCTTTTCCAGGTTCTGTAGTCATTTGAACAAAATTGTAGAGACATCCAGCACACTATTTTAAAAAAAGTAAAAGACAAATCCCAGAAATTGTAAATTTGATACAATTTTGATGTTAACTCAGTATTATTGCTCTGTTTGCATGTTTTTCTATATATGCAAGTCAACATTTCTCTGACAATGCCATATACTATATTTAGAAGGCCCAGAAATGAAACTAATAATCCTTCTTTTCTGTCTCATTCTAAAGTGACTTTGTGATTGCACTTGAAATTCTGTATTATGAAATATATTTAATGAGCACAGAGTTATGTAAATATTCCCAATTAAGTGTACATTTGCAAGGCATTCAGTCTCACCATTTCTATTACATGTCTATGGGATACTTTAGGATACAATAACCTATGAGGATGTGCATGTGAACTTCAATCATGAAGAGTGGGCTTTGCTGAATCCTTCCCAGAAGAGTCTCTATAAAGATGTGATGCTGGAAACCTACTGGAACCTCACTGCTGTAGGTAAGAATATGAGTTTTTCTTCACTTTTTAACTTAAAGGTACAAGCTTTTCCTCAAGATTTGTGTTCCCTATGATTTCAACTTTAAAAGAAGTAGTACATGGTAAATAAATCAGGCATGGTTCTAAGGATGACTGAAGATAACTGAAATGTTGCATAAATTCCAATATACCATACATTTCTGATACTATATTTTAGGTTACAAATGGGAAGACCAGAATATTGAAGATCATTGTCAAAGTTATAGAAGATATGGAAGGTAATTTTCTGTGTAAGCTGATATATTTGTGCCTCTAAAGAAATTTTATTGTGCTCTGATATTTAATGAAAAGCAACAGTTAAATAATTACAGCTTTATGATTATTATTAAATTCTTACAACATCTAGCACCTCAATTTTAGGTACCTGATCTGTCTTTGCAAGGTATTCATCTATGAAACAAGAGAAGGAAACAATTCCCTAACGAATGTTACCATATTAATCATATCCTCCTGAGATCCATCTTGTACAAGTATAGTTCCATTTAGTTTTTTTCCCTTAAGTGTTGTAAAGGCATTCAGATTGATTAGGGGATTAGATTATGTCCAATAACATTTATAAGTAAATTGTCCCTTCGTTAATTTAGTGTTACTCATATACTTGGAGAGACTTATCATAGGTTAGTGAGAAAGACAGTTATAGAGTCAAGAATGTTATCACTGGCCGGGCGGCGGTGGCGCACGCCTTTAATCCCAGCACTCGGGAGGCAGAGGCAGGCAGATCTCTGTGAGTTCGAGACCAGCCTGGTCTACAAGAGCTAGTTCCAGGACAGGCTCCAAAGCTACAGAGAAACCCTGTCTCGAAAAACCAAAAAAAAAAAAAAAAAAAAAAAAAAAAAAAAAAAAAAAAAAAAAAAAAAGAATGTTATCACTGTGGAGAATATAATCCCTACACCACATTTCTATGAGAAATGAGAAACAAAAAGTTAATATGTGAATGCAATGTGAAAAGCTTTTGATTTGTTCCTTTAATAGGTATATCATCTGTCACTCTGGCTACAAGCCAAGTGACCCTAAGGGATATGGAAAGAAGAAATATACCTCACTTTCTCCCAGAAAAATAAGAAGATATTTAGTAGTTCCCACAGTGGAAAAACATAGTAATCCTGATACAAGTGTACAAGTAATTGGATTTCCAACTTCTTTGGGAATGCATCTACATACGTACACTAGACAAAATCCTTATAAGTACAAGGAATCTGGAAATTCTTCTGTCTGTCCTGGTTCATGTTGCAAATGTAGTGTGAGTTGCACTACAGGAAAATGTTATGAATGCAATCCATGTGGTAAAGCTATCGGTTCTTCCAGGTCTCTTCAAAGACATTTAAAAATTCTTATGGGAAAAGGATGCTATAAACATGAGCCATGTACTAAAGGCTTTAATCATCATAGGCATCTTCAGACACACAAAAGAACACATAATGAAGAGGCACCCTATGATTGTAAACAACATGATAAAACATTTAGACTTGAGTCTACTTTACATTTACACAAAAGAACTCATTTGAAAATAAAACCCTATGAATATAATCAAGATGAGACACATGTTGTATGCCACAGTCATCTTCAAGTACCCAGAAATCATACTAAAAAGAAACAGTATGAATGCCATCAATGTGGAAAAGCCTTTGCAAGTCCCAGTCTTCAAACACATGAAAGAACACACACTGGAGAGAAACCTTATGAATGTAATCAGTGTGGTAAAGCCTTGACAACTACTGGTGATCTTCAAAGGCATGAAAGAACTCATACAGGAGAGAAACCCTATGAATGTAGTCAATGTGGTAAAGCCTTTGCACATAAAAGTCATCTTCATAGTCATGAAAGAAGACATAATGGAGAGAAACCCTATGAATGTAATCAATGTGGTAAAGCCTTTGGAGATCCCAGTAATCTTAAGCATCATGAAAGAAGTCATACTGAAGAGAAGCCCTATGAATGTAATCAATGCAGTAAAGCTTTTACAAATAGTCGTGCTCTCCAAAGGCATGAAAGAAGTCATACTGGAGAGAAACCCTATGTATGTAATCAATGTGATAAAGCCTTTGCATCCCGCAGTAATCTTCAACAGCATGAAAGAAGTCATACAGGAGAGAAACCCTATGAATGTAACCAATGTGGAAAAGCCTTTGCATATCCTAGTAATCTTCAACAGCATAAAAGAAGTCATACTGGCGAGAAACCCTATGTATGTAATCAATGTGGTAAAGCATTTGCACATAAATATCATCTTCACAGTCATGAAAGAAGTCATACTGGTGAGAAACCCTATGTATGTAATCGATGTGATAAAGCCTTTGCATACCGCGGTAATCTTCAACAACATGAAAGAACTCATACAGGAGAGAAACCCTATGAATGTAACCAATGTGGAAAAGCCTTTGCATATCTTAGTAATCTTCAACAACATAAAAGAAGTCATACTGGTGAGAAACCCTATGTATGTAATCAGTGTGGTAAAGCATTTGCACATAAATATCATCTTCACAGTCATGAAAGAAGGCATACTGGAGAGAAACCCTATGAATGTCATCAATGTGGTAAAGCTTTTGCACACTCCAGTAATCGTAAAAACCATGAAAAAAAGTCACACTGTAGAGAAATGCTATGAATGTAATCACTGTGATAAAACCTTTGCAGACCTCAAAAGTCTTCAAATGTATAAAATAAATCATACTGGAGAGAAACCCTATAGGTGTTATCCATGTGGCAAAGCTTTTGCACAAAACAGTCATCTTCAAAATCATGAAAGAATACATACTTGAGAAAAATCCCATGAGTCCAATAAATGAGGTAAAGCTTTGTACACCAGGCAAAGATTCCATCATTTTGAAGACCCCAGAACCATGGGGTGTCTAGCAAGACCATCAGCAGTGGTGAAGTGGAACCAGTCAGAGCTTAGAACAGAAGTTGTATATGCTTGCAGAGGACTGAGCCCCAAAATGACCCAAGCCCTTTGGAGAAGCTCTGAAGATTGACTGGATCCCAGTAGTGTTGATGTGGTGTTATTCATATTGTAAAAGTTTGGTTTTGCTTTTTTCAGATTGTGACTCCTCTGCTTATTCCCTTTTGAAGGGAAAAGGTATTTAATTTTGACTTTTACATGTGCTATAGTTGAAAGACTTTTAACTTTTAAAAGAAATTTTAGATTTTTAGTGAGATTGGATGCTTTTCAAAAGAAATTTTAATATTTTTTAATTTGGAAATATTGTGGGACTTTAAATAAACTTTTTATAATATGCTTATAATATAATATCTTGTGAATGAATAAGAAAGGAAAGGTTTTGGCTTTACAGTGATGTGCTTGGGTATCAAGTTGACAAGTGGTCAGTTGCACTGACTAGTCTTATGTCAACTTCACACACAAGCTAGAGTTATCAGAAAAGAAGGAAACTCAACTGAGAAAATGCCTCTGTAAGGTCCATGTCTAAGACATTTTCTTAGTGATTGGTGGAGAAGGGTCCTAAGATCTATAAGAAAACAGGCTGAGCGAGCCATGGGGAGCAGGTCAGTAAGCAGCACTCTCCAAGGCCTCTGCATCGGCTCTTTCCTCTAGGTTCAGTTTTCTGTCCTGACTTCCTTCAATGATGAATAGCAATATGGATGTGTAAGACAAATAATCCCTTACCTCCCTAACTTGCTTTTTAATCGTGATGTTTCATTGCTGAAATTCTAACTAAGACATGCTGTCTCAAAATATTCAAAAAAAGGGGGAATGATAAGGACAGATGGCTCAACAACTATGCTCACTGGCTGTTTTTCCAGAGGTCACAGTTTCAGTTCCTAGCACCCAAATGAAAGTTCACCCCTATCTGTAAGTCCTTTTCCAGGGTATCCAATACCATCCCATAAACATACTTGCATTTCTTTCTTTAAAAACATGATGCACTAGTTACATATAAGGCAAAGCCTTTCCTGGTTTCGCTTTCGGCCCGTAACTCTGACTCACATCCCTCTCTGAGGGTCTTTCGTGTCTAACTTCTTTTCACCACTCTAGAGGTGGTGGACCTGGGAGAATGAAGTCAGTACTTTAGGAGTACTGAAGTCTCATAAAATAGACAACTTTATTCAGTGTCCCAGACAGTTTATAATCTGTAGGTTAAGAAAGGTCACAAAAGTAGAGTTCTCATGAGTGCAAGCTATTATACAATGACAAAAATAAGTAATATGGGACAAAAACATGGATTTCCGTAGTCATATAAAAGACAGTTCAAATATTTAATTGAATGACAACTGCAGTCAATAATGAGTAATCTGAAGTCAACTCACACCTATCTGCTACACCTGGGAGGAACACAAATGCACATTCTAAAAACAATTTAATGTTTGACAAAACTGAGGTCACGAGACTCTTGTTTTGTTTGCTTGGAGTATGAACTTGAGCATTTAGAATTCTCAAATAACTCATTTCCAGGACTGTATTCTGACCATATACCTAAATTAAACTTATTTTAATCTCAGAAAAAATACATTTAGATTGTTTGCAAAGTGATTATAACTCCTGGTTTCCAGAAGAGGAATTTTAGATGAAGTATGGGCAATGTTGAAAAGACATATGAACAGGGAAAAGATCTCTGCTCAATTATGTGTCCTTTGGTTATTAAAATGGACTTATCAAACTAAAAAAGATAAGGAGGGCATTAATCATGAAGGAGTGATAGTGAATTCTTTGAATAAATATAAACTTTATGATCAAACCTCTTCTATGGTAAAAAGAGGCAAAATGGTGATTTTGTTCAGGCAAAATCAAAAGTAAAAATAGTATCACTTACATGTATGTTGTGGACAGTTCCCTCAGCTACTTTACTGGAGCCTCTTTCACATACATATCTTTCATTTTCTGAAGCCCCTGAAGCATGGGGCGAGTAATTTACTGATCAATCTCATCTTGAATTCTCCATTTTGGTGAAGACGTAAGAGAACCTATCATGAAGTGGACTTCATATACAAATTCGTTCCTGGCCTCATGATCTGTGATTGTTATTTCCATTGCAACTTCAGCAAAATCAAAATGTTTAACACCTAACTGTGCACTAACTAATCCATTTAAGCTCAAAAAGGAGAGGTGGCATTGAACTGTCCTCATATACTATCTTGTGAGGCAAAAATTAACTACAGTATTTGAATCCAGACCAAAGAGGCACTTAAGTATTCTCTGGATCCTTTGTTGCCTTCAATCTTACTTGTTTACCCTACTAAATTGTCATCTACAAATATAGCACAGAGGATAAACCTTTGGAATGGATTGATTTACACACTAACGGCCAGAAAATAATAACCTGCCAATGGCAGATTTACATCCAGGTTTAGTCATACCCAGGTATTCCTATATTCCTATATTCCTATGACCTTCAATAGTTTTGGACTTAAAAGATTGATTTGTAAAGTATACTTATTTATCCTGATAACATGCTTTTTTTGCCTTTTCCCTCCTAAAGAACCTCTTCTCCAATATTAATGGACTATATTGCCCCAAGACATGACAAACCCCCCCCCCCACTATGGTTCAATACCACTTAAGGTGTTAGAGCCTGTGAGGAAGGCTTTCCCTCAGGCTTATATAATTTAATATATAGATGATATCCTGTTCACGAGCTCTAAAGAGGAGGAGCTACAATTCACATATGACATGACTTAGGATACACCAAACAAAACAATGGAATTATTGCACCAAAACTGTGTGAAGATCAGACACTGCAGAATTTAGGAAAACTGGTTACTAGAACAACTGTTAAATCACACAAAGAGAAAATATACATTAGATAAGACAACTTAAAAACATTTAATGACTTTCAGAAATTATTACAGAACATTAATTGCTTTAGATCTCCATTTGGAGTGCCTACTGGTACCCTAACCATTCTAATTTAAAACTGTAGAAGGAGAGGCAGCATTGGCTAGTCCTCACACATTGCCTCCAGAGGCAAAGTAAGAACTACAGGTATGAATCCAAAAGTGGCATTTGTTTATTGTGTGGATCCTTGGCTCCTTTTAAAATTACTTATTTTCCCCACTAAATTGTCTCATGCAGTTAGAGCACAAGATTATAAACCTTTGGAATGGATTTATTTACACCAAAGGGGTAAAATACTACCAGCTTTCTTTAATGGTCTTACTCATATAGTAATTCAGGACATGATTTGTTATCAAAAATTGCATGATTTGATTGTTGCTGTATTTTATTACCCTTAACTAACAATCAGTGTTTAAATGTGTCAATGAACTGTATGGACTTTCTAATTACTTTCTGATTGCTATGAAAAGAAAGGAAATCATTACAGCTGGCAAGATAGGGGTTTTCTCATATGACTTAATTTTGTGATTATAAAAATTGTCCAATCTTCTCCCATTCAAGAGGCAAAAACTTCTTTTATTGATGCTCATCTAATGGATTAGGAAGGAGTCATAGTCCAGATAGTCATCAATCTATTAACACTTTTTTCCCTGAACCTGGGAGGTAGAACTGGCTGTTTTGATTCATATATTACAGTTAATTTTTTATCTTTTAAATATTGTTTCAGATTCTGCTTATGTTGTAGGAATATTTCCAACAATACAAACTGATTTAATTTTATTTAAACTTTCCATTATGCTCCCATTACTAAAAGAACTCAATCATTTGCTTAAAACCTACAGATGTCCTTTGCTTATTACTCATACTTGTGTATACACTTGCCTCTCAGTTTATAATGCAGAAGAAAATAACAGAAACAGAACAGAAGGCCATCCTGCCACATAATAATCAAAATAAAGAAAGAATATTAAAAGCTGCAAGGGAAGAAGTCCAAGTTACATATATTTTTTAAAAAGCAGACCATTTAGAAGTACACCTGACTTCTCAATGGAGGCTCTAAAAGTCAGAAGGGCCTAGACAGATGTCTTGAGGCTCAAAAAGACCACAGATGCCAGCCCATACTACTATACCCAGCAAAATGTTCCATCACCATAGATGGAAAAAACAAGACATTTCATGACAAACCCAAAATTAAACAACATCCTGTAGAAGGAGCGGTGGGGCTGCAGCCCACCACCTGGCTAGCTTTACACCCAAAATAATTACACAGAAACTGTATTCTTTTAAACACTGCCTGGGCCATTAGTTTCAGCCTCTTATTGGCTAATTAACCCATATTTAGTAATCCGTGTAGTACCACAAGGTGGTCACTTACCAGGAGAGATCTTAGCCTGCATCCATCTCAGAGAGGAGAGGCATGGCGACTGCCTGAAGCGTCTGCCTCTCTGCCTTCTACCTAGCATTCTGTTCTGTTTACTCCGCCTACCTAATTTTCTGTCCTATTAAAGGGCCGAGGCAGTTTTTTTATTAACCAATAAAATTAACACATAGACACTCCTCCATCAACATCCATCTACAAATCCAGCCCTCCAGAAGATACTGGGAAGAAAACTTGAACACAGTGAGCTTAAGGAAACTCAAGAAAACACAGGCAATAAATAATTTCCTATCATCAAAACCAAAAGACAGGAAACAAACTACCTCCAACAACATCAAAATGACAGGAATTAACATTCACTGGTCATTAATATTTCTCAGTATCAATGGACTTAATTCCCAAATAAAAAGACACAGTCTAACAAAATGGTTATGAATACAGGATCCATTGTTTTGCTGCATATGAGAAAAACACCTCACCATCAAAGATAGACATTACCACATAGTAAACGCTTGGAAAAAATATTTACCAAAATAATGCACCCATGAAGCTTTCTGGTGTACCCATTCTAATATCTAAAAAAATAGACTTCCAATCAAAATTAATATAAATAGATGGGGAAAAACAATATTCATTGAAGGAAAAATCCACATATATAATGTATCAGTTACCAACATCTATGTCCCAAAAGCAAGAGAACCCACATTTGTAGAAAAACATTACTAAATCACATGTCAAACGACATTAGTAGTGGGAGACCTCAATACCCCACTCTCACCAATGGACAAGTCATACAGATAGAATCTAAACAGAAATAATGGAACTAACAGACATCATGACTCAAATGGACTTAACAGGTATCTACAGAGCAGTTCACCAAAACACAAAAGAATATACCTGCTTGGGCTGGAGAGATGGCTCAGTGGTTAAGAGCATTGCCTGCTCTTCCAAAGGTCCTGAGTTCAATTCCCAGCAACCACATGGTGACTCACAACCATCTGTAATGAGGTCTGGTGCCCTCTTCTGTCCTGCAGAAATACACACAGACAGAATATTGTATACATAGTAAATAAATAAATATTTTTTTAAAAAAAAGAATATACCTTCTTCTCAGAACCTAATGGAATCTTCTCTGAAATTGACCATATATTCATTCGCAAAGCAAATCTCAACAGATAGAAGAAAATTAAAGTAACCTCCTGTATCTCATCAGACCACCATGAATTAGACTGGACCTCACCAACAGCAGATGCAATAGAAAGCCTACAAACCTATGATAACTGAAAAACACTCTACTAAATGACTACTGTGTCAAGGAAGAAATAAAGAAATTGATGACTTCCTAGAATTCAATGAAAATAAATGTACAACATACCCAAATTTATGGGACACAAAGGAGTACAAAGAGGAAAAGTTCATAGCACTAAATGCCTTCATAAATTAAAGAGATCTCATATTAGGCACATACAGCACACCTGAAAGCTTTAGAACAAAAAGATGCAAACTCACTCAAGAGGCGTTGATGACAGGAAATAAACACGCTCAAGGCTGAAATCAATATGATCGAAACAAGAATAAAATAATCAAACAGACTTGATTCTTTGTGAAAATCAACAAGATAGGCAAGCCCTACCTTAAAGGTAGATGGTAAGTATTCAAATTAATAAAATCAGAAATGAAAAGGGGATATAACAATAGACACTAAGGAAAGCCAAAGAATTATTAGATAATACTTCAAAAACTTTCACTAAACAAAATTGCAAAATCTAAAAGAAATAGATACCACTTACCAAAGTTAAATCAAGATCAAATAAACAGTTTAAATAGAACTGGAACCCCTAAGAACATAGAAGCAGTAATTTAAAATCTTCTAACCTGATAAATCTCAGGGCAAGATGGTTTTTGTGCAGGATTCTACCAGAACTTCAATGATGAGCTAATACCAATACTCCTCAACCTATTCCACCAAACAGAAACAAAGGAACATTGCCAAATTTATGTTATGAGGCCATAGTCACCCTGATAACTAAACCACAAAAGTACCAAAAACAAAAAGAATTTTAAATAATTTTCCCACATGAACACTGATGCAAAAATACTCAATAAAATACTTGCAAACCAAACCCAAGAATATATCAAAGATATCACCCACCGTGATCAAGTGTGATTCATCTCAGAGGTGCAGGGGTGGTACAGCATAAGAGAATATCAATATCAATGTAATCCATATAAAAGCTTTTCACGAAGTCCAACACCCCTTCATGATAAAGGTCTTAGAGAGATCAGGACTACAAGATAGATAGATACAATGTACACTTAATAAAGGCAATATACAGCAAACTTAAATTCAACATAAAATTAATTGGAAAGAAACAAAGCAGTTCCACTGAAATCAGGAACAAGACAAGGCTGTCCGCTCTCTCCATATCTACTCAATATAGTATTTGAAATTTTAGCAACAGCAATAGGACAATGAAAAGAGATCAAGAGGACAGAAATTGCAAAGGATGAAGTCAAAGAATTGCTATTTGCAGATAATATGGTAATATAATTAGCATGGGCAGCCCGTATATGGCGGTTCTGTTGAACTTGTCCATATGGGGTTTCATGGTCTAAGTTGATGAGGACAACTGGCCAGGTCTCTTCCTCGAGAGGGCACCAGATCTCATTACAGATGGTTGTGAGCAAACATGTAGTTGCTGAGAATTGACTCAGGATCTTTAGAAGAGCAGGCAGTGATCTTAACCACTGAGTCATCTCATCCACATAATTTGTAGATGATCAAATGATCAAATGAGATGATAGCATTTGCAGATGGATAATATTTGCAGATGATATTAGTGTATAATAAGTGTCCCCAAATAGTCTACCAAGGAACTCCTAAAGCTTAAAAACAGCTTCAGTGAAGTGGCTAGATACAAAATTAACTAAAAATAGAAAATAAACAGTATCCTTGCTATATACAAATGGTAAATGAATTGAGGAAGAAATCACCATTTGCAATTGCCATAAATAATATAAAATATATGACGGTAACACTAACCAAGAAAATGAAAGACCTGTGTGGCAAGAATTCAAGGCTTTGATGAAAGAAACTGGAAGTATCAGAAGCTGGAAAGAACTCCCATGCTCATGGATCAGTAGAATTGATATAGTAAAAATGATCATGTTGCCAAAAGTAATCTACAGATTCTATGCAATTCCCATAAAAATTTCAACACAGTTCTTAACAACCTTAAAAGAACAATACTCAACTTCATATTTAAAAAAAAAAAACAGAAAACCCAGTATAGCTAAAACTATCCTGTACAATAAATGAACTACTGGAGATATCACTTCCCTGATTTCAAGTTGAACTGCAGAGTTATAGTAATAAAGCACTACATGTTTTGGCATAAAAACATGCAGGTTGATCAATGATCTTTGAATCTAAGACCCAGAAGTAAATCTACACACCAAGAAACACTTCATTTTTGACAAAGAATCCAAAATTACACATTGGAAAAAAAGATAGCATCTTCAGCGAATGTTGCAGGTCTAATTGGATGCTGGCATGCAGAAGAATGAAAATAGATCCATATCTATCATTCTGTCAGAAATTAAGTTCAAGTGAATGAAAAACCAACATAAAACCAACATGAAACTGATAGAAGGGAAAGTGGGGAATAATGTTGAATGCATTGGCACAGGAGACAATTTCCTGAAAGTAGTAACAATCGCCAAGGCACTAAGATCAGCAATTAATCAATCGGAGATCATGAAACTGAAAAGCTTCTGCAATGTAGTAGCGTTTCAATTGTATTTTAATAAATGAAGACTGCCCAAAGATCTGAGAGTAAAACAGTCCCACTGGTCAGCCTTTACAAACCAGGTTATGGTAACACACACCTTTAATCCCAGTAGCCATAATGACACACATCTTTAATCCCAATAGCCACATTACTTGCCATAGAAACCGAGTAGTGCGTGCCTTTAATCCCAGGAGTGCATGCATTTAATCCTAGCCCTAGAGAGAAATATAAAACAGGGAGAAACAGCTCTCAGACGCAGTCTCATTCTGAGATTCCAGGAGGCAGGATCGCCATTTCAGATTGAGGTCATGGTAAAAGCCAGTGACTCACTGTTTTGCTTTTCAGATCTTCAGGTTGAACCCCAATTTCTCTCTCTGCATTTTTATTAATTGTGCTTCATTTGGCAGCCAACTTTCTATGACACAGATTTATTTTAAAAAAAAAAAAAGCCATTTGCCTAGGGCTTCTAGCCACCAGCCCAGACAAGAGCTGGGACTGGAATTCCAGCTGTAGGAATTGGAACCAAACCTAGCCACCTGGGTTCAGGAGACAAACTAGCACTCCCAGCTCCCATCTGCCCCAGCTTAGCTTCCATGTGAAAAAGGAAAATTCACAGAGAATCTGGATCCTGTATATTATTGTGTTGTCTTTGAATTGTTTGATAGCTGAGGAGGGGCAACAGCTGCTAAAAGACATTTGATTGTTAATGCTGCTAGATTCATCCAACATATACATTTTGAAAATGCCTTGACTTAAAATTTAAGTCAAAAGATACGTCACTTTGGAAAAGAGATTTTTTGCATTTGTTTCCACAGGAAATGAGAGTCTGTGGATTCATTCTTGGTTATGAAAAATAATAACCAAAACACAAAATATACAGAATAAAGAATGAATATTGAGAGCTGCAAGGGGAAAAGGTCATGTAGAAGTACACCTGACTTCTCAATGGAAACCATGGAAGCCAGAAGATCTTGGATAGATGTGCTGCAGATACTAAGAGACCATGGATGCAAGCCCAGACTACTATACCCAGCAAAGCTTGCATTCACCATCGATGGAGAAAACAAGATATTCCAGGACAAAAACAGATTTAAACAATATTTAGCCGCAAACCCAGCCTTACAGAAAATACTAGAAGGAAAATTACAAACCAAGAAAGCCAACAACACACATAATAACTCAGACATCTAACAACCTTCCACCAATACAACTCAAAGAGGAGAAACACACAAACTCTAACACCAGAAAAAATAACCGGAGTTAACAACCACTGATCATTATTATCACTTAATATCAATGGACTCAATTCACCTATATAAAGGCACAGGTTAAGAGAATGGATATGAAAACAGGATCCAACATTCTGCTGTTTACAAGAAACACACCTCAACCTCAAAGAGAGACACTACCTCAGAGTAAAGGGATAGGAAAAAGTTTTCCAATCAAATGGACCAAAGAAAAGCAGGTGTAGCTATACTAATATCTAACAAAATTGATTTCAAACTAAAATCAATCAGAAGAGATGGACATGGACACTTTATACTCATAAGAGGAACAATTTATCATAAGGAAGTCTCAATCCTGAATATCTATGCCCCTAATATAAAAGCACCCACAAATGTAAAAGAAACATTACTAGAACTCAAAGCATACATCAAAGCACACACTCTAATAGTAGGAGATTTCAACACTCCACTCTCACCAATGAACAGGTCAATCAGACAGAAACTCAGCAGAGAAATAAGAGAACTAACAGATGTAATGAACAAAATGGACTTAACAGACATCTATAGAACATTCCACTCAAACAGAAAAGAATATACCTTCTTCTCAGCATCTCATGGAACCTTCTCAAAAATTGATCACATAATTGGTAACAAAGCAAACATCCATACATACAAAGAAACTGTAGTAACCACCTGTGTACTATCAGGTCACCATGGAATAAACAACAACAATTCTAACCCTAGAAAGCCTACAAACTCATGGAAACTGAAGAGTCAACTACTGAACCACACCTGGGTGAAGGAAGAAATAAAGAAATAAATTAAAGTCTTCCTTGAATTCAATGAAAATAAAAACACAACATACTCAAACCTATGGGACACTATGAAAGCAGTGCTAAGAGGAAAGTTCATAGCACTGAGTGCCCACTTAAAGAAAACGGAGAAAGCACTCATTGGAGACTTAACAGCACACCTAAAAGCTCTAGAAAAAAAGAAGCAGATTCACCCAGGAGGAGTAGAAGACTGGAAATAGTCAAACTGAGGGCTGAAATCAACAAAATAGAAACACAGAACACAATCCAAAGAATCAATGAAACAAAAAGCTGGTTCTTGGAGAAAAGCAACAAGATTGACAAACCCCTAGCCAAACTAATCAAATGGCAGAGAGAAAACAAACAAATTAATAAGATTAGAAATGAAAAGGGGGACATAAACACAGACACAGAGGAAATTCAGAGAATCATTAGATCTTACTACAAAAGCCTGTATGCCACAAAATTGGAAAATGTAAAAGAAATGGACACTTTTTAGATAAGTACCATATACCAAAGTTAAACCAGGACCAGGTGAACAATCTAAATAGTCCTGTTAGTCGCGGAGAATTAGAAACTGTTATCAGAAACCTCCCTATCAAAAAAAGCCCAGGACCAGATGGTTTCAATGCAGAATTCTACAAGAACTTCCAAGAAGACCTAATACCTATACTCCTTAATGTATTTCATAATATAGAAACAGAACAGTCATTGCCAAATTCCTTTTATGAAGCTACAATTACCCTGATACCTAAACCACACAAAGATTCAACCAAGAAAGAGAATTACAGTGAATTACAATCTCACTCATGACCATCGATGCAAAAATTCTCAATAAAATACTGGCAAACCGAATCCAAGAACACATTAGAAAAATTATCCACTATGATCAAGTAGGCTTCATCCCAGAGATACAGGGCTGGTTCAACATACGAAAATCA
The DNA here is from genome assembly GCF_903992535.2 of Arvicola amphibius. Lineage (NCBI taxonomy): Eukaryota > Metazoa > Chordata > Mammalia > Rodentia > Cricetidae > Arvicola > Arvicola amphibius. Next base: position 93,448,839 of record NC_052047.1, read on the forward strand.
ATGTAATCCATCATATAAATAAACTGAAGGATAAAAACCATATGATCATCTCATTAGACGCTGAAAAAGCATTTGACAAAATTCAGCACCCTTTTATGATAAAGGTCTTGAAAAGATTAGGGATACAAGGGTCATTCCTAAATATAATAAAGGCTATTTACTTCAAGCCAACAGCTAACATCAAGTTAAACGGAGAGAAACTCAAGGCCATCCCACTAAATTCAGGAACACGACAAGGCTGTCCACTCTCTCCTTATCTCTTCAATATAGTGCTTGAAGATCTAGCAATAGCAATAAGACAACACAAGGGGATCAAGGGGATTCGAATTGGAAAGGAAGAAGTTAAACTTTCATTATTTGCAGATGATATGATAGTGTACGTAAGCAACACGAAAAACTCCACCAAAAAACTCCTACAGCTGATAAACTCCTTTAGTAATGTGGCCGGATACAAGATCAACTCCAAAAAATCAGTTGCCCTCCTATATACAAAGGATAAGGAAGCAGAGAAGGAAATCAGAGAAGGGTCACCTTTCACGATAGCCACAAATAGCATAAAATATCTTGGGGTAACTCTAACCAAGGAAGTGAAAGATCTATTTGACAAGAACTTTAAGTCTTTGAAGAAAGAAATTGAAGAGGATACCAGAAAATGGAAATATCTCCCTTGCTCTTGGATTGGGAGGATCAACATAGTAAAAATGGCAATTCTACCAAAGGCAATCTATAGATTCAATGCAATCCCCATCAAGGTCCCATCAAAATTCTTCACACATCTTGAGAGGACAATAATCAACTTTATATGGAAGAACAAGAAACCCAGGATAGCCAAAAAAATCTTATACAATAAAGGAACTTCTGGAGGCATTACCATCCCTGACTTCAAACTCTATTACAGAGCTACAGTATTGAAAACAGCTTGGTACTGGCATAAAAACAGAGAAGTCAACCAATGGAATTGAATAGAAGACCCGGATCTTAACCCACAAAACTATGAACACCTGATTTTTGATAAAGGAGCCATAAGTACACAATGGAATAAAGAGGGCATCTTCAACAAATGGTGCTGGCATAACTGGATGTCAACCTGTAGAAGAATGAAAGTAGATCCATATCTATCACCATGCACAAAACTCAAGTCCAAATGGATTAAAGACCTCAATATCAATCTGAACACACTGAACCTGTTAGAGGAGAAAGTGGAAAGTACTCTACAACATTTGGGCACAGGAGACCACTTCCTACGTATAGTCACAGCAGCACAGACATTAAGGACAACATTGAATAAATGGGACCTCCTGAAGCTGAGCAGCTTCTGTAAAGCAAAGGACACTGTCACTAAGACAAAACGGCAGCCTACTGACTGGGAAAAGATCTTCACCAATGCTGCAACAGACAAAGGTCTGATCTCTAAAATATATAAGGAACTCAAGAGACTAGACTTTAAAATGCTAATTAACCCAATTAAAAAATGGGGCACTGAACTGAACAGAGAATTCTCAACAGAAGTTCAAATGGCCAAAAGACACTTAAGGTCATGCTCAACCTCCTTAGCAATCAGGGAAATGCAAATCAATACAACTTTGAGATACTATCTTACACCTGTCAGATTGACTAAAATCAAAAACGCCAATGATATAGCCTGTGCTGAAGAGGTTGTGGACTAAGGGGTACACTCATCCATTGCTGGTGGGAATGCAAACTTGTGCAACCACTTTGGAAACCAGTGTGGCAGTTTCTCAGGAAATTCGGGATCAACCTACCTCAGGACCCAGCAATTCCACTCTTGGGAATATACCCAAGAGATGCCCAATCATATTACAAAAGCATTTGTTCAACTATGTTTATACCATTATTTGTAATAGCCAGAACCTGGAAACAACCTAGATGTCTTCAATGGGAGAATGGATGAAGAAAGTGTGGAATATATACATATTAGAGTACTACTCAGCGGTAAAAAACAATGACATCTTGAATTTTGCATGCAAATGGATGGAAATAGAAAACACCATCCTGAGTGAGGTAACCCAGGCCCAAAAAGATGAACATGGGATGTACTCACTCATAATCGGTTTCTAGCCATAATTAAAGGACATCGAGCCTATAATTCGTGATCCTTGAGAAGACAATAAGAAGATGAACCCAAATAAAAACATAGTTATCCTCCTGGATATTGGAAGCAGATAAGATTGCCGGGAATAAATTGGGAACTTGGGGGTGGGGTGGGATGGGGGAAAGGGGAGATGGTGGGAGAAGGGCATGAAGGGGAGTATGGGGAGAGCTTGGGGGAAGGGGATGCTTGGGATATAGGAAGGGTGGATATGGGAGCAGGGAAGCAGATATCTTAATTAAGGGAGCCATCTGAGGGTTGTCAAGAGACTTTACTCTAGATGGGTTCCCAGGTATCCAGGGAGATGCCCCCAGCTACTTCCTTGGGCAGCTGAGGAGAGGGAGTCGGAAAAGGCCAGATCCTATAGCCATACTGATGAATATCTTGCATATCACCATAGAACCTTCACCTGGCGATGGATGGAGAAAATGACAGAGCCCCACACTGGAGCACCAGACTGAGCTCCCAAGGTCCTGATGAGGAGCAAAAGGAGGGAGATCATGAGCAAGGAAGTCAGGACCATGAGGGGTGCGTTCACCCACTGAGATGGTGGGACAGAACTAATGGGAGATCACCAAGTCCAGTTGGAATGGGACTGATGGAAGAGGCAACCAAACCGGACTCTCTGAATGTGGCTGACGGTGGAGGAGGACTGAGAAACCAAGGACAATGGCGATGGGCTTGGACTCTACAGCATGGATGGGCTCACTGTGAGCCTTGTCAGTTTGGATGCTCACCTTCCTGGACTTAGTGGGAGTTGGGAGGACCTTGGACTTAACATAGTGAAGGGAACCCTGATGGCTCTTTGGCCTGGAGAGGGAGGGAGTTGGGGTATGAGTGGAAGGGAGGTGAGGGAAGGGGGAGGAGGAGGAGAGGAGATGGAAATTTTTAATAAAAAAATGAGGAAAAAAATGAAAAAGAGAAATGAAAAGGGGGACATAACCACAGACACAGAAGAAATTCAGAGAATCATTAGATCTTACTACAAAAGCCTGTATGGCACTAAATTGGAAAATGTGAAAGAAATGGACATTTTTAAAGATAAGTACGATATACCAAAATTAAATCAAGACCAGGTGAACAATTTTTTTCAGAGTCAAAATTTTTATTAATGATAAACAGAGAACATACCCATATTTTAAAATTATGAATTTTGTTCTTAGCTTGTTTACTATGAAAATTAAGCATGTATTTAAGCATTTATTAGACAATTAAGAGAACATCCTCCAAACAATGAGTGATTAATTCATTAAATTCAATATCTGGAATTTAAACAGCATTTGACTTAATACTTTATGCCCTGATTGCAATTGTTCTTTCTAGAAGCTAGAGTTGTTTTAAATCCTTTTTTCTCCCATGAAGGGACCATTGATAATGAGTTATTCCCACTCTCAGGGAAAAACAAAAATGATTTCCACAAAGGGAGTTGATTCTTTGTAATCAGATGCCGCCACTCTGTGCTGGAAGAGCTGAGAGACAGTACAGCCACACACATACACACACACACACACACACACACACACACACAGAGAGAGAGAGAGAGAGAGAGCTTTCATTTTTTAATAGTTTTAATTTCTTTTTTCTTTTTTTTTCTGTGTGTCCAAGTTGTATTTTCTTTTTTGGGTTTTTTTTAACTGTCATTTCTTATTTTATTTTTTTTCATTTTTTTTATTAAAAATTTTCATCTCCTCCCCTCCTTCCACTTCCCTCCCCTCCCCTCCATCCATACCCCCACTCCCTCCCTCTCCAGGACAAAGAGCCATCAGGGTTCTCTACACTATGTTAAGTCCAAGATCCTCCCAACTCCCCCAAGGTCCAGGAAGGTGAGCAACCAAACTGACAAGGCTCACACAGAGCCCGTCCATGCTGTAGAGTCCAAGCCCATCGCCATTGTCCTTGGTTTCTCAGTCCTCCTCCACCGTCAGCCATATTCAGAGAGTCTGGTTTGGTTGCCTCTTCCATCAGTCCCATTCCAACTGGACTTGGTGATCTCCCATTAGTTCTGTCCCACCGTCTCAATGGGTGAACGCACCCCTCATGGTCCTGACTTTCTTTCTCATGTTCTCCCTCCTCTGTTCCTCATCAGGACCTTGGGAGCTCAGTCTGGTGCTCCAATGTGGGGCTCTGTCTCTATCTCCATCCATCGCCAGGTGAAGGTTCTATGGTGATATGCAAGATATTCATCAGTATGGTTATAGGATCTGGCCTTTTCCGGCTCCCTCTCCTCAGCTGCCCAATATGTAGCTGGGGGCGTCTTCCTGGACACCTGGGAACCCCTCTAGAGTAAAGTCTCTTGGCAACCCTAAAATGGTTCCCTTAATTAAGATATCTGCTTCCCTGCTCCCATATCCACCATTCCCCAAGCTCTCTCCATCCTCCACTTCACGCTTTTCTCTCCCCATCCCCCATAATCCCATCCACCCCACCCCCAAGTTCCCAATTTTTGCCCAGCAATTTTGTCTACTTCCAATATCCAGGAGGATGACTATGTTTTTCTTTGGATTCACCTTCTTATTATCTTCTCTAGGATCACGAATTATAGGCTCGATATCCTTTATTTATGCTAGAAACCAATTATGAGTGAGTACATCCCATATTCATCTTTTTGGGTCTGGGTTACCTCACTCAGGATGGTGTTTTCTATTTCCATCCATTTGCATGCAAAATTCAAGATGTCATTGTTTTTTACCGCTGAGTAGTACTCTAATGTGTATATATATTCCACAGTTTCTTCATTCATTCTTCCACTGAAGGGCATCTAGGTTGTTTCCAGGTTCTGGCTATTACAAATAATGCTATAAACATAGTTGAACAAATGCTTTTGTAGTATGATTGGGAATCTCTTGGGTATATTCCCAAGAGTGGAATTGCTGGGTCCTGAGGTAGGTTGATCCCGAATTTCCTGAGAAACTGCCACACTGGTTTCCAAAGTGGTTGCACAAGTTTGCATTCCCACCAGCAATGGATGAGTGTACCCCTTACCCCACAACCTCTCCAGCAAAGGCTATCATTGGTGTTTTTGATTTTAGTCAATCTGACAGGTGTAAGATGGTATCTCAAAGTTGTTTTGATTTGCATTTAGTGGACTCTAACCATACAAAGGACATTAAGCCTATAGTTCGCAAGCCCAGAGAAGCCAAATAACCAGGTGAAGCCAAAGAAAAACATATATAGATCCTCTGAAAATTGGAAGCAAACAAGATCTCCTTCTATAGTTTTAAATAGGTTGGTGCACAATTTGATATTAAACATTTTTATTTTGATGGCATTGGTCTGGAAATAACAATTGCAAATCCTGAGACTAGAAAGGAATTCATAAATGTCCTCATCAAAGGAGTGGGTGCTGAGAATTGAACCTGGTTCCCCTGGAAAAGCAGACATCTTTCCAGATTTCTTTTTTGAGACAGGATCTCGCTCTATATTTACAGCCAACCAGTAACTCAATATCTGTCCCAGAATGGCCTCAAACTCAGAAGAATTCACTTTCTTTCTCTTCCAATGCTAAGATCATAAGACTCAGCAATACAGTCAGGTGAGATGTTTTTTAAATGACCTAACTTTGAATCAAACAACAAAATAATATGAGATTTAAACATGAAACATCACTTTTTCAATAAACAGTAGTAGTTGTAGGAATTTTTCATGAATTGATATCACGTGATAAGTCATTCCTGCATTAAAAAAAATTTAACTGTGGCTGGGGGGTAGTGGCATATACATATATAACCCCCCTGGCTTGGAAAGCAGAGGCAGGTGGATATCTTTGAGATTGAGGTCATCCTAGTCTATAGAATTAGTTTCAAGACCACTGGGACTATACAGCTATACTCTGTCTCCAAAAATGAAAAAGAAATGCACTGTGTGTAAACAGCAGTGCCATGGTGTTCATGTGCCAATCAGATGACAACTTACAGGTATGTAGTCTCTAGTTCCTCTATGTGAGTACTAGAGATGAAACCAGGGTAGCCATGTTTGGCAATAAATGCCTTAAACTGGTTGAGTGAACTCACTGGCCCTGATTTTAGCTTCAAAAGAATTTATGTATGTGCTGGTGTGTTGATGTGCATACAACACAAATGCAGTAATTAGAAAAGAACCTATAGGAGAAATGTGGTTCTCCCAGAGAATGAATTCTGGCCATCAGGCTTAGCAGCGATCACATTTACCACTGATAAAATTTTCTGGCAAACATTTGTGTATCTGAGAAATTATAAAGAATAAGTATTTAGTCCCCAGAATAAAGTAACATAATTCCTCTTTAAAAGTACACTAAAGAACTCATTTGGAAGTAAAAAATTATGACTATTATCAAAATATTAAAGCCTTTCCATATCAAAATCTCAATCAAGAGACTTATGACACAATGGATAACAGCATATTATTTTCATCTGCAAATAAGTTTTATTATTCAAATTATTCCATATTCCCATATTCTTAAAATACAATTATGTCTAAGACATTAACCACATTAACAATATCTGTAGTTTCTCTCCAGCATGACATCTTTTGTGTATTTTAAAATTACTTTTATATGCAAAGGTTTTACCACACAGATTACATTCATAGGGTTTCTCTCCAGTGGCTTTTTTGGTGTAGTTGAAGATAATTTTTATAGGCAAAGGTTTTACCACATTGACTACATTCATAGGGTTTCTTTCCAGTATGAATTCTTTCATGTATTTGAAGATGATTTTTATAGCCAAAGACTTTACCACATTGACTACATTCATAGAGTTTCTCTTCAGTATGACTTCTTTCATGTATTTTAAGATTACTTTTATGTGCGAAGGTTTTACCACATTGATTACATCCATAGGGTTTCTCTCCAGTATGAATTCTTTCATGAATAAGAAGATGACTCTTCTGTGTAAACGTTTTACTACAGTAATTACATACATAGGGTCTCTCTCCAGTATGAATCCTTTCATGAATAAGAAGATGACTCTTCTGTGTAAAGGTTTTACTACAGTAATTACATACATATGGTTTCTCTCCAGTATGAATTCTTTCATGTATCTGACAATCATACTTACGGGCAAAGGCTTTACCACAATGATTACATGCACAGGGTTTTGCTAAAGTATGAATTCTTTCACATATTAGAAGATAAGTGGTGTGTGCAATGGCTGTGTCCAAAGGATGATATCCATGTGTTTTCTCTCCCCTGTGAGTTACACATACTTGATTGAGATTTTGATATGGAAAGGCATTAATATTTTGATAATATTCATAGTTTTTTATTTCCGAATGAGTTCTTTGGTGTACTTTTAAAGAGGAATCAGATCCAAATGTTTTATCATGTTGCTTACATTCATAAAGATCCTCTTGAATATTAGATACTTTTGCTTCTTTGAAGATAATATACCTATTAAAGGAAAATGAACAAACAAAAAGTTTGCACATTGCATTCATATGATCTAACTTTTTATGCCTCATACAGATGTGGTTTAGGGGTTGGGATTTCTCATGATAACAGGGTCCTTGACTCTCATAAACTGCTCCTTTCACTAAACTATAGTAAGTCCCTCATGACAAGGATTTGAGGAACACTAGTAATAATAGGGACAATTTGCTTGTAACAAATCTTGGTTATAAACTAAAACCTCATCAATCTGTCTATCTTTTACAATACTTGATTGGTATGAAACTAAGTGGATGAACAATGGAACAACATGTCTCTCATGTTGATATTATTAAAATTGTGACATCTGTCATGGTATTGTTTCCTTGTCTTGTTTCTTAAAGGAATGGTTTGCAATGATCAGCAAAATGACACTGGAGTACATGGTGTTGTGAGAATTTAATAATCATCACAAAGCTGTGTTTATTTACACCGTTGCTTTTCATTAACATTCCTTCAGAGTACACATATATCAGCTTGCACATGCAAAATTACCTTCCATGTCTTCTAGAACTTTGACAATGTTCTTCAATATTCTGGTCTTCCCATTTGTACCCTAAAATACAGTGCCAGAAAATGCAGGATATATTGGCAGAAATTTAGGCACAATTTAAATTACTATCTTCAGTGAATTTTAGAACAATGACTAATTTATTCATTGGATTCTTCTTCTTCCACAGTTGAAATCACAGAAGAGCACCAACCTCCAAAAATGGCTTGACCCCCAAAATTAAAAAGCTCACATTCTTACCTATAGAAGTGAGGTTCCAGTAGGTTTCCAGCATCACATCTTTGTAGAGATTCTTCTGTGAAGAATCCAGCAAAGCCCACTCTTCCTGAGTGAAGTTCACATGCACATCCTCATAGGTCAGTGCATCCTAAAATATCCCATATAAGTACATAACAGAAGCAATCAAACTGATGGCAGTATAAATTTACACTGTACTGAGAGTATATTTGCAGAATTCTGTGTACTCAATGTATTCTATGACAAGAAAAGAAAAAAGGAGAATGATAACTTCCAGTTCTGTGACCACCAAATAGAATATGGCATTGCAGAAGAAATGATGAGCAATACATACAAAGAACCATGCAAACAGAATAACACTATAACAGTATATAACAGAAAAATTCATCAAAATTATTAACCTCAGAAAGGACAGACAATATGAATATGGTGGTGAATACATACAATTGATATGGGATTCCCCTCTGTATGCTGTGAATACCATTGGTTAAAAATGCTGCTTTGGGATATTGCAGAACAGAATAGGGCAAGGCAGGAATTCCAAGCAGATAGAGGAGAGGATAGGTAGAGTCAGAAAGATGCCATGTAGCCACTGGAAGAGAAAGATGTGAGCTGCTAGCCAGCCAGAACCTTGCTGGTAGGCCACCATGTACATACACAGATTAATAGAAATGGTTAATTTAAGATATAAGGGCTAGCTAGCAATACACTTAAGTGATTGGCCAAGCAGTATTTTAATTAATATAGTTTCTCTGAGGTTATTTAGGGTCTGAGCAGCCAGGAATGAGTGAGCAGGCTTCACCTACAAAATGGTGCCCCAACGACTGGGGATAACCCATGTGGCAAGCCACACACTTAAGGTCTGAGTGCTTGTATGCCTGCTCAGGATTAGGAGGAAAGTAGCTGAAAGTATGCCTGCCACTTAGCACCTGAACAAGCGGCTGGATCAGGTCTGCTAGGCATGCACAGGCAGGAGAGCGTGGCAAATTCCCAACTCCATACACAGAGGTATTTCCAGGCCATGCACTGAGCTGCAGGGCAGATTTAGCTTTTGCTCAAATAAAGTGGTGAGGACATCTCCCACCCAGCAGTCCCAGAGCCAGCAGTGAACTACCTCTGCCATTTTCAAAGTCTGAAAGAGGCAGATCCAGCATCCAGGGCTTCTACAACCACAATGTTTACCATTTTAAAAGCACTCCTGGCCAGAAAATAATTACAGACACACTATAAAGACAAATTCAGATGGAAAAGACCTCTAAATGGGTCACAGTGTTAGATAAATCTATGTAGGTTTAGGAGAGAAGAAAAAGTGTAATTATAAAAAGAAATAAATTGTTTTAAAAAATAAAACAAAGTTTATAAAGAGACAGAGTACAGACAGTCATAGATTAAAGAGTAAAGAAAAATAAGCCACATAAAGATGGGAAATACACTGAGAGTCTGGATTACATATATTATGTATTTTCTTTGAATTTTTTGACTGTGAATGAGCTAAGTACAGAGAGACATTTCATTGTACAGGCTGCTAAGCTAAAATCAACATATATATTTTAGAAGTATCTTGACTTCAAAATTTGGATCTAAGGATATGCTGCTTTAGAAAAGAGGTTTGCTTTTGATTCCAGAGGATAAGAACCTGTGGATTCCTTCCAGAGTAATGTGATTTGATGGACCAGGACCACCCTGAAAGTTCTCTGTAAACCACCCCCAAAAATACTTTGCCCAACAAAAAGCAAGAAGCAATTTGGAAAGAACTATGCCCAAATTCACAAATATTATTTATAAATGTTTGTTTACATTTAAAGGGGGATATGCTATAGAGATGAATACTTTGTATTGGTATGGATCTTGGTCTACTGATACAAATTTAAGGTCAATTTTGTTTTATGTATATGTATTTCTGCTCTTGCTTAAGGTATTGTTTGTGCAGCTCATTTAAAAATGTAATGTATAATTTTAAAATACAAATTAATAGATCATCTATAATAGTCAAGCTTGTCGTGACGTTAGTTAGGTTTTCTAGATGTACAGAGATATATTTCAGATATATAGGTATTCTACAAACCTTTCAAAGACTAACAGAATATGGCATTTAAAAATGTTTAAGAACTTAAGACTTTTCATGACAATGAAACTCATTTGCTCCTGCAGCACCAATCTACTCCAAGAGGATAATGGGCATTGAAGAGGCTCCTTATGGAGTTGTTTAGCCATTTGGGCAAGAAACTGCTTTTACCTTTACTGTTTGATGGTATGCTATATAAACTAGACATGCAGAACTCACAGAAAAATAACTGCTGAAGTTGCCTAAAGACGGTGATACAGTCCTTCAGAGTTCCTGCTTCATAAAAGAGTCTGCAAGACATTCTGCAGGACACAGAAGAAAGTGACTGACAAACTGCCAATAAAGGCAGAACTGTCTTTGAAATTTCTTGCTTCATGGAAAAGTCTGTCAGATATTATAAGCCTGAAGGCTGAAGATGAATGCCCCAATGTTACAGAAGAACTTTGGGTGACTGTCCAGGCAGCAAGATGTCGCTGTCAATTCTAGAGTTTTGGAAGTTGCTTACAATGCACTTCCTGTTTACTTAGGTAACATTATATCTTTCTAGAGTCTTTGATGGAGTTGAAGAATAGATAGTTATAGTTTTCCTTAGTTAGGATAAAAGATAAAGTAGATATAAATATCATAACTATAATTTCTGCTTGATAACTGTTTTGTTGTATGTAATCTTGCTATGTTAAAGTTAAAACCTTCCTTTTTATTTAGACAGAAAAAGGGAGGTGATGTGGGATTCTCCTCTGGATGTGAATATCACTGGTTAAAAAAGAGGCTGCTTTGGGTCTATTGCAGCACAGAATAGGGGAAGGTAGGAATACCAAGCAAACAGAAGAGGAGGCAGAGTTGGGGGGACGCCATGCAGCTGCTGGAAGAGAAAAACACGAGCCACCAGCTGAAACCTTGTTGGGATTTTTATTGCACCATGTCCAAAGCAACTCTTATAAAGAAAAAGAGTTCATTGCAGGTTGGCTTACATTTCAGAGGTTTAGTTCATTATCTTCAAAGCGAGAAGCACAGTGTCATGCAGGCAGATATGGTGCTAGAGAAGGAGCTAAGAGTTCCATTATCTTAATTCACAGGCATCAGCAAGAGACTGAGACACACAGATTTCACAGTTTACCTCCACCATGACATACTTACAACAAGGTTACACCTCCTACTAGTGCCATTCCTTAAGGACCAAGCAGTCAAAGACCCAAGTCTATGGGGGTCAAACCTATTCAAACCAACACATTCCCTGGACCCCATAGGCTTGTAGCCACACCATAATGCAGAAATGTATTCAGTCCAACTTCAAAAGTCCCCATAGTCTATAATAGTCTCAAAAAATATTTAAAAATTCAAACTCAAAGTCTCTTCTAAAATTCATGGGACCTTTTAACTATAACACCTTGTAAAAATCAAAAAGCAGATCACATATTTCCAAAATATAATAGCTCAGGATATACATTACCATTCCAAAATGCAGGAAGAGGAGAATAGTTAGGAAGTACTGGGCCAAAGCAAGACTAACAACCAGCTGGGGAAACTCCAAACTCTGTACCTCCATGTCTGATGCCAAAATGCTCTTCAGATCTTCAACTATTTTCAGCTTTGTTGACTGCAACAACTTCTTTCTTTAGGGTGGTTTCACTCCCTACTAGCAGCTTTTCTTGGCAGGTATCCCAGAACTCTGGCTTCTTTAGTATTTTTGGGTCTCCAAGTTGATCTAGGCTTCATCTTTACTGCTTCATGCAATGGCCTCTTTAGACCTCTACTCGGGGACACCATTGACACATGCCTGACCTCAACAGCATTCCCTAGAAATAGAGGGAGATTCCATAACCTCTTTCTTCTATCTTTGTGGCCAGAACCATGTGGCCGAAGCTGCTAAGTCCTATTGTTTGTGAGGTTGGACCATGGCACCCACTGCTCAATTACATCTTAGTCAGCTTTTCTGTTTTCAGTCATTGTTTTCACTGCCCATGCTTGGCTTTCTGGAACTGGATCTGTAGACCAGGCTGGTCTTGAACTTACAGCTCCACCAGTCTCTACCTTTGGAGTACTGTGATTAAAGGCAGCACCATTGTGCCAGAACCTTACCCATTCTTTATTACCTTTTCACAAACTGGGAAGTTAGCTGATGTGATTTTTTTATTTCATTTCTTAATCTGTTAATTCCTTGAACACAGGACTTATAGCTCCAGTCAGATTCCTGATCCCTCAGTTCTCCTCAATCTGTACATTTTGTATTTTTACTTACTCAGCTTGTTCCTTTTCCTTATAACTCTGATGGAGGAGAGTTATCTGTCTATGTTACTTTCATTGGTTAATTAATAAAGAAAACTGCCTTGGCCCTTTAAGAGACAGAAAATTAGGTAGGCGGAGTAGACAGAACAGAATTGTGGGAAAAGGGGTAGCAGGCAGTGGGGAGACACTTCAGGCAGTCGCCATAGTGAGTCTCCATGCTTCTCCTCTCTGAGATGGACGCAGGTTAAGATCTCTCCTGGTAAGCCACACCTCGTGGTGCTACACAGATTACTAAATATGGGTTAAAGGAAGATGTGAGAATTAGACAATAAGAGGCTGAAACTATGGGCCAGGCAGTATTTAAATGAATACAGTTTCCGTGTAATTATTTCGGGTGTAAAGCTAGCCGGCGGCCGGGTGGCGGGACCCAGCCCCGCCTGCTTCCTTCTACATAACTCTTCAAAGTGGGAAGACTAATAATGACATGACAGAATCTATACTAGTCTGTTTTGGGATTTCCTCTGCCAAATGAATAATTCTAAAACTCTTCATTTGAGTTTTGGGCCAATAATTTGGACAACTGCAAAAAGCAGGCATGTTCTTCACCAAAATATCACAAGAACAGTCTCTAGGCAACGCGGTATCATTCTTCTTCTCTGAAACCTCTTGAGCCAGGCCCCACAGTTAACATCACCTTCAGCATCACTGTCTTCCAGGCTCTTACTAGTATGGTATTTAAACACTGCTTAAAGCATTACTTCTGCTTTCCTAACCCAAAGTCCAAATTACTACCCCAGTCCCTGGCACCAATGTCTCCCTTAGTGGTTATTGCTGTGAAGAATCACCATGACCATGGTAACACCAACAAAGAAAAACATGTAATTGGGCTGGCTTACATTTCAGATGTTTAGACCATTACTATCATGGCCCACAGGCAGACACGGTGCTAGAGAAGGAGCTAAAAAGTCTACATCATGATCCACAAGCAGCAGCAGAACACTGAGACAGACTGGGCCTAGCTTGAGCATAGGAGACCTCAAAGTCCACCTCCATATTGACACACTCTCTCCAACAAGGCCACACCTACACCAACAAGGCCACACTTTCAAAGAGTGCCCCTAAGATGGATCAAACATTGTGACACATAAGTCTATGGGGGGCATTTCTTTTCAAACCACCACACCAGGACTCCCTTTGGCCAATCATTGCCTAACACTTTATAGAGGTCTGAAACCTCTACCCCAAAAGGAAACAAATTAGAAAGACACCTCTTTTGTCCTCTCCATCCTTTCTCTGGAGGTAAGTCTAGTCGAGGCACCTTCTGTTTGGACACATGTAAGAGGTCAGACATGGCTGGTAATCCAGAATCCAGTGTCTGACCTGATCCTGATCTTCCAGGTCACACACACACACACACACACACACACAGAGAGAGAGAGAGAGAGAGAGAGAGAGAGAGAGAGAGAGAGAGAGAGAGAGAGAGAGAGAGAGAGAGAGAGAGAAGACCTCCACCTGTCACACTCTAGGAAAAGAAACACTGGTTTGTTGCTTGACTCCTGCACACATGAAGAGTTGTTCCCTGTGAGGATGTGAGGAGGGGCAGAGCCTCTCCTCTAGGCCCCAACCACCTGGCCATCTAAGTGGAATGCACACAGGGTGAATATCCCCACCACTTCAAAACTGCTCTAAGAAGTCCCAGGGAAGGAAAATTCTCCTGAGCTAAGCCCTAAGAAAGAGAGAAAGTTGTGCTAATCCTTTTAATTTTATAATTTATGTCTCTTTTTCAAACAGTGGTCTGTAAAAGCCACTATTCTCTGAGTAGAAGCACTGCCTGTGGGCTGGGCAAGGGAACTGCTGCCAAGCAACAGCTAGTCTGGACACTACAAGTTTTCCCTATGTCCATCACTGACCAAGGAGACTGTAAGCAATTTCATAAAGTACTTTTAGGAAGATTAAAGATAACCACTAAGGAAATTTCCTTTCATTGCCCCAGTGTTACAAAAGTTAAAGAAGAGTCAAACGTATAAGTAGCTCCCAACTGCTAGAGCTACTTCAGAAGGCATTTAACAACAAAAACTGACTGCATACAAAAGAAATTTTGCATAACTGACAGTCAACTTCATCCCTGATAATAAGACACAGAGAGACTTACAGATCCCCAGCAAAACTTTGGTATCTTAACCTGTCACAAGAATATCTCCAAGTAGAAAGTTCTCTCTCCAAATGAAAGATACACAATACCCAATGATCCTGGAAACAAAGGGGAAATTTGAAGTCTGTGCTGTCTGTATTGAAGAGACAGGCATCCTGGCACCCTGCTAGTCACCCTGGGATATGCATCTCCTACCTATAAAGAAACCTGGGACCTCTAATTCACTTGAGTCTGATCTTCCAGAGAAATAGCTATACACTCTCCTGAAAGATGCATTCTTCAGCCTCCCATTGGCAAAGGCAAATTATCCTATATTTGCTTTTAAATAGACAGACTCAGGTCACAGTGAGCAACAAGCCTGGACCAGGATACTCCAGGAGTTAAAGACACTAAATGCAGAATTCTTGCGCTCCCTTCAGAGGGTTTTTCAGAAAAAAAAAAAAATGGATTATTGGATGGACCACTGAGGGACTGTTGCAAGAGTTACACACCTTGGACTACAAAATGTTGGCTAAAAAAAGCAACTATTTTGGCTACCAACTGAAGGGGGCAAAAGCAGCCCACCTCAAAGTAGGATTGCTGCCATCCTTCAGATATCAACTTCAGAGACTGTGAAAAGAGGTTCAAGAGTTCCTAGGTGAAGCTGGATACTGCTGCCTCTAGATGCCAGAGTTTCTGGAAATGTCAATGCTTCTATACACCAGTACAAAGAGGGCACTGAGCCCCGAATGTGAACTGAGACTTAACAAGAAGCTTTTTAAGGCTTTAAAAACAGCTGTGAATATCCAAATGCCTCAAAACCTTTCATCTCTTTGTCCACAAAACACAAGACAAAGGGATGTCCTTGATAAAGACAAAATTTAACCCAAATTTTGGGGCCATAGAAATACCCTGTGGCATACTAGTCCAAAGGATTAGATCCTGTAGCCACAGATTGGCCCACCTGTCTAAAAGTAGTTTAATGAAAAGAAAACAAGATAGCTCTGGGTCAAGGTACTTATACCCATAGCAACAACTCCTTTAAGGAACACCATGCCTGTGTGACCCAGTAGTAAGCCCAACTTCTGGGACCCCAATTCTAATTTGATAAATCCACTGCCATTAATTAGGCTACCATCTTGCCTGATGTGGGTCCATGACTATCAGGCTATCAGGAAATGATAGCAGCATATCAGGAAATGGTAGCAGCAGTACTTCCATTAAATAAAATGATTTGGGATCAAGCCAGAGAGTAGAATTGATCTGACCCAAGCTCTCAGGTAGGGAAAAGGAAAATCCTCCACCATATACACAGACAATCACTATGATGATCTACAGAGAAAGAAGGTTCTCATCACTGGGAAAAAGGACATTAAAAAATTTGGCCCTCCTAATATCTATTTGGATTCCAGCACAAATTGCTGTCATCTACCCCTGGGTTTCCGAACTGGCTACTCAAAAAACTTCCCTAAGACCAGTGGAGCCTACTGATATACTGATGACATACCATGACTTCTTACTTCCTTAGACTCCAGTTTCAAAATCAAAAGACAGGGCTGGAGAGATGGCTCAGTGGTTAAGAGCATTGCCTGCTCTTCCAAAGGTCCTGAGTTCAATTCCCGGCAACTACACGGTGGCTCACAACCATCTGTAATAAGGTCTGGTGCCTTCTTCTGGCCTGCAGGCATACACACAGACAGAAAATTGTATACATAATAAATAAATGAATGAATAAATAAATAAATCAAAAGACACCTCAAACCAATAGGTTGATTGATGACAAACTAACCATCACCAGGCAACTAACTCATCTGGAGTCTGCCAGGTGTTCTGAGTTGAATTAGACTAGATAGTATATCTGGACTAGACAGCCTAGCATGGAATATCTTAGCCAGATGCCATGTTTGTGCTCAAGTAAATCCCAAACAAAGAGCCCTTATGAAGGAAAGGGTACAAATGAGAGAGTAAGATTACCAAGAACTCTGGGAAAACTAACTTCACCAAGATCTGGCCAACTGGGGAGAATAAAAGTACTTGCTAGTTTTCTTACATCCCCATTCCAGATCAGTACAAGCATTCCCCACTCAGACTAAACCTACTCAAATAATAACTCCTCCAGAAACTGGCCCCCTGATGTGGCCTCATCCTAGAAATTGGGTCCAACAACAAGCTGGTTTTTGTAGGACTCAGCCATGACAAACTCAATAGGGACCTGAGTTTCAGATTACCACAAATCAATACCTGGTACCAAGAAAGAACACAAACTGATATTCAGGCACCACCCAGGAACAGATTACCCAAGGGAAAAATACCTAACATTCCAAAGGAAATTCCTAACGTCCCAGCCATTATAGACAGTATCACCTAACGTCCCATAGCACTGTACACACCTATCCCCTTTAATCAAGACACCCCTAGACAAATATCAGCCAATCCTTAGAAATCCCTCACCCCAATCTCTGCTATAATTTTAAAAAATGCCAACTGGGGGCTGGAGAGATGGCTCAGAGGTTAAGAACACTGACTGCTCTTCTGGAGGTCCTGAGTTCAATTCCCAGCAACCCACATGGTGGCTCACAACCATCTGTAATGAGATCTGGCGCCCTCTTCTGGCCTGCAAGCATACATGGAGGCTGAACACTGTGTACATAATAAATAAATAAATAAATTTTAAAAAAAAATGCCAACTGAGCTCAAGGCTCTCTGATCATGCCAATGCATTAGACACAAGGAGAGTCCAAATTCGAAACTGAATAGCGACTCTTTGCTTTTATGTATGGGATTCAGTCTCTGTGGTGGGCTTTTGGGGGGGGGGGGGTCTCTGAAATCTGGGCATATCAACCTTCACAGCCAAAATCTCTCAATTAATAGTTAAAGCTGTAGATACTGATTGAAAATTTTATTGTGCATATATAGCTCTGGCCAGGTAAAAAGAATAAACAACATAAAACAACAACAATCATTTAAAAAAACCTCTCATTAGATTCTATCAAAGAATGGATAGGCCGTCTTCTTTACTTTGCTTCTGACAGCTTCACACCATATAGGAAGGGATTTACCCAATATAAGATTGTTTGAAAAACCTCCCCAACTTCAACAGTTAGCAAAAAGGCCAACAGTTGTCTGACCTCTCTAGCCATTCTTTCCTCATGTCACTGCATGCAGGCACCTCAGTCCATAAAAGCTACTCATTGGGCTGACCTTCAAGTTCACCATCGCATTCCCCATGTTTCAGTCCAGTACCAAGCTGGTTTGTATACGTACCATAAGTAGCCAGCAGTCACTGAAAAGAACCTGGAAAGGACCCCACATGGTGCTTCTCACCACTCCTATGGCATTGACGACCACACCCGGGTCACAAAAGTGGAAGACGAGGATGCTGCCAAGTGGACTGTCTCTGGACCATGGGCCAGTTAAAAGTAGGTTCCACTGGGTCCCCAAGCCCTCCCACTGCCGTTAGGTCTGGACCAGGGAACAAAAAATAAGAACAGCAGATACAGGGACGCTATTACCTAATGTAACCACAGACCAGCAATCCATATTCATTTTGGCCTTTGCTCACTGATGCCCACGTTAAATGCCTGATTGAATTACAGAAAGGAAAGACACAGGGATTTATCTCTTGAGACATAAATACAGAGCTTACGATTCTATGTATTTCTGTAGCAGGGCCCCCTGGTTACCAGAAACAGCCTGGTTTCAATTGGGCACACTGAGTTTATAAAACAGAGGCTTCCTGGGGAAAAAAATATTTTAAAGATTCTGGTCTTTGGAAAACAGGAATATCCTGCATTATCAGACTCTATGACACAGGAAGAGACCCTGAGGATGGACTTAATCATTCTCAGCCAGAGATCAGCCAGGACTGCTGGCTATGCTTTGGTGCCCCCCATGCTACACAGGAACTAACCAGACTGGCAATCCATTGACAGACAAACCTCAGTGTGACTCAGAAGTCCAAACCAATGTTCTGGTTTGTTAACACATCTGGAAAACTATATTACGGAACCCCCAGGACTACCTGATGAGCATGTCACAATGGTTTTGCTACATGTGCCTTTTCTGATGCTTTCCAAACTAAGTACAACACTTGATCAGGACCTGATGGTATTAAAATAAAGTTTCCATTTCTGGATTAAAACAAATTACAAAATGATTTCACAACATTCAAAAGGCTCAGATTACGTCTCATGAGTTAAAGGAAACTATGTACGGCTTTGGGGAAAAACTGTTGCTTCTAGATCAATTTTCAGGAGCAATTTAAAAACTATTGTCATGGCAGGGGGAATAATTGGTACCTTCTCTGTCCTCTTGGTCCAGCTGCCTGAATACTCTGCTATCATTACTGACAGGGACTTTAATTCTCATTCTGACTGGAATAATGGTGGGGCCCTGTATCTTAAACGAAAATAGGATTAGTCCACTATTTGACACGTTGACTAAAGTCCACTGGGGAATTTAACTGGCCACAGACTTCAGTAGATCCCTAGACTTAGCACAACAGACTCCATGAAGGGAGTGTCATTCATGCTGTAAAACATCATGCAGACAGCACCACCTGCTACAAGTAAAGTCAAGGCCTAATCCATCAAAGTCTATATTCACGGGAAGTCTCAAAAATGTACTAACCTTGCTGTTTAGTCTGTAGTCCTACTTCTTTTTTTTGGTTTTTAGAGACAGGGTCTCTCTGCAGCTTTAGAGCCTGTCCTGGAGCCTGTCTCTTGTAGACCAGGCTGGTCTTGAACTCACAGAGATCCGCCTGCCTCTGCCTCCCGAGTGCTGGGATTAAAGGCATGCGCCACCACCACCCGGCCTGTAGTTCTACTTCTAGTTAACTATGCTTAGTAACTGCAGTATGTCAACCAGAAACGTAGATTTTATGCTTACAAGTTCATTCTGAAAAAGTCTCATGGCTACAGTGGGAACCGCAACACCCAGTGTAGTAGCAGGCCAACTAAAAAAGACTTTCTATTGCCTTAAACCCATGCCCCAGCAGCCTTCTCCTGTGAAGACCCGCAACAAGCACCTCAAGGAACTTTCTCCATAATTAACTACATACTCAGACACAAAGCAAGTCTCAACAAATACAAGAAAACTAAAATAAGTCCCTGAATCCTATCAGACCATCACAAATTAAAGCTGGATATCAACAACAGCAGAAATATCACAAAGCTTGCAAGCATGTGGAGCCTCAACACCTCTAATGAATGAAAAAAGCAAGAACACAAAGAAGGAAGGGAGGGAGGGAGGGAGGAGGGAGGGAGGGAGGGAAGGAAGGAAGGAAGGAAGGAAGGAAGGAAGGAAGGAAGGAAGGAAGGACCTTAGCAATCTAGCCATAATCATGCCACACACTGAATGCTCTCTCAAAGTATCAGTCCATGGGACAGGAGAGATGGCTCAGTGGTTAAGAGCACTGGCAACTCTTCCAGACATTCTGGGTTCCATTCTCAGTAACCACATGGTGACTCACAATCATCTGTAGTGGGAACTGATGACTTCATCTGGAATAAAGACATACATGCTGATAGAGCATTCATATACATAAAATAAATAACTTATCTTTTAAAAAAAAATCACTGTTTCTAGTAACCCCCCCAAAAATGACTGGCCCACTACTCTTTCATTTAGCCTTACTTGATTTCCCAGGACATGTACAGAACACAGAGAGATAATATATTACTATAACAAAATCTTACACAACCTGTCTTCCCGGCTCTTCTCTTGCTGTAAAGAAGCACTATGACCAAGGCCTCTCTTACAATGGAAGGCTTTTAACTTTGGGATTGATGACAGTGACAGAGGGTTAGTCCATTCTCATCTGGAAAGAAAGCTTCACAGTGGGCAGACATGGGACTGAGGGTTGCATCCTGATACACAGGCAGGCAGCAGGCAGGAAGAAACACTTGCCTTGCACTGGGCTTTTGAAACCTCAAAGCCCACCTACAGTGACACGCATACACAAACAAGACACATCTACTCCCACAAGGGCAGACCCCCTAATTTTACACAATGACTTCCACTACTTCCATTACTTTGAATGGGGCCAACCATTCAAAGATAGGAACCTGAGGGTGTTGAACAAATATAAACCATGACAGGCATACAATCTATGAAGGAAGAGCTCTAAGGGAAAGAGTGAACGACATTAAAGAAAACAGAGGGAGAGGAAGACAAGAAGACAAAGAAAAAAAACAAAAAAAAACCTATTTACTCTAAATACGAGGAGAAACTCCTTTGGTTGGATTACAGGCTTCCTTAATATAACCTTCCCTACCCATATCAAAGAAGAGATTAAACAATTCAAGATCTACAAACTTAGGTTTAAGTTCCTATCTTTTCTATGCAGTATGTCTTGTTTGCAAGCGAATCTTCCCTCTGCTTCCAGCATGCACTCTCTCTCTGCCCGTCTCTCTTCGGAAGAGGTACCTGCCGCAGTGGCTCCTCTCCTCTCCCTCGCTCTGTTTCTCTCCCCACCCCCTTCCCTTTCCTTGCCTTTTATCAAATAAACTATATCCAAACTCACTCTGCATGGCGTATCCGTCTCTGTCTCTCGCCCGCTGCACCCCTCGGGGAACCTGCAGTGTTTTATCTAAACCATTACACCTGGGAAACCTTGGATCAGGTCTGGTGAAAGTAATGAAGACAGTCGGTCTCTTGCTGTGCTTAAGGGGAACTGTTGTAGCCAGGCAATGGTGGTACACGCTTTTAATCCCAGCACAGGCAGAGGCAAAATAAAATAAATAATAAATAAAAGGGTTACTGTGGCTATTGTAGATGATGCCATCTGGAAGCTGCATTCTAACTAGGTAGATACTTTACATAAGGTTACAAAAGTTTTAAGGGGTTTTGGTTTTTTGTTTTGTTTTGTTTTTCGAGACAGAGTTTCTCTGTAGCTTTGGAACCTGTCCTGGAACTAGCTCTATAGACCAGGCTGGGCTCGAAATCACCGAGATCCGCCTGCCTCTGCCTCCTGAGTGCTGGGATTAAAGGCGTGCACCACCACCGCCCGCCCTAAAAGTTTTATTTACATTAGTTAGTGAGGTTTTGCTATGAAACTGGGAAATTTAATTTTTGTTGTTTTTCCAAACAGGCTGTTCTTGTAGCCCTCGCTACCCTGGAACTCCCTCTATAGACCAGGCTGGCCTCTGCCTTCCGTGTACTGGGTTTAAAAGCATGTACCGGGCTAGAGAGATGGCTCACTGATTAAGAGCACTGGCTGCTCTTCCAAAGGTCCTGAGTTCAATTCCCAGCAACCACATGGTGGCTCACAGCCATCTATAGTGACATCTGATGCCCTCTTCTGGCATAAAGGTGCACACGCAGATAGAACATTCAAATAAATAAATCTAAAAAAAAAAAAAAAAAAAAGCATGTACCACCACTTAAGTATTTTAACAAATTAAACCCGAAAGTCTTCAGTACGGCAAACAGAGTCACAAATAAGTCTGACTACAGCGCGTGCTCTGCACAGTTAAAGGATGTTTCCAGGCACATGCCGAGAGGGAAATCACACAGAGGTCCCACTTCAGCCTGGGAGTCACCAGCCATGTGTCCAGACAGCCCCGGGAGGACCCCACACCAGCTCCTCCCCACGTGGGGACAGCGACCCCTCACTCACCATGGCCGATTCCGAGCTCAGTCCCCTATCCTAGCAACTCCAGGTTTTGGGTCACAATGAAGCACAAAGAACACTGGAGAGAGCCTCTACATAAGTCCGCGGAGTCTACAGCATGGCGGATGATGATCGGAAGTGCCCTCCCCACCCTGACTGGCAGTCCATCTGGAGGCCCTGATTGGCTACTGTGGCCTGAGTGACAGAAACAACTCCCTTAGGTCAGAGTGCTGTGAAGTGAGGACGCACGGTGGTTCCCAGCCCTGGCTTCCTGCCCAGGCACACAACTGCCCCAGACCTGCAGAGACTGGCATTGCAGCAGAACTTGGGGCTGGACTGCAAAGTCTTCCCTGAACAATCTCTGCACTCAGTAGGAGTCTTTTCGGGGGACATTAGTTAGTGAGGTTTTGCTATGAAACTGGGAAAGGACAAAGGAAACCGGCCACTTCCTGGGCTAAATACCTCAGGGCAACTGTGAAAACATGATGATTTTCATGTTGTTTGGGACGGGGTTGGGATGATGAAGAGATGGGAATAGAGGGAGCGTGTTGGGTGGACTGGGTGCAAAGGCAGATTGGAGGCAGGATAGAGGGGGAAACACCCAGGAACCCACAAGGATGACCCCAGCACTGTTGGACAGGGTGCCTGAACTGGCCTTCTGCTGTAAGCAGATTGGTGGCTTCCCTAATTGCCCTCAGAGACACCCTATCCAGTAATTTACGGAAGCAGAGGCACAGATCCCCAGACAAGCACTGCACTGAGAGTCTAATGGAAGAAAGGGAGGAGGGAATGAATATACCAGCCAGGGGGGTCATAATGGGGGACCCACAGAGACAGCTGACCTCAGCTCAGTGGGACCTCATGTTTGCTGGACCAACAGTCAGGCGGTCTGAATGGGAACGACCTGGGCCCTCTGCATGTGTGTGACAATCATGTAGCTTGTTCTCTTAGTAAGGCTTCTAACAGTGAGAGCAGGACCTCTCCCTGGCTCTTAGCTGGTTTTGATAACCTGTTTTCCATACTGGATTACGTAGCCCGGATTCGACATAAGGGGAGGAGCTCTGTCCTGCCTCAACTTGATGGGCCATGCTTTGCACAAGCGGGAGTCCTGTCCCCTTCTGAATGGAGACAGAAGAGGAGTAGATGGGAAAGGGGAGTGGGTGGAAGGAGAGGACGGAGGAGAAATGGGTTGGTATGTAAAATAAATTTTTAAAAATGTTACTTGAATAAAAAAGAAAGTTAGATTTAAAAACCATGCACTAATCTGCACTCTCTTAAAACGTTATTCTGTGGAAAAGGCCCATCAGTGTAAACACAAGATTTAGAGAACTAAACCCTACAGGGTCAGAGTGAGCTTGTTACTTCTCACGCCATATTTACCATAGAGCCTCAGACTCTGATGACAAAAATTATACATATTTTACTGCTCACTTGACATGTGGGTCTACAGATTTGTTTTTCTACAAATTCTGCATCATTAGTGAAAATAAGTAAACCAATTAAGAATACTTACTTTTACATCAGGATCCTAGCGTTTCATTTTCTTTGTCAGGGTCTCACTCTGTAGCCCTGGCTGTACAGGACCTCACTATGCAGACCAGGCTAGCCTAAAAATCATAAATACCAGTTTGCCTCTGCTGCAGAGAGCTCAGATTAAAGGCCTGCGCCACCATGCCCGACTTCTATTAATTCTGCACATTTATTAATGAAATAAACAGAAGCCTGGTGTGTCACACAACTGAACTCTGCACTGAGGACACTGTTGCAGGAGACCTCTCTGAGATTTAGGCAAGCCTGGGTTAGAAGTGAGACCCTTTCTCAAAAAAGCAAATGGAAAATGTGCAGCCTCTGACACCTCAGCTCTTTTGACAATTAGTGTCAATCTTTGTCCTGCAGGCTGCATGGATCTGCCCTTAGCCAAGATGTCATATGACCATGTGTTGTAAGGTACTGACAAACCACTTGTATTTTTAGAGCACTTGTACCCCTTTAGTAAGACACACACACAGGACACGTAAAACATGCATTTAAAATGTTTAAAACAGTCAGGATCACATGTATGGTCACCCACATTCTTTCCATGCAGCTGGGCAGAAAAGAGGGACCTGCCTCCCCTCCCAGGCTGCAGCAGGAGAATAGATGAACAGACATAGAAGCAGCAGCATTGCTGGGCAGGAAAGAGGAAGCCACCCTCCACCCACCCACCACAGACCTTCCTCACCCATCTCCCCCACCACCCACTCACCCCCATCCCAGAGTTGAATGACATGGCACGGCAGAGACTGTACAAGCAAGATATTATGAACATGAGCCTGAGATATGTAGTGAAACAGAATGTTCCAAGGTGGAGGGAGGATCCCACACCGTGAAGGGCTTAGCCAAGGTGGGAGGCAGTGGGCAAGAGAGTATTTTAGCATACCAGGAGCAAGAAGCAGACAGACAAGCAAAGAGAAAAGGGAAAAGGAACAGAGGCCACACTTTCAACTATGGATTACTGGCAGAATACAGGGTGCAATAAGCAGGCATGGTCTGATATCTGGAGGGGAGGGTAGTTTCCACGAGTGAGTTAGAGAAAGTCTGGAGGCTGGACTCCAGCATCCCAGAAAGACAGCATGAACTGTGGCACAGGTTGGCCTTGGGTTGTCACCAGCCAGGTCCAGGGGAAGTGGTTAGGCACAAGCTGCACTCCTACACCATCATGTGGGTACAGGGGCTTGAAGGGCTCTGAGCCCAAAAGACCATGGCCACCCAGTACTGGAACTTTCTTTTTTTTTTTTCCTTTTTTTTTTTCTTTCTCAAGGTTTATTTTTTTATATATTTAAAAATTTCCATCTCCTTCCCTCCTCCTCCCCCTTCCCTCCCCTCCTCCTCCCCCTTCCCTCCCCTCCTTCTCCCCCTTCCCTCCCCTCCTCCTCCCCCTTCCGTCCCTTTCCCTCCACCATACCTCACGACCCTCCCTCTCAAGGCCAAGGAGCCATCAGGGTTCCCCACTCTATGCTAAGACCAAGGTCCTCCCAACTCCCCCCAGGTCCAGGAAGGTGATCGACCAAGCTGAGGAGGCTCCCACAGAGGAAGAGCCCAGCGCCATTGTCCTTTGCTTCTCAGTCAGCCCCCGCTGTTGGCCACATTCAGAGAGACGGGTTTGGTCGCATGATCCATCAGTCCCATTCCAACTGGAGTTGGTGATCTCCCTTTAGTTCTGTCCCACCGTCTCCATGAGTGAACGCACCCCTCACGTTCCTGACTTTCTCCCTCATGTTCTCGCTCCTTCTGCTCCTCATCAGGACCTTGGGAGCTCAGTCCAGTGCTCCAATGTGGGGCTCAGTCACCTTCCCCATCTGTCGCCAGCTGGAGGTTCCCTCACGGTCCTGACTTTCTTTCTCATGTTCTCTCTCCTTCTGCTCCTCATCAGGACCTTGGGAGCTCAGTCCGGTGCTCCAATGTGGGGCTCTGTCATTTTCTTCATCTATTGTCAGGTGGAGGTTCTATGGTGATATGCAAGAAATTCATCAGTATGGCTATAGGAACTGGCCTTTTCAGGCTCCCTCTCCTCAGCTGCCCAAGGAACTAACTGGGGGCATCTCTCTGGAAACCTGGGAACCCCTCTAGGGTCAAGTCTCTTGTCAACCCTCAGGTAGCTCCTTAAATTAAGATATATGCTTCCCTGCTCCCATATCCACCCTTCCTATATCCCAAGCACCCCATTCCTCCGAGCTCCTCCCATTCTCCCCTTCACACGTTTCTCTCCCCATCTTCCCTTGGCCCAGTCTCGCCCAACCCTCAAGTTCCCAATTTTGCCTGGCGATCGTGTCTACTTCCAATATCCAGGAGGATTACTATATCTTTTTTTGGGAGTTCACCTTCTTATTATCTTCTCAAGGATCCCAAATTTATAGGCTCGATGTCCTTTAATTATGGCTAGAAACCGATTATGAGTGAGTACATCCCATGTTCATCTTTTTGGGTCTGGGTTACCTCACTCAGAATAGTGTTTTCTATTTCCATCCATTTGCCTGCAAAATTCAAGATGTCATTGTTTTTTACCGCTGAGTAGTATTCTAGCATGTATATATTCCACAGTTTCTTCATCCATTCTTCCACTGAAGGGCATCTAGGCTGTCTCCAGGATCTGGCTATTACAAATAATGCTGCTATGAACATAGATGAGCATATGCTTTTGTTGTATGATTGGGCATCTCTTGGGTAGATTCCCAATAGTGGAATTGCTGGGTCCTGGGGTAGGTTGATCCCGAATTTCCTGAGAAACCGCCACACTGCTTTCCAAAGTGGTTGCACAAGTTTGCATTCCCACCAGCAATGGATGAGTGTGCCCCTTACCCCACAACCTCTCCAGCAAAGGTTATTATTGGTGTTTTGGATTTTAGCCAATCTGACAGGTGTAAGATGATATCTCAAAGTTGTTTTGATTTGCATTTCCCTGATAGCTAGGGAGGTTGAGCATGACCTTAAGTGTCTTTTGGCCATTCGAACTTCTTCTGTTGAGAATTCTCTGTTCAGTTCAGTGCCCCATTTTTTAATTGGGTTAATTGGCATTTTACCGTCTAGTCTCTTGAGTTCCTTATATATTTTAGAGATCAGACCTTTGTCAGTTGCAGGGTTGAAGATCTTTTCCCAGTCAGTAGGCTGCCTTTGTGTCTTAGTGACAATGTCCTTTGCTTTACAGAAGCTGCTCAACTTCAGGAGGTCCCATTTATTCAATGTTGCCCTTAATGTCTGTGCAGCTGGGGTTATGCGCAGGAAACGGTTCCCTGTGCCCATTTGTTGTAGAGTACTTACCACTTTCTCCTCTATCAAGCTCAATGTGTTCAGATTAATATTGAGGTCTTTAATCCATTTGGACTTGAGTTTTGTGCATGGTGATAGATATGGATCTACTTTCATTCTTCTACAGGTTGACATCCAGTTATGCCAGCACCATTTGTTGAAGATGCCCTCTTTCTTCCATTGTGTACTTTTGGCTCCTTTATCAAAAATCAGGTGTTCGTAGGTTTGTGGTTTAAGATCCGGGTCTTCTATATGATTCCATTGGTCAACTTCTCTGTTTTTATGCCAGTACCAAGCTGTTTTCAATACTGTAGCTTTGTAATAGAGTTTGAAGTGAGGGATGGTAATGCCTCGAGAAGTACCTTTATTGTATAAGATTTTTTTTGGCTATCCTGGGTTTCTTGTTTTCCATATAAAGTTGGTTATTGTCCTCTCAATCTCTGTGAAGAATTTTAATGGGACCTTGATTGGGATTGCATTGAATCTATAGATTGCTTTTGGTAGATTTGCCATTTTTACTATGTTGATCCTCCCAATCCATGAGCAGGGGAGATCCTTCCATTTTCTGGTATCCTCTTCAATTTCTTTCTTCAAAGACTTAAAGTTCTTGTCAAATAAATCCTTCACTTCCTTGGTTAGAGATACTCCCAGATATCTTATGCTATTTGTGGCTATTGTGAAAGGTGATACTTCTCTGATTTCCCTCTCTGCTTCCTTATCCTTTGTGTATAGGAGGGCGACTGATTTTTTGGAGTTGATCTTGTAACCTGCCACGTTACTGAAGGAGTTTATCAGCTGTAGGAGTTCTTTGGTGGAGTTTTTGGGGTCGCTTATGTATACTATCATATCATCTGCAAATAATGAAAGTTTAACTTCTTCCTTTCCAAATTGAATCCCCTTGATTCCCTTATGTTGTCTTATTGCTATTGCTAGAACTTCAAGCACTATATTGAAGAGATAAGGAGAGAGTGGACAGCCTTGTCGTGTTCCTGAATTTAGTGGGATAGCCTTGAGTTTCTCTCCGTTTAATTTGATGTTAGCTGTCGGCTTGTTGTAAATAGCTTTTATTATATTTAGGAATGACCCTTGTATCCCTAATCTCTCCAAAACCTTTATCATAAAAGGGTGCTGAATTTTGTCAAATGCTTTTTCAGCATCTAATGAGATGACCATATGGTTTTTTTCCTTCAGTTTATTTATATGATGGATTACATTGATAGATTTTCGTATGTTGAACCAGCCCTGCATCTCTGGGATGAAGCCTACTTGATCGTAATGGATAATTTTTCTAATGTGTTCTTGGATTCGGTTTGCCAGTATTTTATTGAGAATTTTTGCGTCAATGTTCATGAGTGAGATTGGCCTGTAATTCTCTTTCTTGGTTGAGTCTTTGTGTGGTTTAGGTATCAGGGTAACTGTAGCTTCATAGAAGGAATTTGGCAGTGACTCTTCTGTTTCTATATTATGAAATACCTTAAGGAGTATAGGTATTAGGTCTTCTTGGAAATTCTGGTAGAATTCCGCATTGAAACCATCTGGTCCTGGGCTCTTTTTGGTAGGGAGGTTTCTGATAACAGTTTCTAATTCTTCGCGACTAACAGGACGATTTAGAGCATTTACCTGGTCCTGGTTTAACTTTGGTATATGGTATTTATCTAAAAAACTGTCCATTTCTTTTACATTTTCCAATTTTGTGGCATACAGGCTTTTGTAGTAAGATCTAATGATTCTCTGAATTTCCTCTGTGTCTGTGGTTATGTCCCCCTTTTCATTTCTGATCTTATTAATTTGCATGTTCTCCCTCTGCCTTTTGATTAGTTTGGCTAAGGGTTTGTCAATCTTGTTGATTTTCTCCAAGAACCAGCTTCTTGTTTCATTGATTCTTTGGATTGTTTTCTGTGTTTCTATTTTGTTGATTTCTGCCCTCAGTTTGATTATTTCCAGTCTTCTACTTCTGCTAGGTGAGTCTGCTTCTTTTTTTTCCAGAGCTTTCAGGTGTGCTGTTAAGTCACCAATGAGTGCTTTCTCCGTTTTCTTTAAGTGGGCACTTAGTGCTATGAACTTTCCTCTTAGCACTGCTTTCATTGTGTCCCATAGGTTTGAGTATGTTGTGTCTTTGTTTTCATTAAATTCAAGAAAGACTTTAATTTCTTTCTTTATTTCTTCCTTGACCCAGGTGTGGTTCAGTAGTTGACTGTTCAGTTTCCATGAGTTTGTGGGCTTTCTGGGGATAGCATTGTTGTTGAATTCTAATTTTAATCCATGGTGATCCGATAAGACACAGGTGGTTACTAATATTTTTTTGTAACTGTGGAAGTTTGCTTTGTTACCAAGTATGTGGTCAATTTTCGAAAACGTTCCATGAGCCGCAGAGAAGAAGGTATATTCTTTCCTATTTGGGTGGAATGTTCTATAGATGTCTGTTAAGTCCATTTGGTTCATTACCTCCATTAAGTCTTTCAATTCTCTGTTAGGTTTCTGTCTGATTGACCTGTCCATTGGTGAGAGAGGAGTGTTGAAGTCTCCAACTATTAGTGTGTGTGGTTTGATGGCTGCCTTGAGTTCTAGAAGTGTTTCTTTTACATAAGTGGGAGCTTTTATATTAGGGGCATAGATATTCAGGATTGAGACTTCATTCTGATGGATTTTTCCTGTTATGAGTATAAAGTGTCCCTTTCCATCTCTTCTGATTGATTTTAGTTTGAAGTCAACTTTGTTAGAAATTAGTATGGCCACACCTGCTTGTTTCTTAGGGCCATTTGCTTGATAAACCTTTTCCCAACCCTTTACTCTGAGTAGGTGTTTGTCTTTGTGGTTGAGGTGTGTTTCTTGTAAACAGCAAAATGTTGAATTCTGTTTTCGTATCCAGTCTCTTAGCCTGTGCCTTTTTATAGGTGAATTGAGTCCATTGATTTTAAGTGATATCAATGACCAGTGGTTGTTAACTTCAGTCATTTTTAGTAGTAGAGTTTGTGTGTTTCCCTTCTTCTAGTTGTGCTGGTGAAGGGTCGCTAGATGCCTGAGTTATTGTGGGCGTTGTTGGACTCCTTGGTTTGTGATTTTCCTTCTATTAGTTTCTGCAAGGCTGGATTTGTGGCTGCGTATTGTTTAAATCTGTTTTTGTCCTGGAATATCTTGTTTTCTCCATCAATGGTGAATGCAAGCTTTGCTGGGTATAGTAGTCTAGGCTTGCATCCTTGTTCCCTTAGTGTCTGTAGCACATCTATCCAAGCTCTTCTGGCTTTCATGGTTTCCATTGAGAAATCAGGTGTAATTCTGATAGGTTTCCCTTTATATGTTACTTGACCTTTTTCCTTTGCAGCTCTTAATATCTGTTCTTTATTCTGTATGTTTTGTGTTTTGATTATTATATGGCGTGGGGATGCTTTCTTTTGATCCAGTCTATTTGGTGTTCTGTAGGCTTCTTGTACCTTCATAGGAACATCCTTCTTTAGGTTGGGGAAGTTTTCTTCTATAATTTTGTTGAATATGTTTTCTGGGCCTTTGAGTTGTAATTCTTCTCCTTCTTCTACCCCAATTATTCTTAGGTTTGGTCTTTTCATGGTGTCCCAGATTTCCTGAATGTTTTGTGTTAAGAATTTGTTAGATTTGTTTAGTTCTTTAATCTGTGAGTTCATTTCCTCTATAGTATCTTCAGAGTCCGAGATTCTTTCTTCCATCTCTTGTATTCGGTTGGAAATACTTGTCTCTGAAGTTTCTGTTCGTTTACTCAGAGTTTCCATTTCCAGTTGTCCCTCAGATTGTGTTTTCTTCAATACCTCCATTTCATTTATCAGGTCTTGTACTGTTTCCCTTACCTGTTTGATTGCTTTTTCTTGTTTTTCTTGTTTTTCTTGGGTATCTTTGAGAGATTTATTTATTTCGTCTACCTTTTTGTTTGTCATCTCCATTTCTTTATGGCAGTTTTTTATCTCCTGTTTAAGGTCCTCTATTATTTTCATAAAGTACTGTTTAAGGTCGGATTCTTCTATATCTTCTGGGGTAGGGTGTTCAATTCTTGTTGTTTCGGGATGTCTGGATTGTGGTGATGTCATGTTGCCTTTCATGTTGTTGGAGGAGCTCCTGCATTGGCGCCTGCCCATCTCTTCCTTCAAAAGGAGCCCGGAGGCATTTGGTGTCCTAGACAAATCTTTGCTGTGACTGAAACTGGTTGGATCTCCCTAGTGCCAGAGGAGGACCTATTCCTTGCGTCACAATCTGAAGAAGCCCACACTCCCTTGCAGGAATCCTCAGACCTGCCTGGAGGCCAGAGTCTGACTCCTCTGGGTGGATGGCCTTAGAACAGGAGCAGGACACCAGTTCAGGTGGAACTGAACTGGTGGAATACCACACAGCGAACCTGGCAGCACAATCTGAAGGAGCCCGCACCCCTCCGCAGGAATCCTCAGATCTGCCTGGAGGCCAGAGTCTGACCCCTTTGGGTGGATGGCCTTAGAACAGGAGCAGGACACCTGAGAACACTAGGGAAAGCTTGGGAGACCAGTACTGGAACTTTCAACCAGAGCCAAAATGCAAGAAAACACAGTTGCAGAACAAATCCGCAGACATGGAAACATGGCAAGAGGTGGGGGAGGGGAGGTTCCTACTGTTACTGGCCATTCTGCCAGCGTTGAATGTAGAATTACAGCGATCCTTAGTTGGAAAAGTGACCAGGTTTCAGGGTCCCAGTATTTCTCAGACTGCCAGAGGACAGAAGTGAGTGACAGGGGAGCCTGTTGAATCATGTGGCACCAATGTATTGATTCTGGGCAAGAGGGAGGAGGAGAGAGCCCCTGGCGGTGAGAGACAGACAACTATACCAGGCATACAGAATTTACATGGAGCCGGGCGGTGGTGGCGCACGCCTTTAATCCCAGCACTCGGGAGGCAGAGGCAGGCGGATCTCTGTGAGTTCGAGACCAGCCTGGTCTACAAGAGCTAGCTCCAGGACAGGCTCTAAAGCCGCAGAGAAACCCTGTCTCGAAAAAAAAAAAAAAACAGAATTTACATGGAAAGGTGATGGAGAAAAGGATAAAGAGAGAAAGAGAGACACAGAAATAGAGATAGAGAACTCTTGCCTCTTCAGAAAAACAGGAAAAAAGAGTGGGAATGGGCAGAGCTTGTCTCTTAAAGGGAACTTTTGCACCTGTGTACAGACTGCGTAGGGATGCGGCAGGCATAGGACCCTGGACTGCCCAGGGTACTGCCTGAGTGCAATCTGCCAGGAGATAGGGGACAGCATAATGCCCAAATCCTAACAGTTACTATGGCTAGAACAAGAACAATACCTGCTAAAATAAGGAGTTTATTAAAGTTACTCATAGGGTTGAATGATGCAATGGTATCTGCAAGACTTTTCATAATATCCATTCCTGTCATATCAGGTAACATTTTTGCAAAAGTTTCTTTAATTTCTTTCTGTTAACCATACAACATTTGAGAATTAGGGTGTTCCATCGAATACAACTTAACCTTATCCCAATCATGCTTGTAAAAAGAGCGGCGGGCTGCTTCCCACCCCTACCCCCCTGGCTAGTTTTACACCCAAAATAATTACATAGAAACTGTATTCATTTAAACACTGCCTGGCCCATTAGTTCCAGCCTCTTATTGGCTAATTCTCACATCTTGATTAACCCATTTCTAATAATCTGTGTAGCACCACAAAGTGGTGGCTTACCGGGAAGATTTTTTACCTATGTCCATCTCAAGCCGGAGGTTCATGGCATCTGCCACACTGCCTTCTACTCAGCATCCTGTTTATTCCACCTACCTAATTTTCTGCCCTATCAAAAAGCCAAGGCAGTTTCTTTATTTAACCAATGAAATCGGCACAAAACAGAAGATCCTCCTACATCATTTCCCCTTTTTCTGTTTAAACAAAAAAGAAAGGCTTTCACTTTAACATAGTAAAATTACATAAAACAATTATCAAGCAAGAATTACAGTTACAATATTTATATCTATTTTATCTTTATCATAACAATGGAAAACTATAACCATCTATTTATTCTTCAACTCCATCAAAGACTCCAGAAGGATATAATATTACCTAAGTAAACAAGAAGTAAGCAACTTCCAAAACTCTCAAAATGACAGAGACATCTCGCTGCCTGGACAGTCACCCAAAGTTTTTTTGTACCGTTGGGGCATCCATCTTCGGCCTTCAGGCCCATAGTATCTAGCAGACTTTTCCATGAAGCAGGAAATTTCAAAGACAGTTCAGTCACTTTTTTCTGTGTCCTGCAGAATGTCTCGCAGACTCTTTCATGAAGCAGGAACCACGAAAGACCATCTCATCTTTAGGCAAGTTCAGCAGTCTTCTCCCTGCAGGTTCCTCATGTCCAGTTTATGTAACAGTCCAGGCAAGAGCAGTTTATTGCCCAAATGGCCTAAAAGCTTTGGCAGAATACATGTGTTCATAGCAGCATTATTTGTAATAACCAGAACCTGGAAACAACCTAGATGTCCCTCAACCAAAGAATAGACAAAGAAAATGTGGTACATTTACACAATAGAGTACTATTCATTAGTAAAAAAAAAAAATGACATTTTGAAACTTGCATGCAAATGAATGAAACTAGAAAACATCATCTTGAGTGAGGTAACCCAAACCCAGATAGACAAACACAGTATTTAGTCACTCATAAGTGGATATTAGACATAAAACAAAGGCTAACCAGCCTATAGTCCATGATCCCAGAGAAACTAGGTAACAAGGAGAACCCTAAGAGAGACATACATGGATCCCACTGGGAAGGGAAACAGACAATATCTCCTGAAAAAAATTGGGAGTATGGGGGAGAGAAGGGAGGGTGAAAAGGGAGGGGGAAGGGAGGTAGAAGAACATGAGGGAATGAGGAGCTCAAGAGAGGGATAACAAGGAAAGAGAAATCTTGATTGAGGGATCCCTCAAAGGGCTAGTGAGAAACATGGCACTAGGAAAACTCCCTGGAACCCACAAAGATGACCCCAACTAAGACTCTAAGTAACAGTAGAGAGGATGCCTAAACTGGCCTCCCCCTGTAGTCAGATTGATGACTTAATTGTGATCATAGAACCTCCATCCAGCAACTGTGGAAGCAGATACAGAGATCCACAGTGAAGCACTTGGCTGAGCTTTCAGAGACCAGTCCAAGAGATGGGGGAGCGATAATGTGAATAACAGGGTCAAGACCATGATGGTAATACCCACAGAAACAGCTGACCTGAGCTAGTGAGAGCTCATTGACTCTGGACTGATAGCAGGAGAACCTGCGTAGGACCAAACTAGGCCCATTGAATGTGGGAGACTATTATGAGGATTGGGCAGTCTTTGGGGCCACTAGCAGTACTGGCATCTTGGAGCACATTCTTTGGAGGGATACCTTGTTCAGGCTAGATATAGGGGGAGGGTCTTAGTCCTGCCTCAAACTGAAATGTCAGACTTTGTTGACTCCCCTTGGGAATCCTTACCCTTTCTGAGGAGTAGATGGGAGGCAAGGGTAGGGTAGGAGAAGGGGAGGAAATGGGAACTGGAATAGCTATATAAAATAAGAAAATATTGTAGTAAACAAACTTAATAAAAAATATAAAGATGGAAAATACACAGAGAATCTGTGTACTATATGCTATTGTGTTGTCTTTGAATTTTTGACTGCTGAAGAAGGAGCAATGGCTGTTAAAAGGCATTTGATTATAAATGTTGTAGATTAATATAACATATTTTGAAAAATTTTGACTTCAAAATTTAAGTCAAAAGATATGTTACTTTGAAGAAGAGGTTTTAGTTTTGTTTCAACAGGAAATGAGAAGCTGTGGGTTCATTCTTGATTTTAAAAATGGGGTTTGAGGGGCTGGAGAGATGGCTCAGAGGTTAAGAGCACTGTCTGCTCTTCCAAAGGTCCTGAGTTCAATTCCCAGCAACCACATGGTGGCTCACAACCATCTGTAATGGGGTCTGGTGCCCTCTTCTGGCCTGCAGGCATACACACAGACAGAATATTGTATACATAATAAATAAATAAATATATATATTTAAAAAAAAATGGGGTTTGATCGATGAAGACCCTCTGAAAAATCTCCAATAGGAATGGATAACCCAGATGACCCAACGTTTCAGAGCACCTCTCTTGTAGTTTCTTCTGAGTTCTACATCCAGAACAGCTTCAAGACTGCTGGCTGAGAGGATCCAGCCTTACAGAATATTCCAGTCAGGACTTGCCCATAATCCTAAATTGTTGTTGGGGTTTCTATCCCACCTGGTCCTGCAGCCGTTCAGCCCCAAAATGCACAAAGGTCTACATTAGTTATAAACTGATTAGTCCATTAGCCCAGGCTTCTTATTAACTCTTATAACATATATTAGTTCATTATTCTTGTCTATGTTAGTCACGTGCCTCAGTAGCCTTTTCTGTGAGGCAGTCAAATCTTGCTTGCTCTGTGTCTGGATCACGACTGCAGAATGCAGAATCCTCTTCCCAGAATTCCCTCTTCTCATTGCCCAGCCTCTACTTCCTGCCTGGTTGCCCCACATATACTTTCTGCCTGGCTACCGGCCAATCAGCATTTTATTAAACAAATACAAGAAACAAATGTTTACAGGGTAAAATCATTGTCCCACAGTACTAAATTTTCTTTGGGTCCCCAAAGCACCCCCAATCGGCAGGGAGTAGTCTAGAAAACTATGCCCACATTCCCCCCCAAAAAAATTAATTATGAATATTTGTCTTTGTTTAGAGTGTTGGTTACAAGTTGTTATGGATCATGATCATGAAAAAAGTTAAACAAAAGAGATTAGATTCAACATTCTTGCTTTGAAAAGAAAAAAAGGGAAATGCTGTGGGATATGCTTTTGTACATTGTAAAGATTTGTTATTTGTACCGGTTTAATAAAATGCTGATTGGCCAATAGCAGGAAGTATAGGTGGGGCAACCAGATGAGAATTCTGAGAAGGCAGAGATGCAGTCACCAGCCAGACGCAGAGGAAACAAAATGAGAGTGACTGATAAAAGGTACCAAGTCACGCAACAAACCATAAACAAGAATTAAGAATTATGGGTTAAGTTGTAAGAGCTAGTTCATAATAAGCCTGAGCTAATAAGACAAACCATTTACAATTTTGAAAACATTAATATTATATTGATCCAACAGAACAAAAAATCCATAGAGTATAAAGACAGATTAATAGTTAAGATTACAAGTTGCTTTTTTGGAGGATGTGGATCAATTCCCAGCACTTACTTGGAGGCTCAAAACATTTGGAACTTCAACTCAAAGGAAACCAATGCTCTCTTCTGATTTCAGTGGACACCAGGCACATATCCATATCTATAGGCAAAAGACTCAGACAAATGGTTTAATTTTTTTAATGGCCCTTCTATCCTGGGGAGGTCAGCAGCTATGACAGATGGGAGTCACATGATGGCTATTTAAAAACATCTATTTTTTTAAATTTAGAATTTGAATTTAACTGAATATACAGTAAGTGGATCAATTTTTAACAAGAGTTGAATCACATAAAGTTAATTGTAGTAAACTATGACTACCTTTGTATAAATTTTCTCAAGCTAAAAGCCTTTTGTAAAAGTTTAAAGATAATGTTTTACAAATTTTAAATATATTTAACCTTACTCTTTGAACTTACAAAATACTGAGACAGTGTTTATAGTATAGACTTAGGACATATTTTAAGAACAAAGCACAAAGAAATTGTAGAGATAAAAGACTTAAATGTGAAGTAAGCCAGGCAGTGATGGCTCACTCCTTTAACCCCAGCACTTAAGAGGCAGAGCCAGGTGGGATCTCTGTGAGTTTGAGTCTCCTCTATAATGTGAGTTCCAGGACAGACAAAGCTACACAAAGAAACCCTGTTTGAAAAAAACAAACAAAAATAAAAATAAGAGTGTGTAGTAGACAAAAGGCTAGAATAAGAAATTTTGGAAGTGTAGAGCAAAGCAAGGTTAGATAAAAGAGCGTGAAGATAAGCATTTTATAAACCAAAGAGAAGTCACAAAAAGAACTTCATAAGAGGGAGTTCCTATAATTTCCAAGAGGGGGTTCAGAAAGAGGCAGAGACAGAGGCAGAGACAGAGAAAGAGGTGGTGAGAGAGAGAAGTCAGAACAGAGAGAAGCTGCAGGAAGGGGCTGAAAGCAGCTCTGGGACCACAGGCAGAAACTGAGACAAATCGAAATCATAGTAGCCAAACAGGTTTAGAGAAGCTATGGGACCCAGAAAGCTACTTAGAAAAGAAGACAAGGAAAATGTCACATTGGCCCAGCCAGGCTCAAGGAAGTTTTGGAATTCCAGGGGCAGCTAAAAACAAAGGTACTGTCATGGTAACAAAAATTTCAACTTGGGGCATCTCCAAGCAGAATAAAAGACTTGTATGAGAAAAAAATCCAAAATTCACAAAGGCATCCCTTTCCCTATGATCAGAGGCCCTGTAGCTTTAGAAGAGGTTCCTGGCCACTGGTGACTTCTGTGCTAATAAATGACACTAAACAGTAGAAGAGGAAACCAAAGAGCAGCTGAGGCTTTTTGGGAAAGGGATGTGGGTTCTTCAATAGATGTCTACGTGGGTGTAGAACAATACCCAGATGGGTGTAGCAGGCCAGAGGCTATAGAGGTGAAGTGTACCCAGGTGGATCACCCAACAGTGGGTTGAAAGTTCAGGCTAGAGTTGAGAGAGACACTCATGGAGTAGAAGTGGAGGGAAGTCACTGAGTACTCAGAATCTCAAGTGTTTAATAGAGCTGGGCAGTAGGGGCACAACCCTTGAATACCAACACTTAGAGACAGGCAACACTCTGTGAGTTCCTGACCAACCTGGTCTGCAAAGAGTTCCAGGAAAGCAAGTGTTGTTGCACAGAGAAACTGTTTTTAAAAGCAAACAGATAGAATTTTTAATCATATCTGGTCGATGGCAAACAAAAAATACTGCTTTGATATGTTAATAAGCACCTTGGCCATTTGTTAAAATTTGAGATCTAACAATTATTATTGGATCCTGGAGCTCTTCCCACCCTTCCATGCTGAGCTGATGGAATTCCAGCTTAAGAAAGGTTCTAGATTCAGATGCTTCCCTAAGAACATTATGATCTTGCAATGTACCTCTGATTACTAGTTGTGTATCCACAGACACAGTTAACCCTGTGCCCTGGCATCCTCACTTGGTGCAGGCCTGTTCTCTGTACTTGAATGAGGCAGGAGGCAGGATTTTAAAGACTACCTTAAAATTTAGTTCAAGGACATCTTAGGAAACTAAGAGACTCTCGAAACAAATACTTTATCTCTTTTAACAGCAAATTATTTGCAAGGCATTTTCTGTTTTCTGTTTGTTGAGACAGTATCTCTGTGTGCTCCTGTGGATCACCATGTGGGCTATATAAATGTTTTTATTTCAGGTGGATCTCAATGGGTAGAGCACTAGCCCAGCATGCTTCAGGCCTCTGCATACACAAAGCATGGTATTAAAATTTGTCATCTCAATGATTGGAGGCGGACTCAGGAAGATCATGGTCAGCCTGGACTTCAAGAACTTGTTTTAGAAACCAGCTCCTCCCAAAACAATGATTAACAAAAAGATCATATTTCAGTGGATGTCATGGGGATGACTCAGCAGGTAAAGGTGCTTGTAGCCAAGCCTGATAGGCATGGGTTTGGGCCTTAGGACCCACATGGTAGAGAGGACTGGATACCACATGCTGTCATCTTACTTTTGAACAGTACTATGCAAGTGCAGGCACAAAGACAAGAATAATAAATTAAATCTTAAATGAAAGGGGATGAGAGATGGTTCAGTACTTTAGTACTTATGGCAGAAAACACAGTTTGGTTTCTAGCATCCATGTGATGGCTCACATCTGTAACTCCAAAGTTCCAGGGTATCAAGTCCATTCCATCTACTTGTTTCACCCCAGCACTTGTAGTTAGTTCCGATTTCTTTCTCTTGCCCAGCCTCTGCCCTGTCCACTGGACTTTCCTTTATGTGGTCCTGCCCAACCTACCTTGCCATCACTGGCTCCACCTACAATGAATGCTCCTGTCCAATCCTCCCCCTAAGTTCCCCAAACTTCAAGCCCCATCCAAGTCTCCAACCTCACCCAGCCTATTTCTTCCCCCAGCCTGACACCACACCCAATCTCTCTGTGCCCACAGCAGCATCTCAACACTCTGGACCTCTCTTTGCCCCCAACCCACCCAGGCTCTACACACCTTCTCTCAGTCTGTATGTGCTGGGATTATAAGATTATAGCACTACATCCAGGTGAGATGTTCTTTAAATGATCTTTGAATCTGGCAATGCAAGTATAATAAAAAATTTAAAGAAGCATCATTTTAAAAAAATAAACAGTAATGGTTCTAGGAATTTTTCAGTGAATTAACTTCAACTGATAACTGCTTTAAAAATGTTTTGACTCTGGTTCGGTGGTGGTAGCATACATCTTGAACATTTTTTTTCTTTTTTTTTTTTTTTTTTTTTTTGGTTTTTTGAGACAGGGTTTCTCTGCAGCTTTTTTAGAGCCTGTCCTGGAACTAGCTCTTGTAGACCAGGCTGACCTCGAACTCACAGAGATCCGCCTGCCTCTGCCTCCCGAGTGCTGGGATTAAAGGCGTGCGCCACCACCGCCCGGCCATCTTGAACTCTTGAACTTGGGAAGCAGAGGTCAGCCTAATCTACAGAATGAGTTCAGGACTAGTAGGGCTATATGGCTTAACTATCTCCAAAAATGAAAAAAAAAATTACCATGTGTAAACAGCAGTGTCATTGTGTCCATGTGTCAGTCAGAGGACAATGGATAATTGTCTAGTTGTCTATTCTCTAGTTCCCCTATATGAGTACTAGAGATGAAACCAAGGCAATTAATTTGACAATAAGTGCCCTAAACTGGTGAGTGAACTCATAGGCCCTGATTTTGGTTTCAAAAATATTTATGTATGTGTTGTTGTGGGTATGCTTACAACCCAAGTGTAGTAATCAGAAAAGAAACTTATATGAAAAATGTGGTTCTCCCAGAGGATGAATTCTGGTCATCAGTCTTAGCAGTGACTGTATTTAGTCACTGATAAAATTCCCTGGCATTCATTGGTGTATCTGAGAAAATGTAAAGAACAAATATTAAGCCCCCAGAATAAAGTAACACAATCCAAACATAAAGGATGACAGCATAAATATTTGCAAATAGGTTTTATTATTCAAATTATCCCATATTCCCATATCTTTGAAATACGATGTCCAAGAACTTTACCACATTAACTATATCCGTAAGTTTTCTCTCCAGTATGACTTCTTTCATGTATTTGAAGATGATTTTTATTACCAAAGTCTTTACCACAGTGATTACTTTTAGTAGAGTCTTTCTCCAGTATGAGTTCTTTTATGTGTTTGAAGATTACGTTTATGGGCAAAGGCTTTCCCACATTGACTACATTCATAGGGTTTCTCTCCAGTATGAATTATTTCATGTGATTTAAGATAACTTTTAAATGAAAAGGCTTTACCACAGAGATGACATCTATAGGGTTTCTCTCCAGTATGACTATTTTCATGCCGGAGAAGTAGACTGTTATATGCAAAGACTTTACCACACTGACTACATTCATAGGGTTTCTCTCCAGTATGAATTATTTCATGTGATTTAAGATGACTTTTAGATGAAAAGGCTTTACCACAGTAATTACATCCATAGGGTCTCTCCCCAGTATGACTTCTTTCATGTGTTTGAAGATTACTTTTATAGGCAAAGGCTTTCCCACACTGACTACATTTATAGGGTTTCTCTCCAGTATGACTTCTTTCATGTGATTTAAGATGACTTTTAGATGAAAAGGTTTTACCACAGTGATTACATTCATAGGGTTTCTCTCCAGTATGAATTCTTTCATGCATTTGAAGATGACTTTCATATGGAAAGGCTTTGCCACAGTGATCACATCCATAGGGTTTCTCTCCATTATGACTGCTTTCATGCATGTGAAGAACATTTTTACATGCAAAGGCTTTACCACATTGATTACATTTATGAGGTTTCTCCCCAGTAGGACTTCTTTCACGTATTAGAAGATAACTGATATAAGCAATGAGTGTATCACACTGATGAAATCCATGTGTTTTCTCTCTGGTATGAGTTGTACATACTTGATTGAGATTATGACATGGAAAGGCTTTAATACTTTGATTATAATCATAGTTTTTTACTTCCAAATGAGTCCTTTCATGTACTTTTAAAGAGGGATCAGATCCAAATGTTTTATCATGTTGCTTACATTCATAAAGATCCTCTTGAGTATTGGATATTTGTGTGTCTTTGAAGATGGTGT
Organism: Arvicola amphibius; assembly: GCF_903992535.2. Lineage (NCBI taxonomy): Eukaryota > Metazoa > Chordata > Mammalia > Rodentia > Cricetidae > Arvicola > Arvicola amphibius. The sequence continues at coordinate 93,490,220 of NC_052047.1, forward strand.
ACCTATTAAAGGAAGAATAACAAACAAAAGGCTTTCACATTGCATTCACATGGCCTAACTTTTTATGCCTACAGATGTGGTCTAGGGACTAGGGCTTCTCATGATAACATGGTCCTTGACTCTCATAAACTGCTCCATTCACTAAACTATGGTAAGTCCCTCACTACAAGTATTTGAGGAACACTAGTATTAATAGTTTGCTTATAAAAGGTCTTGGTCATAAACCCCTTAACAATGTGTATTTCTTTTACAACACTTGCTTGGTATAAAACTATGTGGACGAACAGTGGAACAACATGCCTCTCATATGGCTATGACTGAAACTGTGACATCTAATATGGCATTGTTTCCTTGTCTTGTTTCTTAAAGGAATGCTTTGCAAACAATGATCAGGTCCCTGACATTGCAGTACACAGTGTTGTGAGAATTTAATAATCACCACAAAGTTGAGCTTATTTACGCTGTTGTTTTTCATTAAAAGTTCAGGGTTCATTAACATTTCTTCAGAAGTACATATGTATCAGCTACACATGAAAATTACCTTCTATGTCCTCTAGAACTTTGACAATGTTCTTCAATATTTTCATCTTCCCACTTGTACCCTAAAACAGAGCACCAGAAAATGTATGATATATTGCTGGAAATTAGGAACAATTTAAATTTCTATCTTCCATGAACTTTAGAACAATCCCTAATTTATTCACTAGATTCTTCCTCTTCCACAAACAAAATCACAGAAGAGCACAAATCCCCAAAAGAGGCTTGGCCCCTTAAGTTAAAAAGTGACAGAAAGCTCACATTCCTACCTATAGAAGTGAGGTTCCAGTAGGTTTCCAACATCACATCTTTGTAGAGACTCTTCTGGGAAGGATCCAGCAAAGCCCACTCTTCATGTGTGAAATTCACATGCACATCCTCATAGGTCAATGCATCCTAAAATATTCCATAGAAGGACGTAATAGAAATGGTAAGACTGCATTATAAATTCATACTACATTAAGAATATATTTATATAATGCTTTAGAATATTAATATATTCTATAACATGATTCATAGAATTTCAAAAGCAATAACCAACTCATTATAGAAGGAAACAGAAAAGAAGGATAATGTGGTCACAGAAATAGAATAGAATGTGGCATTGCAGGAGAAATGCCTAGTAATACATACAGAAAGACTTGCCAACAGAGTAACATTATTTAGTATATATGAGCAAAATTTTAAAATTATTGACTTCAAAAAGAATAGAAAATAAGGGCATGGTGGTGTACACATATAAGCCAAAACGTCAGGAGGCAGATAGTGAAACTCTGTGATTCCCAAGTCAATTTGATTACGTAGAGATTGCCAGGACAGCCAAAGGTACATACATAGTGAGACCCTATCTCAAATAAATAAAAAATAGTACTCAGGGGCTCACTTGAAATTCCTCCATAGAATTGGAACACTCACTACAATTCTGTACCTGTCTATTATAAACTGGAGTAATCCCGCTTAAACTGTAAGGTTAATAACTCCTAGAAAGGAAGACATTTTAATAAATTACTAACAGGTGAAATTAATCAAAAACATTAGCAAAATGCTGATCCTAAAACAATAAAAAAAAAAAAAAAAACCTAAAGAGACAGAGCATACAAAGATGGGTCAACAAAAATGATCGCCTGCTGCTACTGAAGTCAGGACCTGGATCAAACCACATCACTCACTTGGAGGCTCACAATCATTCCTAACTCCTGGCCAAGAGAATCCAAAGTTCTCTTCTAAGTTCAGTAAACACCGGGAAGACTAGTAGCACACAGCCATGTATACAGGCAAAAGAGTCACATGTTGTGGGACAATGGTCTATATTCTGTCAATTATATTTTAAGTAAATGCTGATTGGCCACTAGCCAGGCAGGAAGTATAGGCAGGACAACCAGACATGAGTAGAGGCAGATCAAGAGAATAGGAGAATTCTGGGAAGAAGGAAGTCCTAGTCCTGTCCTGTCCCAGCCACAGAAGAAGCAAGATGTGATGCCCTGCCAAATAAGGTACCAAACCACGTGGCTAACATAGACAAGAATATTGGGCTAATATAAGTTAAAAGAGTTAATAATTGAGCTAATTGGCTAATCAGCTTATAACTAATGTAGACAGCTGTGTGATTGCTTTGGGATTTAACAACTGCAGGAACCAGGCAGGACAGAAAACTCAAGTCAACAGTCACAAATTTGAAAATTTTAAAAATGTAAAAACACACAAAGGAAGGGAAGGTGATGTTACACACCTGCAACTCAATGATTCAGGAGATCCCAATCAATTTCATGTCTGCATGCATTCTTGGAATGCATTCAGTCTGAAGAATGACACCGTCTACCAAAGTTCAAAAGTCATGATGTGGGTAAAACTCAGCACAAGAGCAAATGCTTGACAAGCAACTAATTTCGATCAGACAAAAATATAAATATAAAAATATCAAGCAAGAGAAATAGATTAGCAAGTGAAAGCAAATGCTTCTACTTTGCCTTACATTATTTAGGAATGGAGTCTCTAATGACAATAATGGTGTAGCTACACGAGAAGAAGAAAGCTGCTCAGTGTCAACCACACAAAGAAGTGTGGTGAGAGTATGAACACTCAACGCTCCTCCCCAGAGACTACATTCCTCCAGGAAGGCTCCTCCTCCTCAGGGTTTCATGAACCACCACTGAAAGGCACACAACAAAGACAAGTGCACGGATACAACATACTGTCTCGAAGCTTTTTCATTCAACCGTCCACATTTTGGCACAGGTCATGAGAGGCTCACGGGCAAATCATGATGTAAAATGCATTTAGTCTAATTTCAAAGATACCCATATGATGTAGCAGTCCCAACACTGTTCAAACATCCAAAGTTTCTTCTGACACTCAAGGCAATCACTTGACTGTGGCATCTTGTAATATCAAAACACGAATTATACCTATCTAACAGGCAATGGCACAGAATACACACTTCCCTTTCAAGGCATTAAGAAAAGAATGAACCAAAGTAAGTCTGAAATCTTGCAGGGCAATCCCAAATCCTGCAGCTCTGTGACAGACACCTGGGTTTTCATTTTCACAAAAAAAAAAAAAAAAAAAAAAAAAAAAAAGGAAAGAAAAAAAGAAAAGAAAAACGATTCTTTCTCAATGCAATTTCTCATGTATCTCTCTCTGTGGCCATTTCTACTTCCTACATGCAGCTTTTTATGGTAGGAGTCTCAAAGTTTGGGTATTTCAACATGCTGTTAAGTCAAAATAGATCTGAGGCTTTATCTCATGCCTTCATGCAAGGAAGTCTCACAGTCTCCTCACTGGGGCCCATGAGTTCTTCAGGTCTTTATCATCATTGAGACAATGCGTCTTGTAGCCCCAGGTGACAATGAATGCCATGTGTAACAAAGACAGACCTGAACTTGATCTTCCTACCTTAATTTCCAAGTGCTAGGATTATAAGCACAATCAACCACTCTGGCTTTTAGGGCTGCAGGTTTTTTTGTTTTGTTTTGTTTTTTTTATATTTTTATTTATTTATCTTTAATTTAATTTAAATAACATTTGTCTCATTTATTTTACATAGCAATCAGTTTTCCGTCCCCTTTCCAAACTACCCCCTCCCCATCTGCTCTTCCTCCATCTCAATTCAGAAAGGGGCAGGCCTCCCATGGGCTTGCACAAAGTCCAGCACATCAGGCTAAGAGCGGCAGTCTGTGAAGTGTGTAGAGCAGGGCTCCCTCCTTAGGTGACACAAAGGAAATAACGGGCACATGAGAGCTGACCGTTCCAGGCAAAGAGAAAACCAGTGGTAATGTGCTAATGTGTGGGGATTACAGACGTGGGGCACCATGTCTGGCTGAAGGACATTCTGTATAAAAGCTGGTGCAGTAGCAGACTATTTGCCTATCATGTGTGAAGTCCACTGGAAAAATAAATAACTAATGTGGCCTCACTGTGCATCCAGTACACCCATAAACATATAAAATGCATGTATGATGTGGTGGTCGGGGGAGATTGGAAATAACCAAAATAGCCTTTTTAGAATGAATCAGTTTTAAAAAAAGGAGAAAGTGGGGTACACTTACAAAGCAGAGGTTCCAGCGACACAGAGAACCAAGCGGAAGAAGAAGGGGAGGGCCTATCCCAAACCCAGTTCTTTTAAAGGTATCTTTTGTCCCTGGAGCGGCCACGCCCCTCATACAAGGGATTGGTCAGCTACCCCAACACATGTGAGGCTCAACAAACCAAAATGAATCAAATGAGATGGAGACGTACACTGTATAATCCAAGGAAAAATCCAGCATGATGATGTTTCCATTTCTACCATCTATTCGCCAAACACAAGGGCAATCTGGTGTATAAAAGGAACACTACTATAGCTTTAATCGAATATTGTCCCTCACACACTGATAGTGGGAGACATCAATACCCCACTCTCACCCATGGACAGGTCATCCAGACAAAAACTAAACAGAGAAATACTGGAGCTAACAGATATTATTAACCAAATGGACCTAACAAACATTTGCACTTCACTCAAACACAAGAAAATACTGCTTCATCTCAGCACTGTAACAGGACCCCAGACCTTAGCGTAACTGACTCCATCATGGAAGTGCCATTCAGGCTGTAAAACTCAGCACATATGCAGCACCATGAGCCAAAATGGAAACAAAGTTCTAATCCACCTAAGCCCACAGTTATGGGAAAGGCTGTAAATGTACTAATCGTGCTTTTGAGCTTCTGTAGCTCTGATTCTGGCTAACTGTTCTTGTTAAGTAAGTATATAAACCCAGAACATGGATTTTGTGCTTAAAAGAGCATGCGAGAAAGACTGGATGCTACACTCAGATGCCAAATAACCAGTGTAGTACCAGACGAGCTAATAAAGACTTTCTATTGACTTAAACCCATGTCCTAGCAGTCCTGTGTGGTGGATACCCACAACATTTCTTGAAGTCTCACTGAGTTTCCAGAGACCAAACCTCAGGACACCAGGGGTTTCGGAGCCCCTTGGAAGGAAGAGGCATTCAATACTCAAGGGACCACTAGGGGGACGGCAACCTGGGGTCTTCCAGGTCCCCAAGTGTCTTAGGATTTTATTGCTGTGAAGTGACACCATGACCACAGCAACCCTAATAAAGGAAAACAGTTCATTGGGACTGGCTTACATTTCAGAGATTTAGTCTATTATCCTCAAAGTGAGAAGCACAGTGTCATGCAGGCAAACATGGTGCTAGGAGCTAAGAGTTCTGTATCTTGATTCACAAGCAGCAGAAGGAGAATGAGACACAAGATCTCAAGTTAGCCCCCACCGTGACACACTTACTCCAACAATGCCACACCTCCTACTAGTGCCAAGCACTCAAAGACACAAGTCTATGGGGGCCAATCCTATTCAAATCAACACACTCCCTGGCACCCATAGGCTTGTAGCCACACCATAATGCAGAAATCTACCAGTCCAACTTCAAAATTCCCCATAGTCTATTACAGTTTCAAACTTATTTAAAAATTCAAAGGTCGAAGTCTCTTCTGAAATTCATGTTATATCTTAACTATATTGTAAAATCAAATCCAACATATAATGGCACAGGATAAACATTATCATTCCAAAATGCAGGGAGAAGAGCATAGACAAGAAATCTACTGGGACAAAGCAAGGCTAACAAGCAGCTGGGGAAACTCCAAACTCTGCACCTCCATGTCTGATGTCAAAATGCTCTTCAGATTTTCAATTCTTTTCACCTTTGTTGACTGCAACAACTTCTTTCCTTAGGGTGGATCCACTCCCTACTAGCAGCTTTTCTCAGCAGGTATCCCCCAACTCTGGCCTCTCTAGACCTCCATTCGGGGACACCACTGACACATATCCTGGCCTCACAGCATTCCCTAGAAATAGAGGGAGATTCCATAACCGCTTTCTTCTTCTATCTTTCACTCTAAAGCCAGAACGGTGTGACAAAACCTGCTAAGTTTTACTGCTTGCTGGGGTTGGAACAACGGTCTCTGTTCAATTAAATCTTAGACAACTCTGTTTTCAATGTCTTCCTTCACTGCCCAACCTTGGCTGTTTGGAACTTGATCTGTAGCACCTGACTTGAAACATACCTGATGAACAAAACTTTTATAATGAGTTTTTGGGTTTTGACATTTCTTTTCCAGACAACCCCTTCCCTCCTTCTCTGTAGTCCTATAGCAGAAACCATGAACATTCCTAAAAAGTATTATTGTGGAAAACACACTGTAACTCTGGTAAATGCTCTGTTGTGACTGTTAACTTCGCAAATTCTACCTTTTTACCTTTTTTTAAGCAATTGTTTTAAGACATCTTTGGTTCCAGTCATAAAGTAAGCAGACATGAAAATAGCTGTATTGTCACTGTCTACAGGACAGCTCTCCACATTGGTCATCTGCCCCAGGCTGGGCTCTGCCAACCATGGCCACCTGGGCTTTACTAGCCAGGGACCAAGGAGAGCACAGCTTTGGCTGATGCCACTGCAATTCCTTGGCCAAAGCAGACATGGCACTGAAGTCCAAGGCAAACTTTCTCTGCCCTGCCCCTTCTCTTTAGGGTACAGCATTATTTAGGGTGACAAAGAATGGCTATTAGTAGTGTAATGGATGCAAGCTAAACAGCAAACCCCTAATGAAAATGTGAGGGGCAAAGTTGGGGCTCTGTTCTCTTGATCCTGTGTTGTGGGTGGAGATGGTCACTTCATTTTTTAATTACTGTTTTGTTCTATCTTGTTTATCTGAAGTACCTTTAATTTATTTATACCCATTGTTTAGATCTCTTCCATTTTGAGTACTTACCAGTTATTAGTATTTATGTGTACCGTGGGTGTGATTAGAATGTTCTATTTCAGTAAACCAATCTCCAAAGATTTCCTTTTGAAAACACTTTTTCCTCATCCTTAATTTGTACATTCCTATCTTGCTAAATATTAAGTGTTCTTTGATAATTTTGGTGTTCATATGTTTTGGGGACAGAAGTGACTCTCCTGTTACACCAGAATGTTTGTTTTCAACTTACAGATCAAACGTGCCTTAATATTTTATTTAGATTTCAAACAGATGATAGTTTGCCATTTTTAATATATATCATTGGAGATATGCTTATTTGTAAATAGCCTATTGCACATTAGAAAAAATAAACCAGTGGAAAGTATTTTTCTATTGTAAACAAAAACATAAATAAACCAAATGACCTATGGGATATTTAAACATTTCACCCAAACACCGAAGAATACACCTTCATATCAGCACTGTAACAGCACCCCAGACTTTAACACAACTGACCCCATGATGGACGTGCCATTCAGGATGTAAAACTCGGCAAATAACAGCAACATATGACAAAATTTAAAACCAAAGCCTAATCCATCAAATCCTAGTTATAAGAAAGTCTCTAAAGTTCTAACCTTGCTTTTTACCTCCTGTAGTTCCGTTTCAGGCTAACTGTTCTTGTTAAAACTGAAGTATGTCAACCCAAACCATGGGTTTTGTGCTTAAAAGCTCATCCTAAAAGAGGCCTGGGATTACACTGGGACCCTGAACACTCAGTGTAGTCTCAGTTCGGCTAATGAAGACATTCCATCAACTTAAATGCAGTCTTCCTTGGCGAATACTCACATCTCTGGAAATCCCACTGAGTTCCCAGAGATCAGACCGAAGGACACAAGGGGTCTCAGAGCCCCTCAGAGGGAAGAGGAGTGCAGCAGTCAGGTGACGACTACAGGGTGCACACACGGAGCCGTCCAGGCCCACAGCCATCTCTGTTGGGATTTCATGGCTGTGAGAGACACCATGACCATGTCAACTCTTATAAAGGAAAACATTTAATTGAGACTGCTATACAGCTCAGAAGTTTAGTCCATTCTTGTCACAGCAAGAAGCATGGCATGTGCAGGCAGACATGGTGCTGGAGAAGGAGAAGAAATTTCCACATCCTGATTTGTAAGCAGCAGCTGGACACTGAGACACAGGAGCTGAAGGACCACATCCACAGGGACTCACTGCCTCCTATAACACAGAGGACCTAAGTTCAATTCCCAGCAACTACATGGTTGTTCACAACCATCTGTAATGAGAGCTGATGCCCTCGTCTGGCCTACAGGCATACATGGAGGCAGACTGTTGTATACATAATAAATAAATAAATAAAATCTTTTTTAAAAATGTAACAAGAACAGTTTCTAGGCAATATACTAATATTCTTCTCTGAACCCTCTTGAGCCAGGCCCCCACAGTTCAAACCCCACCTCAGCACCACTATCTTCCAGGCTCTCGCCATGCGGGGCCAGTAATCGCCTCTTAGAGCATTCCATTGCTTTCCTAGCTCAAAGTTCCTAAAGCCCAAATTCCTCCAAACAAAACATGGCCAGGCCAATCACAGCAACAGCCCAGTCCCCGGTACAAATGTCTCTATTAGTCAGGGTTTTACTGCTGGGAAGAGATATCATGACCACAGCAATTGTTGTAAAGGAAAATATTTAACTGTAAATTCTAATGATAACGGTTTAGTCCATTAACATCATGAGGAGAAGCACGGTAGCATGCAGGCAAATGTCGTGCAGAAGCTGAGAGTTCTACATCTTGATCAGCAGGAAGCAGGAGACTGAGGCACACTAGGCCTAGTTTGAGCTTTCGAGACCTTAAAGCCCACCCCCACAGGACACGCTTCCTCCAACAAGGCCACATAGATTCCAAGACCACGCCTCCTAACAGTGCCACTCCCCAGAGGACAAGCATTCAAACACGAGTCTATGGGGGGCACTCCTATTCCAAACCCAACACAACCTTTGATCTATTCCTGCCTAGTGCGTCAGAGGGGTCTGACACCTCCAATCCAAAGGGAAACAAATTAGGAAGTCACCTGTTCTGTCACCTTCAGAGGTTGTCTTGCTGAGGTGCCTTCCGTTTAGACACACAGCAGAGGTCAAATGTGGCTGCTGACCCACTGTCTAGGAACCATATGATGTCACTAGATGTCTCTGTCTGTTCATTTGTATGACTATATGATGGCTACCCTGCTTGTTTTTATTGTAAGTCTATCTCTTTGTGCGTATCTACATGTCTTTCTATGTGTTTCTATCAGTTTAGTTTCCCTGCATTGACCCGTGGCTTTCTCTGGTGTGAACTCTCCTGTGATCCTCCTGTCGGGAGAGCTGAATCCTCTGGCTCTGCCAAGTCACATGACGGTGGGGGAACCCTCCACCTATCCCACTCCAAGAGCAGCACTTACTTGTATGGTTACTTGACTCTTGCTCTCGTACAGGGTTGGTCCTTGTGAGGCAGGGAAAGGTGCTGGGCCTAAACCTCACAGAACAGTGCACACAGCGTGAGCATTCCGTCTGTTTTGGGTCTGCTCTAAGTAGTTCCAGGGAAGGAGAAAACGTCTTCTGAACTGAACCAAAAGGAAAAGATAAAGTTCCACTACTTTTTTTCATAATTTGTGTCTCTTTTTCAGCCAGTGATCTCTAAAACCCACTTTGGAAAAAAAGTAAAAACACTGCCCCTGGGCTAGGCAAGGGAACAGATATTCCCTTCCCTCCAACACTGACCAAGCACATTTAAGGAATTTCACTAAGTACTTTTTAGAAAGACTAAAGACAGTGGTTAAAAAGATTTCCTTTTTTAAACCAGGCAGTAGTGGTGCACGCCTTTAATCCCAGCACTCGGGAGGCAGAAGCAGATGGATCTCTGTGAGTTCGAGGCCAGCCTGGTCTACAAGAGCTAATTCCAGGACAGGCTCCAAAAACTAGAGAAAAACTCTGTCTCAAAAAAAAAAAAAAAATTCCTTTTTTACCCAGTCACCCAGGGTATTAGAAACATGTATACAAATTTAAAAAGTTTCAAGGGAAAAGGAGGCCCCAGGTGCTGGAAGTAGTACAAAGGCTTCTCAACAACAACTGATCGGGACAAGAACTTCTGCACAAACTGAGAGCCACCTTCACCTTCTCTGGTAATGAGACAAGGTTAGACTTAGAGATACCCAACAAAAATTTTGGTATCCTACCCTCTCTATCAGAAGAATATCTCCTAGTTGAAAGTTATGCCTCCAATCAAAAGATAAATAATACCAAATACCCTGGAAACACAACGGGTAAATGAAGTTCATATTGCCTGGTTGATGAGACAAGCATCCTGGCCTGTCAGTCACACTGGAGCATGTGGCTCCTGCCTATGAGGAAACCTGGTACCTCTAATCCTCGTGAGTCTGTTTCTTCCAGAGAAGCATGTTACTGGCTTGGACCAGGAAGATGCATTCGCCATCCTCCCATTGGCAGTGATGCATCAACCATCTTTGTTTATAAATGGACAGACCCAGTGGGAGGTTACAGTCGGCAACTAACCTGGACCAGGTTGCCCCTGGAGTTAAGGACACTAAAAGCAGAGTGACTTCCCCTCCTACAGGTTACCTGGGAAAACAGATTATAAAGACCACAGAGGGACTCCTGAGAGTTTACAGACCTTTGGCTACAAAAAGTTAGCTAAGAAAGCCCAACTTTGTAGAAGCTGTCTATCTGGCTACCAACCAAAGTGGGAGATAAAAGGAGGCTGTCTCAGAGGACTGCTGCCATCCTTCAGATCCCAACCCCAAAGACTAAGAAATGGTAAAACAGTTCCTAGGTGCAGCTGGATACGGTTGTCTCTGGACACCAGAGCCTGTGGAAATGGCAAGGCCTCTACACACCAGCACAAAGGGGCCCTGGGCACATAATGTGGACTGAGACTCAGCAAGAGCCATGCACGGCTTTAAAAACAGCAGCAATTTCCACTCCAGCCATAGAATTTCCAGATGTCTCAAAACCTGTTTGTCCACAAAACACAAGACAAAAGGGGTTTCAACCTAAAATTTGGGGATGGAAATGTCCTGTGAAGTCCTTGTCCAGATGACTGGACCCTGTAGCCACAGGTTGGCCTATCTGTCTAAGCGCAGTGGCAGCTAGTGCTAGATTAATGAGAGAAAACAACAGAAAATTCTGGGTCAAGATCTTGTACTCACAGCACACCACGACATGGCTGAAGGTGCCCTCACGTGATGACACAGGTGCTTATTCATGACTGTCAAGAGATGAAAGATGAAACCAGGTAGATGGGAGCTATAGCAGTTCCACTGACTGAAAAAATAAGGACGCACACCAGGAACCTCAGCCCAGAGAGCAGAACTGATCAATCTGAAGTAGGCTCTCGGATAAGGAAAAAGGAAAGCCCACCCTCCAGCATACACATGGATAGTCACTACAATTATACAGTCTGGCATGTCCACAGTATGATCTAGAAAGAGGGCTTCACAGCACTGGGAAAAAGACTTTAAAATCTTGGCCCTCCTACAGGCTATTTGGCTTCCCCTACAAATAGTTGTCCTCCACTGCTGGGCTCCTGACCCAGCTCTCCAAACCAGTGAAGCCTGTTAATATTTTGGAACCAGGATGGGGGCAGAGGGGTGTCAACTGAATATCTGATGACATACCAAGACCCCTTACTGCCTGAGACATTATGGTTAAAAAAAAAAAGTTCAAAACCACAGGATGATGGAAGGCACGTGATGCAGGAGGTCCTTCTGTCCATGTGTTGCTTTCGTTGGTTAATGAATAAAGAAACTGCCTTGGCCTAGTTGATAGGGCAGAACTTAGGTAGGCGGGGAAGACAGAACTGAATGCTGGGAGGAAGAAAGACGGAGTAGGAGAGAGACGCCATGGAGCCACCAGAGACAGACAAGCCAAATCTTTCCCAGTAAGCCACTGCCATGTGGCAATACACAGATTAATAAAAATGGATTAAACTAAGATGTTAGAATTAGCCAATAAGAGGTTAGAACTAATGGGCCAAACAGTGATTTAATTAATACAATTTCTATGTGGTTATTTCGGGGCTAAGATAGCAGGGCAGCCAAGGCAAACAAGCGGGCCCTCTCCTTGCAACAGACACCAGAGGGAAGGGTCACCCTCCCAGAAACAAGTGACAGGTCTGTTGGTAACTAACCTTCACCAGGCTACTCATCTGGGGCTCACAAAGCTTTCTGAGTTGTTCAGACCAAGTTTAGTATGTGTAGACCGTAGACTGGACAGCCTAGCAAGGTGTGTCTCAGCCAGATATTAGGCTTTTACTCAAGTGAATCCAAAACAGCCCTTACCCAGGAAAGTGTCCAAATGACAGAGCAAGACCCCCAAGAACCCTGGGGAAAGAATATTTTAGAATATTTTAATGAGATACACATACAAGCAGTGGGAAACCACCCAAGGATAGTCTTAGGGAAGAAACGAAGTGACTCGTGAGAGAAATTACACAGGAGCAACTGGTTTCCACAGCCAGTAACTCCACAGCCTTGCAAGGTGGGGCTCCCTATCAGAGAACCACTCACCTGGTAGGTCGGCCTGGTGAACACAAGTTACCACCTGCTGCATCTCTGTGACCCCTGACAGGTATTACCTACTGTACTACAGACCAGCAGCCCATTTTCATTCTGACCTCTGCTTGCTGATGCCCACTTCAAATGTCAGGTTGTATTAGAGAAAGGAAAGAGATGGGGGTTTATCTTTTCAGACAGAAATACAGAGTTTACAGTTCTATGCATGCCCTGTGACCGTGCCCCTGCTTGCCAGAAACAAGGAAGTTTCCATTACAAAAATCAGGTTTGTGAAACTGAGGCTTCCTGGAAATATTCATTAAAGAGATTTGGGCCTGTGGGAAACAGGAAACACTTGCAGAATCAGACTGTAGGCCACAGGAAGGAACCCTGAGATAGACTTAATCATTCCCAGCCATAGGCCAGGACTGCTGGCTTTGTTTAGACCCCTGGCCCCTGTCATGTTACATATGGATAGGAACTAACCAGACTGCCAGCCCATTGACAGACAAAACTCACTGTGGCTGGAGGTAGCCCAAATTAATGTACTGCTTTATGGGTTAATGCATCAGGATAACAACAATATGATTGATTAGGACTACTTGGGCGGCACATAACAATGATTTTACCAAATGTGCCTCTTCTTAAGATTTCCATACTGAACAAATAGGTTGGTCAGGACCTGATGGTATTGAAAGTTTCTATTTCTGAATTAAAACAACAGTTAAGATTACTACAAAACTGAAAGGGCTTAGACTTAATTGTCATGAGATAAAGGAAACTATGTATTGAAGGTATAAATCATAATCAATCCCACACCAGTTTGGAATTATGATTAATAGAATGGTTATTTATTTAAAGGGGAAAAACTTACAGATCACCGTCCAAGACAACGGCCCTCTGCGCAATCAGGAAGGGAGCCTAGTCGTCCGAAGGGGAGCCAGAAGCCAGAGTGCAAGCAGAGGGAAGTGACCGCTTTTTTAAAGGAGAGACCACGCCCCAATGGGCTGTTATCTCAGCGGCTATTGGCTGAAGGAGTGGAAGGAGCTCCCGCAACAATGTATGGTTTGGGGGGTAAAAAAACTGCTGGTCCTGTACTAACTGATCAGAAGTTATTTAAAATAAAATATTGTGAAGGTTGGGGAAATCATCAATACCGGTCTCTTCTCCTTGTCCCTCTGGCTAACTACTCTGCCATCGGCAGTGACTGGGTCTTTAATTCTCGTTCTGATTGGATTAATGGTGGGTCCCTGCATCTTAACTAAAACAGGATGAGTCCATGATTTGATTCATTTACTCAGTCCAGTGGGAAATGTAACAGGCCCAAGTCCTTAGTAGGCCCCCAACCTAAGCGCAACTGACTCCAAGATGGAAGTGCCGCTCGAGCTGTAAAACTCAGTACATAGAACCTAACCCCAGGCAAAACAAAACAAAGTGCACCCCATCAAAGTGTATATTTACAGGAAGCCTCTGCATGCACTAACCTTGCATTTAGTCTGTAGCTCTGCTTCTGGCTAATTGTTCCTGTCAACTGGAGTATGTCAACCCAGAACATAGTTTTTGTGTCTAAAAGCTCAACCTAGGAAAGGCTCAGGGTTACACTGGGATACAGGAACAGCCAGTGTAGCTGCAGGCCGGCTAATAAAGACTCTTGCCTTAGACCCATGTCCCAGAAGTCTTCTCTGGTGAATACTCACAAAAGCACCTCATAGAACTTTCTCCATAAATGTAGACAAATTCAGACACAAAGAAGGTCTCCACAGACACAAGAAAACTGAAATAAGTCCTGCATCCTATCAGACCATTACAGATTAAAGCTGGATATCAACAACAGTAGAAGAATCAGAAAGCTTACAAACACGTGGAGCCCCAGCACTTCTAATGAGTGAAAAATGAATCAAGATAGAAATAAAGAAATGAAATGATAACCGTGCCATAGACTGAATTCTTTCTCAAGGTTCAAGCCCATGGGGATGGAGAGACAAGAGCACTGGCAGCTCTTCCTGACACCCTGAGTTCCACTCCCAGCAACCACATGGTGACTCACAATCATCTTGTGGGACCTGATGGCCTTGTCTGGAATACATAAAATACATACTTGTATACATAAAATAAATAGTCAACCTTAAAAAAAATCACTGTTTCTAGTAACCAAGACCCCCCCCAAAAAAAAATAATAATAAGATCAGACCATTAATCTTTCATTTGATTTCCCAGGACACGTACAGAATACAGAGAGATACTATAACAAAATCTTACACAACCTGTCTTCCTGACTCTTCTCTTGCTGCAAAGAAGCACTATGACCAAGGCTTTAAAGGGAAGGCTTTTAATTTGGTGATCAATTATAGTGATGGAGGCTCAGTCCGTTCTCATCTTGAAAGGAAGCATCACAGTGGGCAGGCATGAGACTGAGGGTTACATCCTGATACACAGGCAGGCAGCAGGAAGGAAGAAACACTTGCCTTGCACTGAGCTTTTAAAAATTCAAAGCCCACCTACAGTGACACACATACACAAACGAGACACATCTACTCCCACAAGGGCAGACCCCCTAATTTTACTCAATTACTTCTATTAATTGGGGCCAACCATTCAAAGATAGGAGCCTGAGGGTGTTGAGCAAATATAAACCATGACAGGAACACAATCTAAGAAGAAAGAGCTCTGAAGAAGAGTCAAAGATACTAAGGAAAACAGAGAGAGATGAAGACAAGAAGACAGAGAAAGAGAGACAAACAAAGGGAAAAACTATTTACTCTAAATACGAGGAGAAACTCCTCTGGATTGATTACAGGCTTCCTTAATATAACCTTCCCTACTCCACCGAAGAAGAGATTACACACCCTGCAGCGGTGGTGCACACTTTTAATCCCAGCACCTGGGAGGCGGAGGCTGGTGGATCTCTGTTGAGTTTGAGGCCAGCCTGGTCTACAGAGTGAGTTCCAGGACAGGCTCCAAAACTACACAGAGAAACCCTGTCTCGAAAAACCGGGAAGAAAGAGAGAAAGAGAGAGAGATTACACAATTCAAGGCCATGGCATGATCCCAGTTTCCTCAGAGAACCTGGGAAACCTTGATCAGGTCTGCTGGAAGCAACGAAGGCATCAGTCTCTTGCTGTGCTTAAGTGTGGCTGTTGTAGATGACGCCATCTGGAAGCTGCATTCTTTTTTATTTATTTGTTTGTCTGCTTTTTTGGTTTTGGTATTTCGAGTCAGGGTTTCTCTGTAGTTTGGGGGCCTGTCCTGGAATTTGCTCTGTAGACCAGGCTGGCCTCAAACTCACGAGATCCGCCTGCCTCTGCCTCCCAAACGCTGGGATTAAAGGCGTGCACCACCACCTCCTGGCATTTACTCCTCACCCACCCCCCCCCCCCCCGAGACAGGATGTCTCTCTGTAGCCCTGGCTGCCCTGGAGCTCGCAGTATAGACAGGCTGACCTGTGCTTCCTATGTACTAGTTTCAAAGCATGCACCACCACCGCTGATATTTTAACAAATTAAACCCGAAAGTCTTCAGTCCAGCAAACATGGAGATTACAACGGACGTCAGCACGGTGACAAGGACGTTCCCACACAAAGGTCCGTGCACCCCACGCTCTGCCAGGCGCACGCAGCAAAGCGAAATCACTCAGAGGTCCCGCTTCACCACGGGAGTTGCAGGGACATCAGGGGGCAAAGGGAATCACTCTCTGCCCATAGCGTCCGCCGCCGGTTCCCACAGCCCCGGGAGGACCCCACACCCGATCCCGCGGCTCCACCAGCGTGGGGACGGCGGCCCTCGCTCACCATGGCGGATTTCGAGCTCAACCCGATCGCCTCACAGCTCCCTGCAGCAAAACATGTGGAAATAAAACCTGCCTCTGCGGCAGTCCGCGGGGTCTACAGCATGGCGGATGATGATCGGAAGTGCCCTCCCCACCCTGACTGGCAGTCCATCTGGAGGCCCTGATTGGCTACTGTGGCCTGAGTGACAGAAACAACTCCCTTAGGTCAGAGTGCTGTGAAGTGAGGACGCACGGTGGTTCCCAGCCCTGGCTTCCTGCCCAGGCACACAACTGCCCCAGACCTGCAGAGACTGGCATTGCAGCAGAACTTGGGGCTGGACTGCAAAGTCTTCCCTGAACAATCTCTGCACTCAGTAGGACTCTTCTGGGGCATTAGTGGGGTTTGGCTAAGAAACTGAGAAAGGACAAAGGAAATCAAAAATTCAAAGTTAATATAGCAATATACAGAATCCAGACTCCCAGGGTATTTACCATCTCTGTGTGGCTTATTGTTTCTTGTTGCTTTACTTTTTCAAAGAATTTAATATTTTAAGCTATTTATTTCTTTCTATATGGTACGTACATATTTTCTTTCTTTCTTGAGTTTTTTATATATTTTGGAGATCAGTCCTTTGTCTGATGTGGGGTTGGTGAAGATCTTTTCCCATTCAGTAGGCTGCCTTTTTGTCTTATTGACTGTGTCCTTTGCTTTACAGAAGCTTCTCAGTTTCAGGAGGTCCCGTTTATTTATTGCTGTTCTTATTGTCTGTGCTACTGGGGTTATATTTAGGAAGTGGTCTCCTGTGCCCATGCATTGAAGGCTACTTCCCACTTTCTCCTCTATCAGGTTTATTGTGGTCGGATTTATATTGAGGTCTTTAATCCATTTGGACTTGAGTTTTGTGCATGGCGATAGATGTGGATCTATTTTCATTCTTCTATAGGTTGACATTCAGTTATGCCAGCACCATTTATTGAAGATGCTTTCTTTTTTATTGTATAATTTTAGCTTCTTTGAAAAATCAGGTGTTCATAGGTGTGTGGATTAATATCTGGGTTTTCAATTTGATTCCATTGGTCAACATCTCCCTTTTTATGCCAATACCAAGCTATTTTCATTACTGTAGCTCTGTAATAGAGCTTGATGTCAGGGGTGGTAATGCCTCCAGCAGTTCCTTTATTATATAGGATTGTTTTGGCTATTCTATTTTTTGTTTTTACATATGAAGTTGATTATTGTTCTTTCAAGGTCTGTGAAGAATTGTGTTGGGATTTTGATGGTGATTGCATTGAATCTAAAGATTGTTTTTGGTAGGATTGCCATTTTACTATGTTGATTCTTCCTATCGAAGAGCATGGGAGAGCTTTCCATTTTCTGGTGTCTTCTTCAATTTCTTTCTTCAAAGACTTAAAGTTCTTGTCAAATAGGTCTTTTACTTCCTTGGTTAGTGTTACCCCAAGATATTTTGTGTTATTTGTGGCTATTGTAAAAGGTGATGTTTCTCTGATTTCACTCCCAACTTCTTTATCCTTTGTGTATAGGAGGGCTACTGATTTTTTGAGTTGATCTTGTATCCAGCCACATCACTGAATGTATTTATCAGCTGTAGGTGTTCTCTGGTAGACTTTTTGGGGTCATTTATGTACACTATCATATCATCTACAAATAACAAAAGTTTGACTTTTTCCTTTCCAATTTGAATCCCCTTGATCTCCTTATATGGTCTTATTGCTATTGTTAGAACTTCAAGCACTATGTTGAAGAGATATGGAGAGAGTGGACAGCCTTGTCTTGTTCCTAAGTTTAGTGGAATGGCTTTGAGTTTCTCTCCATTTAATTTGATGTTAGCTGTCTGATGTAGGAGGGTCATCTGTCCATGTGTTACTTTCATTGGTTAATAAAGAAACTGCCTTGGCTTTTTGATAGGGCAGAAATTAGATAGGTAGAGTAGACCGAACAGAATGCTCGGAGAAAGAAAGCAGAGTCAGGCAGTCGCCATGAAGCTCTGGCCCAAGATGGACGTAGGTTAGAATCCTCCTGGTAAGCCACCACCTTGTGGAGCTACACACATTATTAGATATGGGTTAAAGCAAGATATGAGAGTTAGCCAAGACGAGGCTAGATATAATGGGCCAGGCAGTGCTTAAATGAATACAGTTTGTGTGTTGTTATTTCAGGTGTAAAGCTAGCCGTGCAGGAACCGGGTGTGACAAAAAGCAGGCCTGCTCGCCCCATCACTACAGCTGTCGGCTTGCTGTATATTGCTTTTATTATATTTAAATATGATCCTTGTATCCTTAATCTCTCTAAGACCTTTATCATGAAGGCGTGTTGAATTTTGTCAAATGCTTTTTAAGCATCTACTGAAATGATCATATGGTTTTTTTCTTTCAGTTTATTTATATAATGGATTACATTGATAGATTTTCATATGTTGAACCAGCCCTGCATCTGTGGAATGAAACCTACTTGATCATGATGGATGATTTTTTGATGTGTTCTTGGATTTGGTTTGCCAGTGCTTTATTGAGAATTTTGCAGCCATGTTCATGAGTGAGATTGGTCTGTAATTCTCTTTCTTGGGTGGGTCTTTGTGCGGTTTTGATATCAGGGTAGCCTCATAAAAAGAGTCTGGCAATGACCCTTCTGTTTCTATTATGTGGAACACATTGAGGAGTATAGGTATTAGCTCTACTTGGAAGTTCTGATAGAATTCTGCACTGAAACCATCCAGCCCTGGGCTTTTTTGGGGGGGTTGGGAGGTTTTTGATGACAGCTTGTATCTCCTCACAGCTTATAGGTCTATTTAAATTGCTAACCTGGTCTTGATTTAATTTTGGTGGATGGTATCTATCTAAAAAATTGTCCATTTCTTTTACATTTTCCAATTTTGTGGAGTACAGGTTTTTGTAGTAAGACCTAATGCTTATCTTTATTTCCTCAGTGTCTGTTGTTATGTCCCACTTTTCATTTCTGATTTTGTTAATTTGGATGTTCTCTCTCTGCTTTTTGATTAGAATGGATAAAGGTTTGTCAATCTTGTTGATTTTCTGAGAGAACCAGTGATCTTTCAGGGTTCCTGATTCATGAAAGAGTCTGTGGAACATTCTGCAGGACACAGCAGATACTGACTGAACTGCCTTTGAAATTTCCTGCTTCATGGAAATGTCTGCTGGAAACTATGGGCCTGAAGGTCGAAGATGGATGCCCCAACGATACAGAGGAACTTTGGGTGACTGTCCAGGCAGCGAGGTGTCACTGTCATTTCTAGAGTTTGGAAGTTGCTTATTTCTTGTTTACTTAGGTAATATTATATCCTTCTGGAGTCTTTGATGGAGTTGAAGAATGGATGGATAGTTATAGTTTCCTTAGTTATGATAAAAGATAAAGTAGATATAAATATTGTAACTATAATTCTTGCTTGATAACTTTTGTTATATGTAATTTTACTATGTTAAAGTGAAAATCTTTCCTTTTGTTTAAACAGAAAAAGGGGAAATGATGTAGGTGTGTCTTCTATCTATCTGATGATTTCATTGGTTACTTAATAAAGAAACTGCTTGGTCTAATAGGTCAGAACATGGGTAGGTGGAGTAGACAGAACAGGATTCTGGGAGTGCGGCAAATGCCTCGGGCAATCGCCATGCCTCTCTGCCCTGAAACAGAAGCGATGGAGCCAGCCACCAGGTCAGACATGCTGAATCTTTCCCGGTAAGACACCACTCGTGCTGTTACACAGATTACTAAATATGGGTTAATCAAGAGGCTAGAGCTAATGGGTCAAGAAGTTTTTAAAAGAATACAATTTGTGTGTTGTTATTTCAGGGCATAAGCTAGTCAGGCAGCCGGGAGCCGGGCAAGAATACAACCCACCGCTCCCATCATTACAAACCAGCTCTATGTTTCATTGATTCTTTGTATTGTTTTCTTTGTTTCTATTTTATTAATTTCAGCCCTCAATTTGATTAATTCCTGTCTTCCACTCCTCCAGGGTGAGTCTGCTTCTTTTATTTCTAGAGCTTTCCGGTGTGCTGTTAAGTCACTAATGTAAGCTTTCTTGTTTTTCTTTATGTGGGCACTTAGTGCTCTGAACTTTCCTCTTAGTACTGCTTTCATAGTGTCCCATAGGTTTGGATATGTTCTGCCTTTATTTTCATTGAATTCAAGGAAGACTTTAATTTCTTTATTTCTTCCTTGACCCAGGGATGGTTCAATAGATGACTGTTCAGTTTTGGTGCATTCGTAGGCTTTCTGAGAGTAGTATTGTTGTTAAATTCTAACTTTACTCAATGGTGATCCGATAAGACACAGGGGGTTACTCCAGTTTGCTTTGTTACCAAATATGTGGTCAATTTTAGAGAAGGTTCCATGAGGTTCTGAGAAGAAGGTATATTCTTTTGTGTTTGGATGAAATGTTCTGTAGATGTCTGTTAAGTCCATTTGAGTCATAACATCTGTTAGTTCCCTTATTTCTCTGTTAAATTTCTGTCTGGTTGACCTGTCCATTGGTGAGAGAGGAGTGTTGAAATCTCCTAGTATTAGTGTGTGGGGTTTGATGTGCGATTTAAGTTTTAGTAATGTTTCTTGTACATATGTGGGTGCTCTTGTATTGGGGCATAGATAATCAGGATTGAGACTTCATCTTTATGAATTGTTCCTGTTATGAGTATAAAGTGTCCTTCTCTATCTCTTCTGATTGATTTAAGTTTGAAATCAATTTTGTTAGATATTAGGCTATTCACACCCATTTGTTTCTTAGATTTATTTGATTGGAAAACCTTTTCCCACCCCTTTACTCTAAGGTACTGTCTGTTTATGAGGTTGAAGTGTGTTTCTTGTAAACAGGAGAAGGTTGGATCCTGTTTTTGTATCCATTTTCTTAGCCTGTCTCTTTTTATAGGTGAGTTGAGTCCATTGATATTAAGCGATATTAAAGACCATTAGATGTTAACTCTGGTTATTTTTTGGTAGTAGTGTTCATGTGTTTTCCTTCTTTGAAGTATGCTGGTAGGGGGTTATCAAAAGTCTGTGTTATTGTGGGTGTAGTTAACTTCCTTGGGTTGAGGTTTTCCTTCTAGTACTTTCTGTAAGGCTGGGTTTATGGATACGTATTGGTTAAATCTGTTTTAGTCATTGAATATATTGTTTTCTCCATCAATAGTGAATGAAAGCTTTGCTGGGTATAGTAGTCTTGTCTTGTGTCCATGGTCTCTTAGTGTCTGCAGCACATCTATCCAAGACCTTCTGGCTTTCATGGTTTCCATTGAGAATTCAGGTGTAATTCTGATAGGTTTACCTTTATATGTTACTTGACCTTTTTCCTTTGCAGCTCTTAATATTTTTTCTTTATTCTGTATGTTTTGTGTTTTGATTATTATATGGTGAGGTGATGGGGTTTTTTTAATCCAGTCTATTTGGTGTTCTGTAAACTTCTTGTACCTTCATAGGGATATCCTTCTTTAGGTTAGGAAAGTTTTCTTCTCTAATTTTGTTGAATATATTTTTGTGCCTTTGATCTGGAGTTCTCCTTCTTCTACCTCTATTATTCTTAAGTTTGGTCTTTTCATTGTGTCCCAGATTTCCTGAATGTTTTTTGTTAAGAATTTGTTGGATTTAGTGTTTTCTTTTACCTATGAGTTTATTTCCTCTATAGTATCTTCAGTGCCTGAGATTCTTTCTTCTATCTCTTGTATTCTGTTGTTTATACTTGTCTCTGTGGTTCCTGTTTATTTACCCATATTTTGCATATCCAGAATTCCCTCAGTTTGTGTTTTCTTTATTACCTCTATTTCAGTCTTCAAGTCTTGAACTGTTTCCTTCACCTAATTGATTGCTTTTTCTTGGGTTTCTTTGAGGGATTTATTAATTTCTTCCAATTTTTTGTTTGTCTTCTCTTCCTTTTCTTTAAGGGAGTTTTTCACTTCCTCTTTAAAGGGCTCCATCATTTTCAAAAAGTTACTTTTTTAAAAAATATTTATTTATTTATTATGTATACAATATTCTGTCTGTGTGTGTGCCTGCAGGCCAGAAGAGGGCACCAGATCTCATTACAGATGGCTGTGAGCCACCATGTGGTTGCTGGGAATTGAACTCAGGACCTTTGGAAGAGCAGGCAATGCTCTTAACCTCTGAGCTATCTCTCCAGCCCCATAAAGTTACTTTTAAAGTTGTTTTCTTCTACTTCTTTTGGGTTAGGATGATCAAGTCTTCCCATTGTGTGTCCACTGGGTTCTGGTGTTACCATGTCGCTTTTTAGTATGTTGGAGGAATTCTTGCATTGGCACTTACCTATCTCTTCCTTCAAATGAGGCCGGCAGTGTCTAGGCGTCTTGGTTCAATCTTTGCTGTGGCTGTCTGAGTCTTTGATAGTTTTTCTTGGTCTGCTCTCTTAGGTCCCCTAGGTAGTGGAGCAATCTGTTTTTCAGGGTTCCAGGGACCTCACAGGCAAACAGGTGAGTTTGGGGACAGGCTGGGTACAAGGATAGCCCAGCCACAGGAAAACTCCCTGCTGGCTGGCTAGAAAATCCAAGGGAGTTGGGGAGGGGGCCTCTGGGTTTTATCCCACTGGGGAGGTCCCAGAGAGTGGGGCATCTGGCTGTCTGGCCCTGTCCCCTCAGTATTGGAGCAAGCTGTGTTTCCCTAGGTGGATATTTGAGCCCCATGTTGATATGTTGTTGGTTGTTTTTTACTCCTTTATTCTTTTGGGGGGTCCTGCTACCCAACTTCCAAATAAATCACATGAAAGCTTATTTTATTACTTACAAATACCTGGACATAGCTTGACTTGTTTCTTGTCAGATTTTCTTAAATTATCCCAGCTACCTTTTGCCTCTGAGCGTTTATCTTTCTCTATTTCTTTATACCTTTCTTTACTTCTTCCTCAGTGGCTGGCTGTGCAGCTTGCATTTTCCTCTCCTTTTCTCACTCTTTGATCTTTTTCTTCCACAATTTATTCTTATATTTATTCTCTCTGCCTGCCAGCCCTGCCTATTCTTCTCCTGCCTTGCTATGAGCTGTTCAGCTCTTTATTAGACCAATCAGGTGTTTTAGACAGGCAAAGTAACACAGCTTCACAGACTTAAACAAATGCAACATAAAAGAATGCAACATATCTTTGCATCACGAAACAAATGTTCCACAACATAAACAAATGTAACTTAACTTTAACTAACATTCTACAACGAATACTTTTATTCCATCCATAAGGCTGAGAGTGGATTTTGTTAATGACCTGATGAAATTTTTGCTATCTGTGCAGCAGACCACACCCACTATTTGCTATGGAAGTGGACCTCACCAATCTTCCCCAGAATGATTATCCCAGAGTCTTCCCTCCATGGTATATTAAGCATTTGAGGGGAAAGGTCACATTGTTTTATGGATTATGACTGCTATCCTATTGTGGGCAGACAATACACTAGATTCTAGGCCTTTTAGCTAAAGAATCCACCCTCATGGTCACAAGCACTATGTAATCACACCATAAGTTTTATTATGTGCTTGGAATTAGATCTATTAATCTATATTTCTTAACTATACATAAGTAGTTAATGGTTACCATCAATTTCCAAAAGAAAATAAGGGAAATATGATGAATACTTCACATTAGTATGGATGTTGGTCTATTGATACAAATTTAAGGTCAATTTTTGTTACACTGTGTATATGTATTTTGTATTCTTGTTTAAGGTATTGTGTTTGTGCAGCTCATTTAAAAATGTAATGTATAGTTAAGAAATATAGATTAATAGATAGTCATCTATAATAACCAAGCTTTTAATTACATTACTTAGGTTTTCTACATATACAGACATAAATTTCAGTTAGATAATATTCAACACTCCAAAGACCTACAGAATATGGCATTTAAAATGTTTTAAGAACTTAGACTTTTCTCGACAGTGAGACATGTCTGCCCCTGGCAGCACCAATTACTTCAGAGAGGTTGATAGCCATTGAAGAAACTCGTTATGGAATTTGCCTTCAATGTGACAAGGCTAGCCATTTGGGCAAAAAAAAATGTTCTTTCTTGAACTACTTGACAGTATGCTGTATAAACTGGACATGTAGGACCCACAGAAAAAAATAACTGCTGAACTTGCCTAAAGAAGGTGAGACAGTCCTTCAGGATTCCTGCTTCATGAAAGTGTATGCCAGACATTCTGCAGAACACAGAAGAAAGTGACTGACAAGCTACCAATATAGGCAAAACAGCCTTTCAAATTATCTGCTTCATGGAAAAGTGCCAGATACCATGGGCCTGTAGGCTGAATATGGATGCTCCAATGACACAGAAGAACTTTGGGTGACTGTCCAGGTAGCAATATGTCTCTGTCAATTTTAGAGTTTGGGGAGTTGCTTACAATGTACTCTCTGTTTACTTAAGTAATACATCCTTCTGGGGTCTTTGATGGAATTGAAGACAGTTATAGTTACAGTTTTCCTTAGTTATGATAAAAGATAAATTAGATGAAACTTTAGACAATAAAGGCGTATTTGCTCTCATGTCCAGCTCATTTACCCTTGCCTCTCCTGTTCAACCAGGACATATCTCCATTTCATTCTTTTTTCCATGGCTAGCCCTGTTCATAGATTATTATCTGGTTATAATAATCTATTTCTTCTCCTAGCCCACCTGCTTTCTCATCTCTCTCAAGGAGCAGATGCCTGAAGTCTCCAGGATGACAGCTAACTGAATGTTTCTTCACCTATACCATCTGCTGAGCATGACCTCACCAACTTCCAACTCCTCCCTCACCACATCTTCCCTTGTCAGCAGGAAGAAGGCAGACTTGAACTGTTGCCCCTATACCCAAGAAGTCTGGAATGTTTAGACACTTGCTGTCAAGCCTGTTTTTCTACCTGCATTTTATCCTTTGGACCCACATGTTTGAAGGAGAAAATGGATTCACATAAACTGACCTCTGACCTCCACACATGTATGCCCTCACCGCTACATTAACAAATACATGCATCTTTAAAATGTTATAAGGATACACAAATCCTGGTTAATGATCAATTTACTGCCTTGTGATTTTGTGTGAGTATCTTTACCACACTGTGTCTGTTATTCAGAGAGATATAAGTGCATCTCACTTGTTGCCATATATAATCTATACCCAGAATTGCTCTAGCTGAGACTCTATTTCTTCTGTGTGTCTTGGTTTCCCATGTGAGAAGTGGAAAGTCCAAGGCCCTCCCTACTACATCTAGGTTCAGCAAGGTACACATCCAAAGAGAATAGGATCCCAAAAAGGCAGTACATGCAATAGAGACAAATCCCAGTGCTTCTCTAAATCCCTTAGCTTCTCTAGGCTCAATGTCCTTTGTTTATGACTAGAATCCACTTATGAGTGACACATACCATATTGTAGAGCAGAAGTTAAACTTGTGGTCAACTTGTAATAAAATTATCCCTCAAGACTGGAGAGAATTGTTTACAGCACTCTTGGAGCCTGGTCCTCAATTACAATAGAGGACTTTGTGGAAAGATGAGGCTAAGCCATTAAACAATGGAATAGGGCTAGAGTATGGAGATCACCCACAACCAACTTAGCCTCTGTTCCCACCCCAAGCCTCAGACCTCACCCTGCCTAGACTCATGTCTGTACCCACAGCAGCACCCCAATATTCTGGCCCCAGCCCTATCATTCCCCACACACCTCCCTGAGTCTATAGGTAAATACTTGGCATCAGAGGGCATCATAATGGATGTAGAAGCCTTTAGTATTTGTGCAACTTCTTTGTGCAACTTGCTTACGCCTTCAGGACATGATCCATCAAATCATAAATATGACACTTCAATTTGATAATAGATTCCTGCTGTTATATCCTATTTATTTATTTATTTATTTATTTATTTGGTTTTTCGAGACAGGGATTCTCTGTACTTTGGAGCCTATCCTGGAACTAGCTCTTGTAGACCAGGGTGGCCTCGAACTCCCAGAGATTCATCTGCCTCTGCCTCCTGAGTGCTAGGATTAAAGGTGTACATACACAACCACCCGACAATAAATTTGTTTTGTGGATTTTTTTTTGTCTTTTGAGACAGGGTTTCCCACTAGCTATGGAGTCAATGCTGAAACTCACTCTGCAGATCAGACTGACCTTGAACTCACAGAGATCCTCACAGAGTACTGCCTCTGCCTCCTGAGTGGTGGGATTAAAAGCATGTGCCACCATTTCCCAGCATATCATCCTAATTTATGATTTGATGGATCAGATAAAACCCAGATCATGATGGGCAGGCAGCTCATGTTGCATGTTAATGTAATGGCCCATTGTCAAATGTTCAATTCCACTAAGGCCCAATAGCAGGCCAATAGCTGCCTCCAAAATGAGAACAGATGTCTGCAGATGGTGGTAGAGCCTCACTCTAAGATCCAAAAGGTCTCTTCTCTGATACAACTACAGGATACCAGCAAAGGCTCCTAAGAGTATCCCTACCTGACACTGACACGCAAACCATCCAGACTGCTCTTACAAGTGGTAGAGAAGCCTGCACAGCTACCTGGACCTGTTGAAGAGCCTTCTTCTGTTAAAAGACACACACACAAAGCTCTCAGCTCTACCAGTCACTTGGTATATGGGCCACAATAATACACCCAAGAGAGGAATGTGCTGTCTTCAGATTCCAAACAGGCCCACTAAACATGATGCCTGGACAGTCACCCAAAGTTCCTTTGCAATGTTGGGACATCTGTTTTCAGCCTACAGGACCATAATATCTGACAGACTTTTCAATGAAGCAGGAAATTTGAAAGACTGTCCCACCAATATTGGCAGTTTGTCAGTCACTCTCTTCTGTGTCCTTGCGGTTGGTTCTATGAAGCAGGAACCCTGAATGACCATCCTGCCTTGTTCTGAAAGGTTAGCAGCAGTCACTTTCCTGTAGGTCTTGCATGTCCAGTCTGCATAGCACATAGTCATCAAAGTCAAGACCAGTGTCTTTATTCAGTGGCTAACATTCCCACAATGAAAGCAAACTCCATAAGAAATTTCTTCAAAACCCATATGTTTTCTGAAGTAAATTGGTGCTGCCAGAAGCAGGTGTGTCTCATTGTCATGAAAAATTTTAAACTAAGAAAATGTTTTAAATACCATGTTCTATACTTTGAAGTATTTGTAGACCCTGTATCTAAAATATACCTCTATATGATCTGGAAAACATATCTGTTATATCTGTAAATTTGATTGTTATAGATGACTAAATACTGATCTGTCTTTCTTGATTATCCTAAATAGTTAATAATAATGGTTTTCAAAAACTAGAATTTCCCCTTACATTTTAAAATGAACTTCATTGGTATAATACCTTAAATAAGAGCAAAACCACATATATAATATATTGGAACAAAAATAACCTTAAATTAGCACCAATATACAAAAATCCTTTAAACAGAGTAGAAACATATATGTGTTGTAACAAAAAATTACCTTAAATTTGTATCAATATACAATAGTTCTTTAAACAAGTGCAAAACAGATATACAATGTAACAAAATTGATTTTGAATTTGTAAGTATATACAAAACTCCATAACAATGCAAAAATATGAGATTAATAATTGTTTTTTATTCTATATTACCATGTTTCCCTAAATTATAGCAAACTTCCACAACCCAAAAAAAATAACCAAAGACCACCCCCATCCCCTTTTCTCCTGGAAATGCAGATGTTGTTTTCTCTAGACTGTTTCCTGCTGAATGTGGAAGAAGTATTTTTAGAGTCCCAGAAAAAAAATTGAGATAATGGCCAAGTCCAGAGAAGACCAGTTATAACATCTGTTGATAGAAATCACCTGTCAAGTTTCAGGAGGTCTCCCCTGATCAAATCTGGTCCTGATTAATCTGGAATGAATCTACAGCTTCTTGCTTCCTGTTGAAACAAAAGACCACTTCTCCAAAGCATTTTTAACTTCCATATGACAAATACATTTTTTTTTACTTTTTTAAAGTGAAGGCATTTTAAAAATATCTAAGATTTTTGCACAGACCTTCTTTCAATTCCAGGTATCTTAGCAGATGTCCTTTGCTTTCCAGCAATCAAACAATTCAAAACCAACACAACATACAGGATCCAGACTTCCTGTGTATCTCCCATCTTTACATGGCTTTTTTTTCTTTTATATTACTTCTGTTGTCTCTTTAAAGACTTCCTATGACTGCCTATACCCATTTTCTTTCTTTCTTAAGTCTATGCACATTGTAAACCACGCTTGAACCTATT
Source organism: Arvicola amphibius (assembly GCF_903992535.2). Lineage (NCBI taxonomy): Eukaryota > Metazoa > Chordata > Mammalia > Rodentia > Cricetidae > Arvicola > Arvicola amphibius. Next base: position 93,518,567 of record NC_052047.1, read on the forward strand.
GAGGGGTTTTTCCATCTGGACCTCTTTTACTGCATATCCCTTTTACTGCCTTTTTTGACCACAGGAGCACGCTCCAACCTGGTAAACTACCTGGATATTCCACATGTTCCAGCAGCTGGCTCCTCCCACTCTCAGGTTGGGCCATGAAAGCCAAGTCCAAAGCTTGCAGCCAGGTCGGACACACGTGACCAGGAACTGGTTATTCAACCAGGCCTTCAACCTTCCTAGAACTCTAGAATGCCGATGCGTGAGCTGGGACAGGCATTTTTACTTCATTTTTGTTTTAATTAACATACTGGTTGCTCAAGGGCTTGCCAGCAGGTATAAACTCTTAAAGGAGCCATATACTTTTTTAAAAAAATATTTCTTATAGTTTATTTAACTTTAGTTTATGTGCATTGGTATGAAGTGTCAGATCCCCTGGAACTGGATCTTCAGACAGCTGTGAGCTGCCATGTGGGTGCTGAGAACTGAACCCAGGTCCTCTGGAAGAGCAGTCGGTGCTCTTAACCACTGAGCCATCTCTCCAGCCCCATATACTTTTTTTAAAGCTTTTTCAGGCCCTACTTGAAAACATAGGTCCATGTTGAGCAATAAAGTGTTGTTGGATGTTTTACTCTCTTGGCCTACTCATCCCCCAAAAAAAAAAAAAAATCACAGAGGCTTATTCTTAGTTACAAACTCACAGCCTTACCTTGCCTTGTTTCTTGCCAGTTTTCTTAGTGTGAATTATCCCAACTACCTTTTGCCTCTAGGCAAAAAACTTTCTCTATTTACTTCTTTCTCCATGGTTTGCTGTGTAGCTGGGTGGCTGGCCCCTGACATCCTCCTCTCATTGTTCTCTTGCTCTTCATTCTCCTCCCAGATTTCCCCTTCTATTTATACTCTCTGCCTACTAGCCCTGCCTATCCTTGCTACTGCCTCACTATTGGCCTTCATTTCTTTATTAGGATCATCAGGTGTTTTAGACAGGCATAGTAACACAGCTTCACAGAGTTAAACAAATGCAGCATAAACAAAAGTCACACACCTGAAAAAAGTATTTCCAACACCAACCTCTGATGAGCATATGTGTTACCAATGAGTTCAAAGTAATTACCTCCTGTTCACATGGTCCCAACTAACATGATGCCATCAAAACAGATCATCAATGTGATTTTTTTTTTGAGAGACAGACAATCGAGATCCCTTCTAACCATATCACATGGGGAAGGAAAGGTAATATATTATTGATATAAAGGAAGATAGTCCAATGCCATCTCTATATCTACAGTTTTAAATAGATTGGTTAGTGTATAATGAAACATTAAATGTTTTGATTTTGCTGAAATTGCATTGGAAATAACAATCACAGTTCATGAAGCCATAAAGGAATTAATTAATGAAGTTAGCTTTTCCATAGACTCCTAAATCCTAATAACAAAGTTGAGAACTCAAGATTAGATTGATTAGTAAATTATTAAACAGACCCATATTTCGGGGTCTGTTTCAGAAAATGAAGGATATGTATCTAAAGGAGGCTCCAGTAAGAAGTTGAGGGAGCTGCCACCTGCAACCCTATCAGTGGTGTCTTATTTTCAGTTTTGCCTGAACAAAGAAATTCATCTTTTTTACCTATTAATTTTAAAGTTTGATCATGAAGTTTAAAATATGGAGTCTCTGTCTCTTACAATCACAAATACAAACACACAAATATATGCCTATATTAAATACACCATAAGTTTATCTGGTGCCAAAGGAAGGCAGAAAAGTGCATCAGACCTCCTGGTCCACAATTCACAGGAACTTCTGAGTCACTTGATGTGGGTGATAGTAACCACACTTGGATAACCAACATTCAGCAGTACTACTGAGTTCAGTCTCCAGCTCCCAAAGATGTCATTGTGATACAGAAAATGAAGCCCCTTTACTCCTTCTGCTTCTGTTATTTGCAGGTAATCAAAGTGCCAGCTACTTGGTCAACAAAGAACTGGTTTTCAATTCCTTTGTGAATGGATTCTGCACATTGCTTAATTTTTAACATGGTTCTCAATATAAATGAACCCAACGAGAGATTTACTTGATAAGAGAGGAATCTGAACTATGCTAGAAAAAGATCCATAATATGATGTATACTTTTAAATTTTGATTATTTTTATTTTATGGGGATAGGTGTTTTGCCTGCATTTATGGCTGTATGAGGGTGTTAAATCGCCTGAAACTGGACTTACAGACTTGTGAGCATCCATGTGGGTGTTGAGAATTGATCCTGGATCCTGTGGAGAAACAGTCATCTTTCCAGATGGCCACTCTGCAACTCAGATCTGGGCCAGAGAGGCCTCAAGTTCAGAGAGATCCACCTGTCTCCCTCTCCCAAGTACTGGAACTGCAAGAGTGCTCCTCTACACACAGGTGAGCTATGTTTTTAAAGGATTTATCTTTGAACTAGACAGTGAAAAAATAACATAAGTCAAAACAAGAAGCATCATTTTTTAAATGATCAATAATACTTCTTGAAATTTTTTCAATGTATTCAACTATTTTCTCAATATTTCGGTAAAATCTTTTTGCATTATAAATTTCTTTCCTTTCAAACTTCTTAACTGGTGCAGCGGTGGTGGCACACACCTTTAATCCCAGCACTTGGGAGGCAGAGGCTGGAAGATCTCTTTGATTTCAAGATAAACCTGGACTACACAATTCCAGGACAGCCAGGGCTACTCGGTGAAAAAAAAATGTGTGTAAACAGCAGTGCCATGGTGTGCATAAGTTAGTCAGATTAGAACGTATAGCTCTCTGTTCTCTACTTGTTTAGTACTAGAGATCAAACTGGATCTCTAGTGAAATTTGACAGTAAGTGCCTTAAATTGTTGAGTGGTCTCACTGACTTTATTTCTGTATGTGTTGGTGTGTGGTATGCATACAACCCAAGTGAAGTCATAGGGAAACACTTCTATGAATAATGTTGGTCTTCCAGAGAATGAGCTAAGGTCATCTGCTTCACAGCAACTACATTTACCCACTGATAAAACTCCCTGGCGTTCATTACAGAGAAAATGTTAAGAACAAGTATTTAGTCCTTGAAATAAAATAACATGATCCAAAAATATTGGACGACAGCATACATAACAATTTCATTTGAAAATACATTTTAATATTAAAATTATTTTTTGTTTTCTTGGAATACAATATGTTTACAACATGAAAAGCAGACAATATTTTAAGGGTAGAGTAGCACTACTAATTCTACTCACACAACAGTGAGATGACTTAGTAAGAAAAACGTATGTTGAATAAAAGGTTCTTTTATTAGGTTCATGGGGATATTCACTAGTGTAAATTTTCCCATGCTTTTGATGTTTACTGCAACATGCAAAGACTTTACCACATTGATTACTTTCATAGGGTTTTTGTCAAGTTTGACCTCTTTCATGACTGTGAAGATGATTTTATATGCAAAGATATTACCAAACTGACTGCATTTATAGGGTTTATCTACAGACTGAGTTCTTTCATTTATTTGAAGGTTACATGTTATGTCTCTACTACACTGACTACATCCATAGTGTTTCTATCCAGTATGACTTCTTTCATGCCTCTGAAAATGATATTTGTATGCAAAGGCTTTACCACATTGGTTACATCCATAGGGTTTCTCTCCAGTATGACTTCTTTCATGCCTATGAAGATTACTGTGACGTGCAAAAGCTTTACCACATTGACTACATTCATAGGGTTTCTTTCCAGTATGATTTATTTCATGCCTGTGAAGACTACTTTTATACTTAAATGCTTTACCACACTGACTACATTCATAGCATTTCTCTCCAGTATGAATTCTTTCATGCCTGTGAAGATGACTGTTATGTGCAAAGGCTTTTCCACATTGACTACATTCATAGGGTTTCTCTCCAGTATGACTTCTTTCATGTTTTTGAAGATAACTGTTCTGTGCAAAGGCTTTACCACATTGACTACATTCATAGGGTTTCTCTCCAGTATGGTTTCTTACATGCCTGTGAAGATCACTTTTATATGCAAAGGTTTTACCACAGTGATTACATCCATAGGGTTTCTCTCCAGTATGAATTCTTTCATGTATTTGAAGAAGGCTTTTATAGGAAAAGGTTTTACTACATTGATTACATTCATAGGGTTCCTCTCCAGAATTACTTCTTTTATGTATTTGAAGACATCTGGGACGTTCAAAAGCTTTATGATATTTATCATATTCATATCTTTTCTCCCTAGTATAAATTCTACCAACTTGATGAAGATTGTGACTTGCAAAGTCTTGATCACTTTTACTATATTCACAGGGTTTTACTTCCAAGTGAGTTCTCTGGTGTACTTTCACAGAGGAATCAGATCTAAAGACTTTATCACATTGATTACATTCATAGAGATCATATTCATCACTCGTTGTTTGATGTGTTTGAAGACACCTGTGAGAGCTAAACCCTTTAGTACTTGGTTTGCATTTATTACTTCCTCTTCCCATAAGAGTTTTTTCACATCTTTGAAGAGAACTCAAAGTTTTGTCACACTGATTCCATGCGTAACATTTTCTCGTACCGTGAGAAACACTACATGTGTAAAGTGAACCAGAAGAGACAGTCAAAGTTTCATATTCACTGTAATCGTGAATGATTCCAATGAGAGTTTGCTGATGTATTCCCACAAACGTTGGAAAACCAGTTAACTGTAAATTTGTATCACAGTTATCTCGTCTTCTCATGGTGGGGACTACTACATCTCTTCCAAGTGTTCTGAGAGACACAGGAGTACAATGCTTCTTTTTGTTTCCCTTATATTCACATGGTTTGGATCCAGAGTGACAGATGATATACCTGGTAAAGGAAGAAAAGCAAATAAAAGCTTTTTGCATTGCACTGACATAGGCTAACGTTTTATGTTTCATACAGCTGTGATATATGTATGGATTCATGTTTCTAGAGCACAACAACTTCATGGTCTCTCATAAAGTGCTCAACACACTAAAATATGTAAGTAACTTACTACAAGTATATGAGGAATACTACCTTTAATATGGATGATTGCCTATAAAAGATCTTAGACATACACTAATCCCCCATCAATGTGTATACCTTTTGTGATAATTGAATGTTATGAACCTAAGTTGATGGATAGTTCCACAATATGCCTCTCATATGACCATGATTAAAATGATGACATCTGTTATGGCATTGTTTCCTTCTCTTATTATTGTTTTGTTTGTTTGTTTTGTTGTTGTTGTTTGGGTTTTTTTGGTTTTGGTTTTTTGTATTTGGTTTTTTTTTTTTTTTTGAGACAGGTTTCTCTGTAGCTTTGGATTATGTCCTGGAGCATTCTCTATAGACCAGGCTAGCCTTGAATTCACAGTGATCCACTTATCTCTGCCTCTCAAGTGCTTGGATTAAGCACTGCAACTGCCCAGTTCGTGTCTTATTCTTAAAGGATATGCTTTAAATGATCAGCTACCCGACATTGCAGTACATGGTGCTGTAGAAATTTAATAGCCATCACATGGCTATTGATGCATTTCATTAAAAGTTCAGGGTACATTAACATGTCTTCAGAGGTACATATGTATTAGCTTGCACATGAAAATTACCTTCTATGTCTTCTAGAATTTTGAGAATGGTCTTCAATATTCTGTTCTTCCCATTTGTACCCTGTAATACAGTACCAGAAAGTATATGTGATATATTACTTGAAAATAGAAACAATTGAAATTACTATCTTTCATGAATCATAGAATCATGCCTTATTTACTCAACAGATATTTTTTCCTCTACAAAATTCAAAATTTCTGGAAAGCACCAATCTCCAAGTCTTGTGTCCTTAAGTTAAAAAGTAACAGAAAGCTCACATTCCTACCTACAGCAGTGAGGTTCCAGTAGGTTTCCAGCATCACATCTTTGTAGAGACTCTTCTGGGAAGGATCCAGCAAAGCCCACTCTTCATGAGTGAAGTTCACATGCACATCCTCATAGGTCACTGCATCCTAAAGTATCCCACATATGTACATAATAGAAATGTCAGACTAAGTTCAGCGAGTAAAACCCCTGCAGGCAGACCACTCCACCATCCATCCCCATCACCCAATGGACCCTATAACCTACAAGTACTATTCTGTCCCTCAAGCCCATAGAACCCATCATCCTCCCCACCACACCAAACATTCCCCTTGACATCAGAGGCCCACAGAGGAACAGATTCCACCTACACAGACTGGAAGAAGAGGTGAGTGAATGGTCTGACTGGATAGCCCCAGTCTCTAGACCCTAGACCCCAGGGCACATCCTATGACCCTCTCCCACTCAGTGCAGACCCCGCAGTCAGTCAAAAGGTAAGACTCTTGTGGGCATGCTACTCAACTACCCCTGACACCTATTGGATCCTGTAACTTACAAGTCCCACTCCACACCCAACCCACAGAACCCATCATTCCACCCCAACCAACCATCCCCTATGGCATCAGTGGCCCCTGGAGGCACAGAAACCACCTGCACCAACTGGAGGAAGAACAGCCCCCTAAGGCACAGGCACCTCCTGCACCAATTGGAAGAAGAATCAATACCTGATTCTATAATTACCCAATTCCCAAATGGGCAGGTGGCAGTGTTAGAATGCATGCAACAACATAAAAAGCAATATGGCACAACCAGAAATTAGTTCTACAACAGGAAGACCTGAACATTCCAATGCAGATAAAGAAGAAAATAATCTTTAAAATAACTTTTTTTAAAAAGATGATAGAGGTCCTAAAGAGAAAATAAAAAATTCCCTTAAAGAAATCGAGAAAAAAAAAAAAACAAAAAAATTGGGGTAAAAAATCAGTAAGTCCTTTAAAGATAGCCAAGAAAAAAAAAATCAAACAGGTAAAGGACAGAGTTCAGGCTTGAAAATTGAAATAGAGACAATAAAAAACACAAACCAAGGAAACTCTGAAGATTGAAAATTTAGGTAAATGAACAGGAACAACAGGTGCAAGCATAACCAACAGAATGCAAGAGATGGAAGAGAATCTCTGGGGTTGAAGATACAGAGGAAATAGATTCATCCATCAAAGAAAACATTCAATCCAACAGTCTTAACACAAAACATCTAGGAAATCTAGGTTAACACTAAACAGAACAAAAAAATATTATTAAGAGCTGCAAAGGAAAAAGGTCAAGTAACAGATAAAGGCAGACCTATCAGACTAACACCCAACTATGAAATGGAGACTCTGAAAGCCAGTAGGTCCTAGACATATGTTTTGAAGACACAAAAAAACCCCACAGAGACCAGCCCAGACTACTATACCCAGAAAAACTTTCAACCACCACAGATGGAGAAAACAAGATAGTTCATGACTAAAACAGATTTAAACCTATCCATAAATCCAGCCCTACACAAAATAACCAGAAGGAAGACAGCTGCACCCATGAAAACACATGAAATAGATAATCCAACACCAACAAATCCCAAAGATCATAAACACGCACACTACCAAAAAAAAAAACTAAAAAATAACAGGAACTAACAATCATTAGTCATTAATATCTCTTAATATAAATGGGCCCAATTCACCTATAAAAAGATGCAGGCTAACATAATGGATACAAAAACAGGAGCCAACCTTCTGCTGCATATAAGAAACATACTTCAACTTCAAAGACAGACACCACCTCAGGGTAAAGGGTTTGGAAAAGATTTTCCAATCAAATGAAACTAAGAAGCAAGTTCTATAGCTATCCTGATATCTAACAAAGTAGATTTCAAACTAAAATTGATCAAAGAGGTGGAGAAGGCTATTTCAAGTTCATCACAGGAAGAAAACCCACCAAGATGAAGTCTCAATTCTGAAGATTTATACCCCAAATACTAGGGCATCCACATTTGGAAAAGAAACATTACAAAAGCTTCAATTGCACAACAAACACCACACACTAATAGTGGGGGACTTCAACACACCACTATCACCAATGGACAGGTCTGTTGGAGAGAAAATTAACAGAAATAAGGGAACTTGTTGCAGAGGGCCGTTTGTTTCTTCCCAACTGCTCAGACCCAAAATAAGCACACAGAAACCATATTAACTAAGACACTGCTTGGTCCACTAGCTCTAGCTTCTTATTGGCTGACCCTTACATATTAATTTAACCCATCTACACTAATTTATGTATTGACACATGGCTGTGACTTACCAGCTAAAGTTCCCAGCATCTGTCTCCAGCAGGCTACATGATTTCTCTCTGACTCCTCCTTCTTTCTCCAAGCATTGTTTAGTTTTCCCCACCTAGCTCTGTTCCCCTATAGTTCTGCTATAGGCCCAAAGCAGTTTCTTTATTTATCAATGGTATTCAAGCATACATGTAGTGTGAAATCGGCGGGGCTGCGTCCCGCCACCCGGCCAACGGCTAGCTTTACACCCGAAATAATTACACGGAAACTGTATTCTTTTAAAACACTGCCTAGCCCATAGTTTCAGCCTCTTATTGGTTAATTCTCACATCTTCCTTTAACCCATATTTAGTAATCTGGGTAGCACCACGAGGTGTGGCTTACCAGGAGAGATCTTAACCTGCGTCCATCTCGGAGAGGAGCAGCATGGAGACTCACTATGGCGACTGCCTGAAGCGTCTCCCCAACTCTACTTCCTTGTTCCCACAATTCTGTTCTGTCTACTCCACCTACCTAATTTTCTGTTCTTAAAGGGCCAAGGCAGTTTTCTTTATTAATTAACCAATGAAAGAAACATAGACAGATAACTCTCCTCCATCATTTCCCCTTTTTCTGTTTAAACAAAAAAGAAAGGCTTCAACTTTAACATAGCAAAATTACATATAACAAAACAGTTATCAAGCAAGTATTACAGTTACAATATTTAAATCTATTTTATCTTTTATCATAACTAAGGAAAGCTATAACTATCTATTTATTCTTCAACTCCATCAAAGACTCCAGAAGGATATAATGCTACCTAAGTAAACAAGAAATAAGTAACTTATAAAACTCTAGAAATGACAGAGACAACTCGCTGCCTGGACAGTCACCCAAAGTTCCTCTGTACCGTTGGGGCATCCATCTTCGGGCTTCAGGCCCACAGTATCCAGCAGACATTTCCATGAAGCAGAAAAATTCCAAAGACAGTTCAGTCACTTTCTGCTGTGTCCTGCAGAACGTCTCGCAGACTCTTTCACGAATCAGGAACCCTGAGAGACCATCTCACCTTTAGGCAAGTTTAGCAGTCCTCTTTCTGCGGGTTCCTTGTGTCCAGTTTATGCAACAGTCCAGGCAAGAGCAGTTTCTTGCCCAAATGGCTAACAAACTCCCTAAGTAGCCTCTTCGATGCCCATCTTCCTCTCGAAGTAGATTGGTGCTGCCAGGAGCAGACGTGTCTCATTGTCATGAAAAACCCTAAGTTATTAAAACATTAAATGCCATATTCTGCAGTCTTTGAAAGATATGAAGAATGTCTATCTAACTGAAATATATCTCTACATACCTAGAAAATCTAATAACATGACTACAAGCTTAACTATTATCAATGATTATCCATTAACAACCTATATTTCCTAATTATACATTACAGTTTTTAAAATGAACTACAATCACAATAGCTTAATCAAGATCAGAAATACATATACATATAACAAATTGACCTTAAAATCCATACCAATGCAAATTCATATCTATATCATCTCCCCCTTTAAATGTAAAAGACCATTTATAAGCAATATTTGGGAAAATGGGCGCAGTTTTTTCTCTCCAAACTGCTTCCTGCTGAATGGGGGCACTGTTATTTAGGTCTTTCATGGTGTAACCTGTGTGCTAGGTTCCTCTCAGTTGGCAGTTGAGTGAAGTAATTTTTTGAAGATGTTCACAGCAACCTTTCAGGAGGGCGTGGTCTATCATACCATATTGGGATAGAAGCAATCCACAGAGTCTCGTCCTCTGTGAAAACAAAAGAAGAAACTCTTTTCCAAAGCATCATGTTCTTAGATCCAAATCCTGAAGTCATACCGTTAAGATGTCCATTCTGGTCTAGCCTGGCAGCCCATATAATGAAATGTCTCTCTGTACTTAGCTCTTTTACAGTCAAAAAAATCAAAGAAAACACAACAAAATACATAATCCAGACTCTCTGTGAATTTTCCATTTTTACGTGGCTTATTTTTACTCTATCACTTTACTTTATTCTCTCTTTAAAGACTTTACCCCTTTTTTAAGGCATTAACTTTATTCTCTATATATTTATTTTTTTCTCTCTCTCAAGCCTACGTACAGTCATCCAACATTGTGACCCATTTAAAAGTCTTTTATGTCTGAATCTGTCCTATTGTGAATCTGTAATTTTTTACTGTCGAGAAACTTGTTTGATTTGAGCCTTTACATTGCTAAGCGCTTAAGACTCTAAGCTGTGACATTCCTAGGTCAAAAACAGGTACTGCGGGCTTGCCCCACCCAGTCCAACATGGCAGAGCCGCTTGTGACTCTTAATCGGTTGCACCTCTGAGCTGCAGAGCCGCTGGGCTGTTCTAGATGTTGGCTCCACCTCTCTCCAATTTCAAAATGGAGGATGTACCATTTTCTGCTAGCTCTGGGGCCTCCAGGTAGGAGCCACACTCAGCACTTTAATTCTGAGACTGAGTGTGCGGCACAGAAACTCTTTTCATCCAAGTTGCGCAGCCTGGAAACATCGGCAGAAATCCGCCATGTTCTCCCGCTCGCCTAAGCCTGATTCCGCCATCTGCCCAGGAGCAGGCGGGGAGCAGTGAGCCATTGGCATGGTCTCAGAGCACCTTCTTTCCGATCCCAAGCAGGCACACAAACATCCAGTCCATAAAAGCCACTGAAATGCTTTAAAGCCAGAGTTCGCACTGGCAGCACAGCACCAGGAAGCCGCGTTTTAAAATGACTCAGCTTTTTCTCTGCCACTATTGCAGAAACAGAAAATCTCTCTACGGCATGTCCAGGCAAACAGCAGAAAGCTGTGTTAAACTCTCTCTCCTTTATTTAAAGCCCTCTCAGGTTAAAAACCTGAGTGGATTTAGTCACCACGTTGGAGCACCAACCTGTAGTGTGACGCGGCGGGGCTGCGTCCCGCCACCCGCCGCTGGCTAGCTTTACCCAAAATAATTACACGGAAACTGTATTCTTTTAAAACACTGCCTAGCCCATAGTTTCAGCCTCTTATTGGTTAATTCTCACATCTTCCTTTAACCCATATTTAGTAATCTGGGTAGCACCACGAGGTGTGGCTTACCAGGAGAGATCTTAACCTGCGTCCATCTCGGAGAGGAGCAGCATGGAGACTCACTATGGCGACTGCCTGAAGCGTCTCCCCAACTCTACTTCCTTGTTCCCACAATTCTGTTCTGTCTACTCCACCTACCTAATTTTCTGTTCTTAAAGGGCCAAGGCAGTTTTCTTTATTAATTAACCAATGAAAGAAACATAGACAGATAACTCTCCTCCATCACATACAGAGGGAAATTCCACATCACCTCCCCTTTTATGTTTAAATAAAAAGGAAGGTTTTAACTTTAACATAGAAAAATTACATATATTCTATCATAACTAAGGAAAACTATATTATTACTGTCTATTCTCCAACTCCATCAAAGACTCCAGATGGATATAATATTACCTAAGTAAACAGGAAGTACATTGCTAGCAACTTCCAAAACTCTAGAATTGACAGAGACATCTCACTGCCTAGATAGTCACCCAAAGCTCTTCAGTATCATTGGGATATCCATCTTCAGCCTACTGGCCCAAAGTAGACAGCAGACTTTTCCATGAAGCAGGAAATTTCAAAGACAGTTCCACCTATATTGGCAGTTTGTTTTTCTGTGTCCTGCAGAATGTCTGGTAGTCTCTTTCATGAAGCAGGAACTCCAAAGGACCATCTCACCTTTAGGCAAGTTCAGCAGTCATTTCTCTGCAGGTCCTGCATGTACAATTCATCAAGCAGTCAAGGCAAGAGCAGTTTCTTGCCCAAATGGCTAACAAACTCCATAAGGAGTTTCTTTTATGCCCATCTTCCTCTTATAGTAATTGGTGCTACCAGGAACAGATGTGTCTCATTGTCATGAAAAATCCTAAATTCTTAAAATATTTTAAATGCCATATTCTGTAGTCTTTGAAAGGTTTGAAGAATGCCTATCCATCTGAAATACATCTCTGTATATCTAGAAAATCTAACTATCTTGACTACAAGCTTGACTGTTATAAATGATTATCTACTAACCTATATTTCTTAATAATACATTTTAAATCAAGGGCAGAAATACATATACACAGTGTAACAAAATTAACCTTAAATTGGTATCAATAAAGCAAGATCTATACTGATACAAATATCTACATTATATCCCCTTTAAATGTAAACAAACATTTAAAGACAATATTTGGGAATGTGGGCATAGATCTGTCCAAACTTCTTCCTGCTGTTTATTGTGTGAACTAATTTTTTGAGGGGTGTTCAAGGCAACCTTTCAGGGGGTCTTGGTCCATCAAACCATATTAGTCTTGAATGAATCCACAGGTTCTCATCCTCTGTGGAAACAAAAGAAAAACCTCTTTTCAAAGGCAACACATCCTTAGACCCAAATTCTGAAGCCATAATACCTTTGTAAAATACAGTGCTGGTTTAGCTTAGCATCCCATATAATGAAATGTCTCTCTGTACTTAGCTCATTCACAGTCAAAAAATTCAAAGATAACGCAATAATATACATAATCCAGACTGTGAATTTTCCATCTTTACATGGCTTAGTTTTCTTTATTCCTTTTAATCTATGACTCTCTGTATTCTGTCTCTTTAAAGACTTTACCTTCTTTTTTAAAAACAATTTACTTCTTTTTATAACTGTCTATATTCTTTTTCTTCTCTCTCCCATGCCTACATACATTTATCCAACCCTGTGACCCATTTAGAGGTCTTTTATGTCTGAATCTGTCCTATTGTGTATCTGTAATTCTTTACTGTCCAGGACCACTTCTTAAAATGCTAAGTGCTTCTTAGAAACTTAAGCTGAACCATTCCTATGGTATATACAGCCTGCCTGCTTGTTCTACCCAGTTTGACATGGCAGAGGAGGACCATTCACTACCTCTGAGAGCCACACACACTGCCCCATTTTCAGAAAAACAGATGGTCCACATTGCCATCAAGCTAGCTGCAGCACAGTGCTCACAAACCCCATCCAAATGTTCCATCTCCCAAAAAAGGTAGAGGTCATGCTGACACCATGGCCCAGAAAGCTGGCATTTCAAACCGGTGCAGGTTTTTTTTTTTTGGTCTGCTACAGCTGAGTCAGGAAAACCTCTCTTAAAGGAGCTGCAGCATGCCACCAGCAAACAGCAAGAAGCTGTGTTAAACTCTGTATTTTTGTGTGTAGAATTAAGCTCTCTCAGGTTTTTAAGTGGATTTTAGTTTGCCACATTGGCACCAATCTGTAGTATGGAGGGCTGCTTGTTGGTTCCCAGCCGCTTGGCTAGCTTAGACCCGAAATACTCACACAGAAACCATATTAATTAAATCACTGCTTGGCCCCATTAGCTCTAGCTTCTTATTGGATAAATCTTACATATTAATTTAACCCATTTCTATTAACCTGTATATCACTATATTGAGAACCAATTTGTTGCAGGGGCCTGCTTGTTAGTTCCTGGCTGCTTAGACCCAAAATAATCACAAAGAAACCATATTAATTAAGATACTGTTGAGCTACCTAGATGGGAGTGGGACAGAGAAGGCAAGTTCCATAGAAGCAGGAGAGCAGACCCAGTCCAGGGACACTGACAGACCAGGACAGAGCCAGCGACCTGGACCAGAGCAGACCTGAGACAGAAAATTTCACTGGAACAGATACAGGGGAGCAACTGCTGAGCAAGTGACCCAGAGCCAGAGACCACAAAGGGTCCATATGTGAATCTGAGACCTTCAAGGGAGTAGACCTAAGCCAGGACCCCTGTGGGTATGGGCATGAGTCTAGGAACTCCAAGGAACTAGATCTGAGCCAGGACCTCTGCCATTCTGGGACCTCCAAGGGAATAGGCAGGAATCAGAGAACTCTGTGGGTCCAGGCATGAGTCTGGGACCTCAATGGGAGTAAGGCTGAGCCAGGTCCTCTGCGGGTCTGGGCGCACCCAAGCCTGGGAACTCAGAGAGTAGACAGGAGCCAGAGGGCTTTGAAGGGCAACCCCAAGCCAGGGACCTCTGCAGGAGTGGATCCAGACCAGGGATATCAACAGAAACAGGTCTGAGCCAACAACCTAGGCTGAGACAGCAAACTTTAAGGAAGTGAAGCAAAGCCCAGGAGTACTGAGTGACATCCAGGAACATGGAGTGACCAAAAGGAGTAACTAGAACCATGGCACTGACCATACCATGAGAAAAACCATCTGAGCCTTGGATTCACTGGCACCTAGAAGATTAATCAAAAGAACCACAGAGAGCCCCAACCACACCTATTAGAGGAAAAGATGAGTAGAAAAGATAAGAACACATTTAACACCACAAAGAATAGCATGACCAGTAAAACTTAAAGATCCTGCAACAACAAGACTTGAAAAACCAAATATAGATGAGGCAGAAGAAAATTACCTTAAAAAAATAACTTCAGGAGAATGTTTGAAACTCTTAAAGACGTAATGAGAAATTCCCTCAAAGAAATGGAGGAAAAGACAAACAAAAAATTGGAAGATTTTAAGGGATATCAGCAAATCCCTTAAAGAAAACCAAGAAAAAAAACAATCAAACATATGAAAGAAACTATTTAAGACTTGAAAACTGAAATAAAGACAATAAAGAAAACACAAGTTGAGGGAATTATAGAAACAGAAATCAAGAGAAAATGATCAGGAACCACAAACACAAGCTTAAACAGCAGAATACAAGAGATGGAAGAGAGAATCTCAAGCGCTGAAGATACAATAGAGGAAATAGGGGGCTGGAGAGATGGCTCAGCGGTTAAGAGCATTGCCTGCTCTTCTAAAGGTCCTGAGTTCAATTCCCAGCAACCACATGGTGGCTCACAACCATCTGCAATGAGGTCTGGTGCCCTCTTCTGGCCTTCAGGCATACACACAGACAGAATATTGTATACATAATTAATTAATTAATTAATTAATTAATATTTTAAAAAAACAATAGAGGAAATAGACTAGTCAGTCAAAGAAAACATTAAATCTAACAAAAGCTTAACCCAAAATATCCAGGAAATATGGGACACAAAGAAAAGGCCAAAACCTAAGAATAATAGGTATAGAAGGAGAAGTTCAACTTAAAAGTACAGAAATATATTTAACAAAATCATAGAAGAAAACTTTTCCAACCTAAAGAAATATATGCCTACAAAGATACAAGAAACTTACAGAACACCAAATAGACTGAATAAAAAAAAAGTCCTCTCACCACATAATAATCAAAACACTAAACATACAGAGTAAAGAAAGAATATTAAGAGGTACAAAGAAAAGAGGCCAGAAGGTCATGGTCTAGTGTTACCATGTACAAAACTCAAGTCCAAATGGATCAAAGACCTCAATATAAAGCCAGCCACACTGAACCTTATAGAAGAGAAAGTGGGAAGTACACTTGAATGCATTGGCACAGGGAACCACTTCCTAAATATAACCCCAGCAGCAGACACTGAGAGAAACACTTAATAAATGAGACCTCCTGAAACTGAAAAGCTTCTGTAAAGCAAAGAACATTGTCAACAAGACAAAAACAACAGCCTACAGAATGGGAAAAGATCTTCCTAACCCATATCACACAGAGGTCTGATTTCCAAAATATACAAAGGACTCAAGAAATTGGTCATCAAAAGAAAAATAATCCAATTTTAAAAATGGAGTACAGACCTAAAAGAGAACTCTCAACAGAGGAATCTAAAATGGATGAAAGGCACTTAAGGAAATATTCAACATCCTTAGTCATCAGAGAAATGCAAATCAAAACAACTCTGAGATTCCATCTTACACCTGTAAGAATGGCCAAAATCAAAACACTAATGACAACTTATGCTGGAGAGGTTGTGGGGAAAGGGGAACACTTCTGCATTGCTGGTGGGAATGCAAGTTGGTACAACCCCTTTGGATGTCAGTGCGGCGATTTCTCAGAAAATTAGAAAACAACCTTCCTCAAGACCTAGTAATACCACTTTTGAGTATCCAAAGGATGCCCAATCGTGTCACAAGGACATTTGCTCAACTATGTTCATAGCAGCATTGTTTGTCATAGCCAGAACTGTAGTGAGGAGCTGCGGGCAGGCCTGCTTTTCATCCCGCCTGGCTCCTGGCCACCTAGCTAGCTTATGTCCCGAAATAACAACACACAAATTGTATTCATTTAAACACTGCCTCTTCATTTAGTTTCAGCCTCTTCCTCACATCTTGATTAACCCATATCTAATAATCTGTGTAGCACCACGAAATGGTGCCTTACCAGGAAGATTCTAGCGTACGTCCATCTTGGGCCAGAGCTTCATAGCGTCTGTCTCCCTGAGGAGAGGCATGGCATCTGCCCCAGAGAGGCGAGGCATGGCGATTGTCTGAGGCATCTGCCTGAGCCATCTACCTCACTTCCTTCTTCCTGTTCTGTCTACTCCACCCACCTAAGGGCCGGCCAATCAAATGGGCCAGGCAGTTTCTTTATTAACCAATTAAATCAACTCAAACAGAAGACCCTCCCACATCACAGAACATAGAAACAACCTAAATGCCCTTCGACCAAAGAGTGGATAAGAAAAGGTGGTACTCTTACACTACGGAATACTACACTGCAGAAAAAAAAATGACATCTTGAATAATGCAGGAAAATGGATGGATCTAGAAAACATCATTTTGAGTGAGGTAACCCAGACACAGAAAGACAACTATCACATGTACTCACTCATAAGTAGTTTTTAAACATAAAGCAAAGAAAACCAGCCTACAAGCCACAATCCCAGAGAAGTTAGACAACAACAAGAACAATAAGAGAGACTTACATAGATCTAATCTACGTGGGAAGTAGAAAAAGACGAGATCTCCTTAGTAAATTGGGAGCACAGGGACCATGGGAGAGGGTTGAAGGGGAGGAGGAGGCAAGGAGGCGAGCAGAATTTCTAATGCAGTCACCAGCTGAGTTTAAGAGGAAGCAGAAAAAGAGCAATGACATTGTCCAACTCTGTGCCCAGAGAGAATATGGCACTGCAGGGAGGTCACTGTCCAACTCTGTGCCCAGAGAGAATATGGCACTGCAGGGAGGCATGGAAACAGAGATTGTCATCAAAACTATTAATTCAAAAAAGGACAGACAATATGGCTCTGGTGTTGCACACCTTTAATTGCAAACTTCAGGCAGCAAAGACTGTAATTACCAAGACAGCCTGGTCTTACACAGATTGCCATGACAGTCAAAGGTACATAGTGATACCCTGGCTCAAACCAACAGACAAATAGAAAGCACTCAGGGTTCACTCAAAATTCCTCTAAAGAGGTGAATATTCACTCCAATTCTATACTTGTCTATCATAAAGTGGAGTGACCCCTTGTAAACTATAAGGCATTTAATAATTCCTAAGAAGGAATGTATTTTTAAGAAGTTGCTACTGACAGATAAGAGTCCTCAAATACATTAATAAAGTAAAGGACAATCCTAAAACAATAAAACAACAATAACAAAAATGATGGAGCATATAAAAATTAGTCAACAGATAAGATCACCTGTTGCTTTTAAAGAGATCCTAGATCAACACCTAGTACTCACTGGAGGTTACCAACTATTGCTATCATCAGGTCAAGACAACCCAATACTCTCAGTAAATAATAGGAAGATAAGTGGTATACATCCACATAAACGGGTAAAAGACTGAGACATTTGACATTTAAAAAATATAAAACCACATACAAAGTTAGGAACAATGTTATACACTTGAAATTTAATAATTCAAGAGATCAGTACTAATTTCATGACTGCATGCATTCTTGATCTGAAGAATGACACCCGCTACCAAAGTTCAGAAATCATGATGTGGGTAAAGCTCAGCACAAGAGCAAATGCTTGACAAAATCCTAATTCTATCAGCCAAAATTATGAGCATAAAAATATTAGGCAAAAAAAAAGGAATTAGCAAGGGAAAGTAATTGCTCCTCCTTTATCTTCCATTGTTTAGGAGTGGAGTCTCGAATGAGGGTGCTAGAGTGGTACAGGAGAAGAGGGTTGCTCAGTTTCAACCACACGAGGTGAAAAGACCCCAACCCTAGTCTCCATCTTAAGATGTTTTTGTAATCAACTAGGCCAGGTAAAAACAGGATACCTGTGGGCGGCAAAAGTAGTCTTGAGACGGGCTACACCTGCCAAGGGGGCAAAAACAGGATATCTGTGGGCAGCAGGAGCAGCCTTGAGAAAAACACCCAGTCCTTTGTGTATCAGAGCTCAGGGAGGCAGAAACCAGCTGGCTGAAAACTGGCTTAATTTAGACTTGTTTTTGTCCTGATTTGTTTTGTTAGACTTGTTTTTATCCTGTTAGACTTGTTTTTGCCCTGATTTGTTTTTATCCTGTTAGACTTGTTTTTGTCCTGTTTTCGTCCCGTTTGACTTGTTTTTGTCCTGATGTTGACCCCCCCATATGTTAATTTGAGTTGACCAATGATTTGCTGTTGCTATGTTTCCCTGTTATGTAACCCTGAGACCCTATAAATACTTGCTGGAAAAATACCAGGGGGGCTCAGTCTCACTGGAGTATTGAGTCCTCGTTGGCGCCTTCAACAATAAAGAAGCTTCTTGCTGTTTGCATCCATTGGCATAGCTTATTGAGTCTGGGGAATTTTTCCCTGAACCCTAGAAATTAGGGTCTTTCAGAGGAACTGTACAAACCCTCAAAGCCCTTTCCCAGGGACTACATTCCTCTAGAAAGGCTCCTCCTCAGGGTTTCATAAGTCACCAAAGACAAATATTCAAATATAGCATTTATTTTTCAATCCACATTTAACACAGGTCATAATAGGCTCTCAGTAAATCCATCATGCAAAATGCATTTAGCCTAATTTCAAAGATTCCCATATTATGTAACACAGTTTGATTGTAATGTTTCTTCTGACACTCAAGGCAATCTCTTGAGTGTGACATCTTGTATCAGACACAAATTATAACTACACAGCACACAATGGTACAGAATACACATTTCCCTTGCAAAGAATTATGAAAATATTAGATGAAGACAAGTCTGAAACCCTGTAGGGAAACACAAAATCCTAAAGCTCTGTCAGACACCAAGGACTTTGGTTTCTAAGGTCTCACATGGCTCTTTCTCACTGCAATTTCTCATATATCTCTCTTTGACTATTTCCACTTCCTACATGTACCTTTTCATGTCAGGTTTCTCAACATATTGTTACCTCAAAATGCAACTGAGGCTTCATCTCATGTCTTCATGCAAGGAAATCTCACAGTCTCTTCACTGGAGCCCATGAGCTCTAGACCCAACACTAAGGCTGCAGATTATTATTATTGAGACAGTGTCCTATAGCCCAATATGACCTTGACTGCCATTTGTAATCTAGATAGCATTGAACTAGATCTTGATGCCATAATTTCCAGTGTTAGGATTATAGGCACAATCCACTGCTCTGGGCTTTAGGGCTATAGTGTTGAAAGTGGGTAGCGCAGAGCTTCCACATTAAGTGACACAAATGAAATAAGGACACATGAGATTGAGCATTCCTGGCAAAAGAAGAAACAGGTACACAGGTCCTGAGGTGATGATGTACTTGACAACCCACAGCACTGAAGCACACTTACAGCAGTGTCAACAGAGAGCTAGGAAAACAGTGTGTGGGGGAGAGGGGGGATTTTACCAGGAAATTTACTGTCAGGATTTCAGCTTTGAGAATAAATGTCTACAGCAACATGATCTAATTTGTTCTTCAGATGTCTGGCACTTTACAGTTAGCTTAGTGGTTAGACATGTAGCTCTTTTTGAGGATCCAGGTTAATTCTTTACAACCTCATGGAAACTCAGAGATCAGTAACTCCAATTCCAGAGGATTCAATGTCCTCTTCTGGCATTCTCAGACTGCAGACATATACAAAGTACATAGTAACAGATGCAGGTAAACATCCAAACTATTACCATCAAGCAATAATTTGCAAAAAGAAAAGAGAGAGAGAGAGAGAGAGAGAGAGAGAGAGAGAGAGAGAGAGACAGGGATCTGACTGCTGATTTTAAACATCAATGTTTGGAAAACAAGAGAATTTGGGGATGATTAAAGGACTACTTAAGAGTAGGCAACCAGAGATATTGAGGTCCCCAGGTATTAGTTTTAATTTTATTACTGTGAAGAGATACAATAACCATGGCAATTTTTTTCCTTTTAGAATTTTAAATTTTTAAAAAACAACCATTTATATCTGCTTAGGTAAGGTTACAAGACTATGTTGGTGTATTTACAAGTGGGTTTATCCAAGTATATTATAATTTAGTGTCTGTGTTTAATATTGATCACGGCAACTCTTACAAAGGAAAACATTTAATTGGAGCTAGGTTAAACTTCAAATGTTTAGTCCATTACTGTCATGAGAAAAGTATGGTGGCATGCAGTAAGATATAGTGCTGGAAGAGGATCTCAGAGTTCTACACCTTGATCAACACACTAGGCCTAGTTTGAGCATATGAGACTTCAATGACCACTTCCACAATGACACACTTCTTCCAAAAAGAACAAATCCACTCCAACAAAGCTGTCGGGGACCAGCCTCAACAAAAATATCACTCACCAGGATAGGGGCATTGGAACTTAGAAGTATTAGTAAAGAATACAAAGACAAGAAAATAATAAGACAGAAAATCATAGAATAGTGTTGTCAGGATTTCTGTCCTGCCCAGTTCCCACAGTCATTAAGTCCCAAAGAATCACACAGAGGTCTACATTAACAATAAACTGATTGGCTCATTAGCTCAGGCTTCTTATTAACTCTTATAACTTATATAGTCCATTATTCTTATCTGTGTTAGCCATGTGGCTCAGTACCTTATTCAGTGGGGCAGTCACATCTTGCTTCTTCTCTGATCGGGTCAGGACTGCAGAGGAATGGGCTTCCTCCTTCCCAGAATTCTCCTGTTCTCATTGACCCACCTCTACTTCCTGTCTGGTTGTCCTGCCTATACTTCCTGCCTGGCCAATCAGCATTTACTTAAAATATAATTGACAGAATACAGACCATTCTCCCACTACAGAATAGTATCAGGAGGGAGTTCCTGTGAATACTGAAAATTGCCCTCATTTAATTTCCAATTGCTTAAAATACCCCTGACCCCAAAGGGTAGGAGTAAGACAAAAAACTGCATTAACATGATACAAGGAAATGAACAAGCTAATTGAAGGTCATGGAATACATCCATAGTTAAACATTCTGTTGCTAGAACAAAATAAGTCACACTCACACCCTAGACCAAAACATTCTGAAGCAAACCACTCCCTGGGTGGAATACAATGTTATTTCCTTAAAGGAACTGGAATTTAGTTGGATCCTTAGACTTTTGTTTGTGGTAGAAACATGTCTACTTCTCTATTCCTGAAATACAAGGGCTGGCTATTAGCCACACCTGTTGACAATAACCTTGAGAGAGCAGAACTCTCTGGCCTAAATGTAGGTGGGACCTTTGTTTGAGGTAGAAACAGATACTAATCTTGAAGGAATCGAGGTAAGTTCCAACTCTCTGACCTTTGGTCAATGTGGAAATAGGCTTACATTTTTGGATCTCCAAAATCCTCCCTTTTTAATAATCTTAATAAAGCCTGTGCTTCTGCAACAACACAAGTCTGCCTTAGGTGAACACTTTCCCATTCCCAGATTTACCCATCTTCAATACATGCATTCCAACAATGCATGTCTATGTCTTGGGCACCTGGGGGGAAAGGATCAAACCTGTCACTGACTGCCAACCTCTGTAATCAAATGGTTAAGGGAGAAAGGACCTCTGGGTTCTTTGTCTCTGAGCCAAGTTTCTGTCAAGAGAGTTCATCAGCAATTAGCTAATGGTAATCGAGCAGATAATACTTTGTACTATACATACTTCTATGGCTATAGTATCTTCCAATTAAAGGAGTGGAGAATCACTAGGGTAGGGAATGCCCACTTTGAATTGGTCTAGAGTGTTTCTTAACAATTTTTAGCTAGATCAAAATCTAAATTTGCTTATCAAACATGTCAAATTCAAGGATTCATTGGTAATGTCAAACTTTTCTTAGACAAGTTCTAATCTTTTTCTAATCATTAACATCTTCTAGTGAACTAAAGCATTAGCAGGTCAATACCATAACATAATTTGTCAGATCACAATTCACTTAAATCCATTCTAACCAAAAGACAAGAAAAGGATTTTGTAATGAGTAAGATTCTAAATGCAATGTTGTTGTTTAAGCAATTCTCCACAGTGCAGCATGATGTTGTGGGATAGGAACATTGATTCAGGTACCCCAGTTCTCATCCTGCAGTGTGGTGGTTCAAGGAAGTCAGGATCATGAATTCATAAACCTCTTTCTGCTTCTTCTATGGAGTCATCAGTAACTGCAATGTCATCAGGACATTCCTCTGCTGTATGCATTGAACCAGACATTCTGTAAACCATCTTGCTTAATCCTCATCCCGTGAAAAAATACAGAAATGTCCATGACCCACATTAACACAGGATCAGGTCCCTTTCATACTCCAGTGCAAGGGTCTCTCCACCTTGCTTTAGCAAAGGTTGTCTTCGTGCCATCATGCCAAAATCTGTCCATGGCAGATGGCTCGTGACATCCACATTCAAGAAGTTTGTTGCGGGAGCTCCTTCTGCTCCTTTAGCCAATAGCCGCTGAGATACCAGCCAATTGGGGCGTGGTCTCTCTTTTTAAAAATGCGGCCACTTCCCTCCGCTCGCTCTCTGGCTTCCGGCTCCGCTTCTGACGACTAGGCTCCCTTCCTGATTGCGCAGAGGGCTGTTGTCTGGGACGGTGATCTGTACGTTTTTTTCCCTTTAAATAAATAACCATTCTATTAATCATAATTCCAAACTGGTGTGGGATTGTTTGTGATTTACGCCATCATCTGGCGCCCAACGTGGGGCTCGAACCCACGACCCTGGGATTAAGAGTCCCATGCTCTACCTGTAAGACTTTAAGACAATTCTGAAGCCATTTCTGACAATTCCGAACCCTCTCAGTTTAGTGCTTCCCTCCTCCCCTGGGAACCAAGGACCCAACAGCTACACGTGCACATACTCAGTTCCTGAACAATTGCCCATATACGTATGTTTTGATTCAGTCCCCTGGGAAACATCTGATCTGGCAACAGCTCTCCAGCCAATTATTGGTAATAGCCCTTTCAAATAAGCCAATCACAACCCCCCTTGCTTCTATGGCCTTCTCCTTTAAAAGTAGCTTGTACCAGCTAGTCGGGGTCTCTTGGCTTCCCGAATGCTGAGGGACCCTGTCATGACAGAATTAATAAAATCCTCATGCTTTTGCATCGGCTGTGGTGTGAGAGGTGGTCTCTGGGGGTGACTCCTCCCCGGTGTTTGGACGCTAGAGTCCAACACTTCTAGTCCAAATTGCAAGTCTGCCTAGCTGACAGGCTTAACTTGCTCATCTAAATTTCCGCAGATACTTGACTGACCTGAAGCTGTAGTCCCCTGAGACTACTTTTTTGCAGTCAGGCTAGACTCCTAGCTGAAGCTGGGCCACATAGAGGGGCACAAGCCATGTTCCCTCTGCTGCTTGGCTGTCCTTCCTGGGTACTTAGGAGCAGGAGGTTGGTCCCTCTTTGCCTGCTCTGCCTGGGCAGGGCACAGGCTACTTTTAGCAGTCCTGACACAGACCAGCATAAAGATGGCTGACAAATTTACAGGCTCTCAGGAGTCCAGCATGATAGTGACTCTGAGACTGCAGTGTGAGACCACAAGCTTAGGTGAATACAGCCACACCATGGTCTACAATCCTTGCTTTTTTTTATTTTATATTTTGTAATCACAAAACTAGAATTAGAATTCTTGAATTCTGTCCTCTGTTAAAAGCCACAGATTTATCCATATAGGCTCCTTGGCTCATAGATCAATTAGCCTCTAGGCATTGCTGGACCACCCACCACACTTCCTTCATTCTTCCCACCCACTAGCAGCAACAGAGGCTGCAGCTAGGTGAACACAGCCCCACTGCTTGCAGGAGCAAAGAGGAGGCCATACTTTGGCCTCTCCAAGTCCCAGAGCAGCCCAAAGGTAGCAGAGGATATGCCACCAGTGAGTGTAGGAATATAATATTTACAAACTCTAAAAATCTCTGTATTAATTGCTTCTCCACTTTAGCTTGTCTAACTATCAAAATACATTCAAGCGACTGTACAGATAGTTGAATGCTATCTCCTTGTCCCATATCTACAAATATTTGCAGTTTTACTCCCAATATTTGGCCTCATCTTTCTCTTTCCTTTTTTATTATCTACTTATTTCTGAGCTCTCATTACAAATCTCTCCACCTGTGTTGCAATTTTCTTTCGGAGTCCCTCGCATACTCCCTTGTACACCTGGCCACACTTCTATGCATTTCAGGTTCACTGGTCAGTCCCATGTTGCAGCACCATATGTGAGGGACCATCCTCAACAAAAATACCACTTGCCAGGGTAGGGGCATTGGGATTTAGAAATATTAGTAAATACAAAGACACAAAAATAGTAAGACAGAAAAACATACAGTAGTATCAGGAGGGAGTTCCTGCGAATACTGAAAATTGCCCGCATTTAATTTCCAATTGTTAAAATACCCGACCCCAAAATGTAGGAGTAAGACAAAAAAAAAAAAAAAACGCATTAACATGATACAAGGAAATGAAAAAACCAATTGAAGGTCCCCACAGTTAAACATTGTGTTGCTAGAACAAAACAAGTCACGCTCGCTCCCTAGACCAAAACATTCTGAGACAAACCACTCCCTGGGTAGAATCCAATGCTATTTCCTTAAAGGAACTGGAGATTAGATGGATCCTTAGACTTTTGTTTGCGGTAGAAACATTATTCTTAGAGTGCAAGGTCTGGCTATTAGCCACACCTGTTGACAACAATGTTGAGAGAACAGAAGTCTCTGATCAACATCTAGGTGGGACCTTTGTTTGAGGTAGAAACACAATAATAGAGGCACATTTCAACTCTGACCTTTGGTCGATGTAGAAATAGGCTCGCATTTTTGGGCCTCACACAAGGCCACACCCCCATTAGTGCCACTCCCTAAGGGCCAAGCATTGAAGCACATAGGTCTATTGGGGCCATTCCTATTTAAGCCACCACACCAGAGCACTCTTTGATCAATTACTACCTAATGCTTCTGAGGGGTCTGACCCTCCACTCCCAAAAGGATATAAATTAGAAAGTCGCTTGTTCTTTTATTCCCAGAGGTTATTTCTGGTTAAAGTGCCTTCTCCTTGGACACACAGAAGTGGTGATACTGACAGGGTGTGCAGGAACCATGTGACGTGCTACTGGATCCCTGTCTGTTCGGGTGTATGACAATGTGATGGCCAGTTTCTACCAGTTTTGTTTCCCTGTGCTGACCAGTGGCTTTCTCATGTGTGAAACCCTCCTCCACCCAGTTAGAAAACTGTGTTCTCTCCTGTTGGGGACACACATCCTTTTGGCTCTGCAAGGTCTGGGGGTGGGGGAAGAAGGTGGGGGAAGTCTTCCACCTGACCTACTCTAGGAACATAAGGTCCTGCTCATTTTGTTGCTTGACTCCTGCTTACAGGGTTGGTCCCCGTATGGAGGCACAGAAGTGACAGGTCTCTCCCCGTCATCTAAGAGAATGAACACAGGGTGGAGAAAGGGTTCCCCCAGGTGAGCATTCCCTCCATTTTGTGCCTGCTCTAAGCAGTCTTGAAAAGGGTGAAAGTTCTCCTGGCCTCTGCCCAAAGGAAAAGAAAAAGTTCCTCTACTTTCTCTTTCACAGTTTGTCTCCTTCTCAAGGAGTGGTCTGTAAAATCCAACATTTTCTCAAAAAAGTAAAAACACTACCCTGGGCTTGGCAAGGGAACTGCTGCCAGGCAAAACAACCTGGAAAGAACAAATATTCTCTTCTGTTTAACACTTCTGAAGGAGACTTTATACAGTTTCACTAAGTAATTTTTGGAAATATTAAAGACAGTTGCTAAAAAAATTTCCCTGTGACCCAGTCAACTAGAATATTTGAAAAATGTTATAACAGTTGAAATGAAAGGTATAAGTAGGTCTCAGTGGCTGGAGGTAGTTCAAAAAGGTTTTTAACAACAGAAACAACAAACTGATGAAGACAAAAACTTTTACAAGACCTGAAAGCCCCCTTCACCTTCGCTGACAATGAGACAAAGTTAACTTACAGATACCCAACAAAATCGTGTCATCTTACCCTAATCAGAAGAATATCTCCTAGCTGGAAGTTATGCCTCCAATCAAAAGATAAAAAATACCAAATGATCCCGAAAACAAAAAGGGGAAATTGAAGTGCATATTGCCTGGTTGATGAGACAAGCATCCTGGTGGCCTGCCAGTCACAATGGAACATGTGGCTCCTACCTATAAAGAAACCTGGTACTGCTAATTCTCATGAGTCTGTTTCTTTCAGAGAAACAGGTGTACACTATCTTCGTCCTGAAAGATGCACTCTTCACCCTTCCACTGGCAGGAGAGTCAACCATCTCTCTCTGTAAATGGACAGACCCAGTGGGAGGTTACAGCGGGCAATATACCAGGTCCAGGCTGCCCCAGGAGTTAAAGACATTAATGCAGAGTTGCTGCCCTTCCTTCCGAGGTTTCCTGGGAAAAGAGATTATAAAGGCCTCTGAGGGACTGCTGCAAGAGTTACAGACCTTGGGCTACAAACTGTAGGCCAAGAATGCCCAACTTTATTAATACCTGCCTATTGGCTACCACCTGAAGGAAGGAAAAAAGAACCCGTCTCTGAGGACTGCTGCCATCCTTCAGATCCCAACTCCAAAGACTAAGAAACAGGTTGAAAATTTCCTAGGTGCTAGCTGGATTGCTGCCTCTGGATACCGGACTTTCTGGAAATGGTGAGGCCTCTATACACCAGCACAAAGGGAGGCACTGAGCCCCTAATTTGGACTGAGACTTAACAAAAGCCATTTAAAACATTAAAAACATTTTTTAAAAAAAGTGTGATTTCCACTCCAGCCATAGAACTTCCAGTTGTCTCAAAACCTTTTTATCTGTCCACATCCACAAAACAAGAGAAAAGGAGGGGTTTTTTTGTTTTTTTTGTTTTTTTGTCTTTCGAGTCAGGGTTTCTCTGCAGCTTTTTTAGAGCCTGTCCTGGAACTAGCTCTTGTAGACCAGGCTGGCCTCGAACTCACAGAGATCCACCTGCCTCTGCCTCCCAAGTGCTGGGATTAAAGGCGTGCGCCACCACCGCCCGGCGGAGAAAAGGAGTTTTAACCCAAAATTTGGGTTCATGAAAATTCCCTTTGACATACCTGTACAAATTATTGGACCCTGTAGCTACAGGTTGGCCCAACTAAGAGGAATGGAGGTTAATGCTAATCAAAGAAAACAAGTTAACTCTGCGACAAGATCATCTACCCACATCACACCATGACATGGTTGAGGCCCAACTCTGAGGAGCAGCAAAACACTGGCTATCTAAAGCCTATGTGACCCAGTACCAGGCCTTACTCCCGGCTCACCCTTGAGGCTAGTTGGAGAAACCCACCGCCATAAAGTTAGCTACCCTCTCGCATGATGATACTGGTGCTCCTCCATGACTGTTCAGACTTGAAACCAGGTACGTGGGAGCTGCAGCAGAACTATTAACTGAAAAAATTAGGATGCTCCCCAGGTACCTCAGCCCAGAGAACAGAACTGATCGACCTAACCTAGAGTCTCAGGGGGTGAAAAGGAAGTCCCCCAATATATACACAGTCACTATGCTTATGCTGCCAGGGATGTCCACAGAACGATCTAAGGAGAAAGACAGCCTCTCACCACTGGGGGAAAGAACACCCAAAAATCTTGGCCCTCCTAGAAGCTATCTGGCTTCCCCTACAAATTGCTGTTCTTCACTGCTGGGCTTCTGACCTAGCTGTTGACCAAACCACTGGAGCCTCTTGGCATTCTGCCAAAAACCAGGGAACCCAGTAAATATTCTGGCAACACATCATGACCCTTTACACTCTGAGACTCCATGGGGAAAAAAATAGTTGAAAACCCAGGATGGGGCTGGAGAGATGGCTCAGAAGTTAAGAGCATTGCCTGCTCTTCCAAAGGTCCTGAGTTCAATTCCCAGCAACCACATGGTGGCTCACAACCATCTGTAATGGGGTCTGGTGCCCTCCTCCAGCCTGCAGGCATACACACAGACAGAATACTGTATACATAATAAATAAATATTTTTAAAAAAAACCAGGATGGAGGACACCAGAGGGAAGGGTCACCCTCCCAGAAACAAGTGACTGGACTGTTGGTAACTAACCTCCACCAGGCTACTCATCTGGGGCTCACAAAGCTTTCTGAGTTGTTCAGACCAGGGTTTAGTATGTGTAGACCGTAGACTGGACAGCCTAGCAAGGCGTGTCTCAGCCAGATATCAGGCTTTTACTCAAGTGAATCCAAAACAGAGAGCCCTTACCCAGGAAAGTGTCCAAATGACAGAGCAAGACCCCCAAGAACTCTGGGAAAAGAAATTCACAAAGATCTGTGCTACACAGGAAGGAAAACTGTACTTACTACTTTTTATAGACTCACTTCCCTGGTCAGCAGAACTGTTCCCCACCCAGACTAAAACTCAAGTAGTAGCTTCAAAGGCTCCCCCAGGAACTGGTCCCATGATTTGGGCTCCCCCTAGCAATGGGGGTCCAACAATGGCCTGGCTTTCATAGCCAAAAATTTCTCAATTAATAGCCAAAACTTCATACATAGACTGAAAACTTCATTGTGCATACAGACATCATTGTTTTGGCCAGGTAAAAAGAATAAACAAGACATTTTTTAAAAATTTAACAAAAGTCTTATTAGAGTCTACCAAAGAATGGAAAAGCTGTCTTCCATATAAGGAGGGATTTACCCATCTATGAGATGTTATTTGAAAAGCATCCCCCACTCCTTCCCAGAATCAGAGACCAACAGTTGGCAGAACAGTCAAATCATTACTTTCTCAAGTCACTACAGGCACCACAGTCCTCCATAAAGGTCATTCACTGTACTATCCCAGAGACCCAGCTGACTTCCAAGTCCAGCAAGAGTTTCCCCTTGTTTCAGTCCAATGATAGTGATTGGGTCAAGCAAGTAGCCAAAAAGGTGCTGTGAGACAACGATTTTACCCTGTAAAGGTTTGTTCCTTGTACTTGTTTAATAAAATGCTGATTGGCCAGTAGTCAGGCAGGAAGTAGAGGCAGGGCAAAGAGAACAGGAGAATTCTGGGAAAAGGAAAGACTCAGTCTGCAGTCGTCACCTAGACATAGAAGATGCAGATGAGAATGCCTCACTGATGAAAGGTACCAAGCCATGTGGCCAGCATAGACAAGAATAACGGGTTAATGTACAATGTAAGAAAGAGTTAATAAGGGCCGGGCGGTGGTGGCGCACGCCTTTAATCCCAGCACTCAGGAGGCAGAGGCAGGTGGATCTCTGAGTTCGAGGCCAGCCTGGTCTACAAGAGCTAGTTCCAGGACAGGCTCTAGAAACTACAGGGAAACCCTGTCTCGAAAAAACCAAAAAAAAAAAAAAAAAAAACCAAAAAAAAAAGAAAGAGTTAATAAGAAGTCTGGGCTAAGAGGCCAACCAGTTTATAATTAATGTAAACCTCTGTGTGTTTATTTGGGACTAAACAGATGTGGGACCTGGTGGGACAGAAAACTCAATCAACAAAAGAAGACTGGAATTACCCACTAAAGGACCCTAAAAGGTGATTATCTCCACTCCTATGGGTGTGAAGATAGCTGGCATTACACCATGGACACACCACATCAGATCAAGAAAGCAAAAATCAAAGATGATGGACTATCTTGGGACTGTGAACCCATTAAAATTAGGTTCCATTGGGTCCCAAAGTCTTTCCACTCCTAGGCAATCTCCTCCTGAGTCTTATATTTGTTATGAATACAGGGTCATGCTCCAACCCCCACTGATATTAGGCCTGGACCAGGGAACTAAGAAAGACAGGCTAAGAAAGATACAGGAAAGGTATCACTTAATATAACTACACAAAAAACTACTGCCTACTGTGTAGCCCTGGTTGCCCTAGAACTCACTCAACAGCCCAAGTTGTCCTCAAACTCAGAGATCTTCCTGCTTCTGCCTCCCAAGTGCAGGTATTAAAAGCCTGCACCACACTGGGTGGTTGTACCACATGACTTTAATTCCAGCACTTGGGAGGCAGATGTATCTCAGTGAGTTCAAGGCCAGCATGGTCTACAAAGTAAATTAAAGGACAGTCAGGGCTACACAGAGAAACCCTGCCTTGGGGAGGGGGTGGGAGAAGCACGCACCATCACCACTGACTTAACTATTTAAAAACACTAAACCCAAAAGTCTTCAGTCCAGCAAACACGGAGAGTCACAAATCTGTCTGATCACAGCCCAGAGCATACTCAGTTGGGAGAAAATGGGGCCAAGCAACATCTTGTGCTTGGGGACTGAGGAGTTACAATCAGTGTGGTAAGATCTATAGATGGTCTCAACTGCCTCTGGTCGGGGTCATGGAACTCTTCCTCCTGTTCTTTAGCTGTGTGGGGCCTACCTGCCTAGGCCATACCTGTCTCCTTGTATGTTCATAAAGTGTCTTTTACAGAGTGCAGCTGTTATTCTTTTGGTCCCTACCCCTTTCCAAGCCCACTCCCAGCGACCTCTGGTCTCTTGGAGTCATCCTGAATCTCTTCCCTCTCTCTCTTCTCACTGTCCCCCTTTTTTTGGGGGGGGGGTTTCGAGGCAGGGTTTCTCTGTGGCTTTGGAGCCTGTCCTGGAACTAGCTCTTGTAGGCCAGGCTGGCCTCGAACTCACAGAGATCCACCTGCCTCTGCCTCCCAAGTGCTGGGATTAAAGGCGTGCGCCACCACCGCCAGGCACTGTCCCCCTTTTTGTGTGTGCACACGCGCCTCTCTCTCTCTCTCTCTCTCTCTCTCTCTCTCTCTCTCTCTCTCTCTCTCTCCCTCTCTCCCTCTCTCCTTTAATAAAGCTTTATGCCTATTTCCTGTGTCTGTGCTGTTAAGCTGCCGCCGCCGCCATTCACCCCCGCTCTGGTCACATGTGTTCCGCGAGTCTCCACGCAGCTATGTGCAGCTGCCGAGCTAAAGTCTTTAAGACTAAAAGCAGCTGTGCACATTTGTCCTTGGAGAGGTGGGATCCCACTGGGAATTGTGTCCAATGGAGGAGGATGGGCTTGCCCTAGCAGGGAGCGGGACTAACCTTGAGTAGAGGCAACCATGTGGTTTGCTGTCATCTTGACTATTATGTCAATACTGTATTATGAAAATAGAGAATCTGAGCTATAGATAACAGCAATAGTCCCATAAAAAGGCTAACAACTTATGCTACCAACAACTGAAACCGTATGAGAAAAGGTCATCATGAGTGAAAAATGGTCAACACATTATTGAATAAACAGTACGCAGTGTCTCCACCTGACTTCTAACTTTGAATTGAAAGACCCCCAGTGTGGGGAGACTCTCACTCAAGTCTCGGGATAACACGACCACCCCCCCCCCCCGTAACTCACGAAGAGACCGTCCTTGCTGCAATCACATGAGGTTTAATGAGATGAGATGGGAACCAGTGCACTGGGGCCGAGATTCATAACCCACGCAGGGGAAGAGTTCGACCCCGAGTGACCGGGTGGAGTTTTTAAGAGAAGAAACCACAGCCCAGTGATCGGAGGGGGTAGGGAGGGTGTCACAGAAAATTCTAAAAATACCAGTGATGATCACAAGGGGGCAACTCCCTGACTCTCAAGATCACTCTCAGGGTCATAATCAGCTAGTTCCTGAAACACAGTATTCCCAAAATACCAATGATAATCACAAGGGGAAAACTCCGTTTCTCAAGATTATTCTCAAGATTACAATCTAACTTTATCTTCAGCTAGTTCCTGAAACACAGTCACTGAACCGGCTAATCCTAGATTTCTGATTCTTCTCTTCCTGCTTATATTTTTGGCTATTTTCTTCCTGCTGGGGGTGGTAGACCTGGATTTCAGAATGAACTGCAATAAATACTGTATTGAACTGGGAGGTGGTGGCACACACCTCTAAACCCAACACTTGGGAGTCTGAGGCCAATCTGGCCTACAGAGTGAGTTTCAGGACAGTCAGGGCTACAGATAGAAACCCTGTCTCCAAAAAAAAAGACTGTACCATCTGGGAAAGAATTGAGAGATCACCAGAGCATGAGTGCAAACTTAGAAATAAAAATTCATTTTAATTAATTTATAATTTTTATTTATAAATAAAAATAACAATATAGTCAATTTTGACGCGAGTCCAGGAAACCCAGTAGGTTTGGCCTTACTGACACGTGACTGGACCTCTCTGGCATCTACATGCAAATGTGTTCATGACACAGACTTTACACCCTGCGCAGAATTAACTGCAGACGGATCCTACACCTGAATGTTCAGTGCCAAGTGCAGAACTTCTAGAAGACGCTAGAGAAACCAGGGCTCTGAGAGTTAACAAGTACAGCGCACGCGTGCTCCCTGCACAGTGCCGAGGCTCCGCAAAGGGCTACAGGACCCCCAGCACTGCGCATGCGTATCCAGCAAAGCGCGGTCAATCAGAGGTCCTGCTGCAGCTGGGAGTAGCAGGGACCTCGGGGAACCAAACTTGGAACCACTCCGGCCACCGCGTCCGCCGCCGGTTCCCACAGCCTTGGGAGGACCCCACACCGGATCCCGCGGCTCCACCCGCGTGGGCACGGCGGCCCTCGCTCACCATGGCGGGTTCCGAGCTCGCCCCGCTCTCCTCACGGCTCCGGGCAGCTGGTCACAGCGCAGCACACGGAACCACAGAAATTCTCTCTAGCCTGGGTCCACTGGAGCATGTAGCACGGCAAACCGGAAACACCAGCCCCGTTCTGAATAGTCGTCAATCTAGAGTGTCTGATTGGCTAGTGACTCTGAGTAACGGGGCAGCTCGATTAGAAACAGGACTATGCTTCCCAGCCCTGGCTTCCATCCCAGGCCTGCAGGTATTGGCATTGCAGCAGAACTTGCACCTGGAGTACAAAGTCATCCCTGCATTATTCTTGCACTCACTAAGCAATTCTCCACCTGGGCACAGGGTTCCAACCATATGGAGGTCATTAAAAAACGTGCAGTGGAGCGATCCCTCTGCCTCACTGCTGAAAGGGCGCCAGTCCACCCAGGTCAAATTTAAACCACCTGATTAATATTCATCAGGCACCAGGAATTTCAACGAGGCACACCTAGAAGTGCCCACATCCTTCTCAGCTGCAGATGGGTAACCGGAACTCTTATCACTTGCCCAGCTTTCTATGGTAGCCAGCACTTGGGAGGGGGTGGGGAGACAGGAGAATCTCTGTGGTTCAAGGCCACCTTGGTCTTCCTAGTAACAAGTTCCGGGAAGCAGAGGCTACACAGAGAAACCCTGTCTGGGGAGGAAAGAAGAAAAGGAGGGAGTCACCGGCTACGTGACTCAGTGAGTAAAGACGCTTGAAACCAATTCCGAGGGCCTGAAGTAGATACCCAAGAGAAAACACAACCCTCCAGTTTGTACTCTGAACTCCACACGTGTGCTGTGACGTCTGCATTCACACACATCTCAATGTCCCAATTCAGAATTTTCAAAATAGTAAAAATAATGAGAAAAAAACAAAAAAGCACCCTTACTAAAACAATCCAACAGATTAGCTACACCATTGACCACAAAAGAACTCCTTTGCTACGCTGCCAAGATGACAATGGGGAGCAAAGCATCCTCAGTTAGCTTCCTACCAAGCTATCCAGTTATCTCTGCACAGCTCCCTTAGGAGAAAACAAGACGAAATTAGGAGTTTTCATGGAAATTCTTATCTCTTAGGCACTTTCTTTTTGGTTAAAGAAATAACTGTACTCTGAATTGGCAAAGAAAAGTAAAGAAAGGAAGCAAAAACTGAAATAAAATGAGGAAGAATCATGAATACAGGGAGGGTCTGTCCAATCAAACCCTTAGCAAGATGCACCAAGTTCTGTCTCTGTGATATGGACTGTACCCCACCAGCAGGTCAGCTATTCAGGGTTCCTGAAGAGGCGCTACCTGAAATAACATGGGCCAGGGAGAGAGAAACGAGACCAAGCAAGATTCTGTTGTCAAGGTCTTTTTTATTAGGGTGAAGGTTACAGCTTATATAGCCCTTGAATGAGGAACTTGGCATGGGGTGGGGGTAGGGATAGGAACTTTTGCCGGGGTAGCGAAGGTCATCAGTCAGCACCCCTGGTGTAAGCTGAAACATGTGATTCCATTAATATTTTTTAAGATAGTTGGAATATGCGGCGGGTTCCGTAAACAGTTCTCAAGATAGTTGGGATGTGGGGCGGGTTCTCGGCAAACATCCTTAGGGCAATGACCCCTGCTATCCTTTTTTTAGGACAATGGTCCCCAACAATGGACTGTACCTCAGGCCTCCTCAGGCGATGCTTACACAGCATCCAGACTAAAGACTGAGTCTGTTCTGTCATCTGCTCATTGCTGAGCACTTTTGTGACAAAATTGTATTCTGTACTGAGGACATCATGGCAGGAGGATCACTGTGAGATTTAGGCAAGCCTGGGGTATAAGCGAGACCCTCTCTCAAAAGAGCAAACAGCAAAGCACATGCAACCTCAGCCACCCCAGCTTTTTGGAGCAATAGTGTCAGTCTTTGTTCTATGTTATTCTCTTGGTCCCCGCCCCTTTCCACGCCCACTCCCAGTGACCTCTGGTCTCTCGGAGTGTCCTGAATCTTTTCTCTTCCCTCTCCCTCTCTTCTCACTGTCCCCTTTTGCGTGTGCACACGCGCCTCCGTCTCCCCCCACCTCTCTCTCTCTCCTTTAATAAAGCTTTATGTCTATTTTCTGTGTCTGTGCCGCCTGTTCGCCGCCACCTTGGTCACACGTGTTCCGCGAGTCTCCGTGCAGCTACGAGCAGTTGCCCAGCTACTATCTTTTTAAGAACAAAATTCTAGAGGCCACATGGGTCTCTGGCACCCTGACTTTTGCCACCAAGTCTACAATCCACTTTTGACATCTCTGTGTGGAACCCGTGACTGTGCTGAAGCAACGGCTAACAGCAGTGGCAATGGCAGGAAGAGCCCATATCCAGCTGCTTTTCTGCTGTGCTCCACTGCTGTTGGGAGGAATTTCATCCCGTGTCCTGCTTGCAGGCCTTCTACTGAGGAGTCCTTAAAACCATGCTAATGTGTGAATGCCATGTTCAGTCTGGCACATGATATGATTTCTGGCTCAATAATCTAGTTTTCCAAAACTACTCACTTCTACTTGAACTTGGAAAACAGCAGGTGGAGTCCCATGACAATGATGATTATAGAGTGGCTGCAGATTGTTGAGTGTGTAGTTCCCAGCCCCTAGCATCCATCCCAGCCTTTAAAAAAAAACTTTAAAAAAAACTAAAGGGAAAAGGAGGTCCCAGGTGCTCGAGGTAGTATAACAAAAACTGATCAGTATAAATAAGAGTTTTTGCACAAGCTGAAAGCCACCTTTACCTCCTCTGATAATGAGACGCAGTTAGAGTTAGGATAGCCAACAAAATTTTGGTATCTTACCCTCTTTCAGAAGAATATCTCATAGAGCCGGGCGGTGGTGGCGCACGCCTTTAATCCCAGCACTCGGGAGGCAGAGGCAGATGGATCTCTGTGAGTTCGAGGCCAGCCTGGCCTACAAGAGCTAGTTCCAGGACAGGCTCCAAAGCCACAGAGAAACCCTGTCTCGAAAAACCAAAAAAAAAAAAAAAAAAATCTCATAGATGAAAGTTATGCCTCCAATCAAAAGATAAAACATACCAAACGACCCTGGAAACAAGAAGGAAAATTAAATTCATATTGCCTGGCTTGATGAAACAAGCATCCTAATGGCCTGCTAGTCACACTGGAATATTCCTATCCTGCTTATGAAGAAACCTGGGCCCTCTAGTTCTCACAAGTCTGGGTCTTCCAGAGAAACAGGTGTATACTGTCTTGGACCTGAAAGATGCATTCCACTGGTAGTGAAGAGTCATCTTTGTTTGTAAATGGACAGACCCAGTGGAAGGTTACAAAATCACAGAAGCACACCAATCTCTAAGAAAATTTGTCCCCTTAAATTTAAGGCTGACAGAAAGTTCACATTTTTACCTATGTGAGGATCTAGTAGGTTTCTAGCATCACATCTTTATAGAGACTCTTCTGGGAAGGATCCAACAAAGCCCACTCTTCAATGTCTGAACCTTTTGCCTATATATTTGGATGAGTACCACTTGTCTTCCTGGTATTTATTGAAGTCAGAAGAGAGCATTGGATTCTGTTGGCATGGAGTTAGGAATAGTTTGACTCTATGGTAGAATTTTGAGGGATCCCTGAGTGCTTCTATGTTTTTGTTTGGGACAGAGTACCACTATGTACCTCCGCTGTCCTGAAATCTCTACAAGATGAGGCAGGCTTGGTAATCACAGAGTATCCACTGTCTCCACTTTCTGAGGATTGGGATTCGAGCTGTGCACCACCACATCCATATTTTCTATCCTTTCATGAAGGTAATAATTTTGATAAAATGTTGCTGGTGTAAACTAAATGGTGTTACTCTGTTTGCATGTCTCCCTGTATATACTGGTAGGCATGCCATGTTTCATAGTCTATTTGGTGGGCACAAGAATGGAAAGTGTCAAGGTGTCATTCTCATTTCCTATTTCCTTTTCTTGGGAGGGTGGGTTTTTCAAGACAGGGTTTCTCTGTGGCTTTGGAGCCTGTCCTGGAACTAGCTCTTGTAGACCAGGCTGGCCCCAAACTCCCAGAGATCCATCTGCCTCTGCCTCCCGAGTGCTGGGATTAAAGGCATGTGACACCACTTCCCAGCTGTTTCCTTTAAAAATGAATTGGTGGGCTGGAAAGATGGCATAGCCGTTAAAGGCCAGGCTCACAACCAAAAATATAAAATGAATTGGTGACTGCGTTTGATATTTATTGACCCATGTCACAAAATATATTAAGCACACAGAATTATATAAATATATTCTCAATAAAGTCTACATTTGCAATTCAATGTCACCATTTCAATTATATACATATATGAGACACTTTAGGATGCAGTGACCTATGAGGATGCACCAAACTATGATGCAAAATGGATTTAGTCTAATTTCAAAGATCCCCATATTATGTAATAGTACCGATACTGTTGAATGTCACACCAATAAACCTCCCACTTGAGTTCTGTCCTATGGTGTAACTTTCCTTCCCGCCGCTGCCACCACCTCAGCTGCCAAAACATAACAGTTCTCCTCAGTACAAATGACAAAGAACTGCAGGAAAAAAAAAAAAAAAAACAGGGAAATAACACCATTCAAAATTGCTCAGATTATATAAAATATCTTGGGTAACTTTAACCAACCAAGTGAAAAACTTTTTGGACAAAACTTCAAGTCTTTGAAGAAACTGAAGACAGTTCTCCCAAGCTCATAGATTAATAGGACTAACATAGTAAAAATGGCAATCCTACCAAAAGCAACCTACACCTTCAATGCAATTTCCATCAAAATCACAACATAGTTCTTTACAGACCTCAAAAGGACAATCCTCAACCTCAAATAGAAAAATAAAATACCCATATAGCTAAAGCAATCCTGAAGAATAAAAGAACCTGCTGGAGTTCCAGACTGCATGTGTGCTACAGATGTGGTTATAAAACCACACGGTATCAGCGTAACAACACACATCGGTCAATGCAATCAAACTGAAGACCCAGACATGAATCCACACTCCTATTAACATCTGGGTTATTATAAAGCCAAAAATACACACTGGAGAAAAAACAGCATCTTCAACAAGCGATGCTGATCAAACTGGATATGTGCGTGTAGAAGAATGCAAACAGATCATCATCCTGTACAGAACTCACGTCCACATTTCTAAGAAAGTTGTATGGCCCTGCCCTGTGTAAAATGTTAGCTGCTGGGTACTGCAGGCTCACACACAAGCCACAGCCAAACGCTGGGTGTCTCAATCCTCTCACCTGACTAAACTGAGACAACCAGGTCTGTACGAACCAACATGAGAGAGTTGCCCAATCGGAAATTTCAGTGGCTCAAGGTAACCTCCCCAAATTATGCACCCACAGATTTGGTTTTCCTTCATTCATTTGAACTAACGAACTGGGAAAGTACACAGAAAGACACTCCCCTGCACAATCAGATCCTTCTTTATAACAGAGACACCTGCAGTTCACTGATTTAAGCAACCTCCAGTCTAGCTATGGCCTAGCCAATTTTCCCCTGTGGTGTACATAATAAACTATTCCTTCTATTCTGGTATCAATGGAGAAGCTGTGTTCCACACAAACCCTTTTCCTATTAGTCCAATGGACAGCCCACTCTGTGACTCCAGTAGGTAGTTTTAGAAGTGTGCGCTGTTTGCCCGGCAGTGGTGGCTCACGCCTGTGATCGCTGCACTTGGCACAGGTAGAGGCACAGGTAGATGGACCTCTGTGAGGTCACTGGCAGCCTGATCTACAGAGTGAGTTCCAGGACAGCCCGAGCTGTCTCATTGATTATACAGCACACACAGTGACACCATCTGACTTCAAAACTTAGCATACAACTGCAATAAAGATTGTACTGGAGTCCTGTCCAAACCGCAGAAGAAGCAAGATGTGACTGCTCCACTGAAAAAGGTGATGGATCAAGAGATGACTCAGTGGTTAAAAGCAGTGGCTGCTCTTCCAGAGAACAACATTCAATTCCTAGCACTCACAGGATGGCTTACAACCATCCGGACCTCCAGTTCCTGGTGCTCTTACGCCTTCTCCTGGCCTCCACAGGAACTGGGCATGCACTTGGTACACATACTCGGACCCTTTTGGCTGAAAAAGTAGAACAGCTGATGGAATGGAGTTCCAGGCGCTCGATCTTCCAAATGAATGGCGTTTGTAAAGGCCCCACCTCGAAACTACTCTATGATTGTTATGTTCACTGCTCTCCAGCCTCAGAGGCAATGTTCTGTCTGCAGGCAAGCTAATGAGGAATATCAAATCCTGGCTAATTCCTGGCGTTATTTATCTGCTTTCTGCAACAAACTGTTCTTTGGAATGGTGGACTATGATGAAGGAACAGATGTTTTTCAACAGCTCAACATGAACTCTGCTCCCACATTCATGCATTTTCCCTTCAAAAGCAGACCCAAGAAAGCTGATACTTTTGACCTTCAACGAATTGGATTTGCAGCTGAACAGCTAGCAAAATGGATTGCAGACAGAACGGATGCGCATATTCGAGTTTTCAGGCCACCCAACTACTCTGGCACCATTGCTCTGGCCCTGTTAGTATTGCTGGTTGGTGGCTTGCTCTATCTAAGGAGGAACAACTTGGAATTTATTTATAACAAGACTGGTTGGGCCATAGTATCTCTGTGTATGGTCTTTGCTAAAACGTCTGGCCAGATGTGGAATCATATCCGTGGACCTCCATATGCTCATAAGAACCCACACAATGTACAAGTGAGCTACATTCATGGCAGCAGCCAGGCTCATTTGTGGCAGAGTCACACATCATTCTGGTACTAAATGCTGCTATCACCATGGGGATGGTTCTTCTAAATGAAGCAGCAACTTCCAAAGGGGATGTTGGAAAAAGACGGATAATATGCCTTGTGGGATTAGGCCTGGTGGTCTTCTTCAGTTTCCTACTTTCAATATTCCGTTCAAAGTATCACGGCTATTCATACAGCTTTTTAATTAAATGAAGCCAAGTGGGATTCGCATACAGTGAGTTTCTTGTGAAGAGAAGCTATTCCTCACATTTTATTTGGAATTCTTGGATTCATTCTTTGTTGTGATACGCTAGCTTATTCTTGTATGTTTTCTTTAAACTGTGGATTTTCCTAAAAAATGTAATTTATAGAAGTGGATATGTAATATTGAGTAATCCACAATGGAACATCAAAGTGTTT
Source organism: Arvicola amphibius (assembly GCF_903992535.2). Lineage (NCBI taxonomy): Eukaryota > Metazoa > Chordata > Mammalia > Rodentia > Cricetidae > Arvicola > Arvicola amphibius. The sequence goes on from NC_052047.1 coordinate 93,558,667, forward strand.
TTCCAGTATTCAGTGTATGCCACATGAGTGAAATAAATGACAGTGTAACTATCATTTATCAAAAAAAGATTGTACTGACTGGAAAACAAAAAAGAGATCAACAGAACATGAGAGCAAACTTAAGACATAGAAACACAATTAATATAGTCAATTTTGACACATGAGGCCAGGAAACCCAGTAAGTGGGGCCTTACTAACACAGGTGACAGAACCACCCTGGCATCTCCATGCAGATGTGTTCATGACGCAGACTTTACGCCCTGCACAGAATTAACTGCAGTCGGATCCTACACTTGAATGTTCAGTGCCAAGTGCAGAACTTCTAGAAGACACTAGAGGAAGCAGGGCTATGAGAGCAAATTGGCCTTCCCTGGTGACAGTAAAAACAGCGCATGCCTGCGCCCTGCACCAAACCGAGCACAAGACAAAAGGGGTCGCGCTTCCCATGCTCAGCGCAGGCGCAGCCCAGGAAGCCACGTGATTAAGGTGTGTGCTGGTTCCCTTCCCCCCCCCCCCCCCCCCCCCCCGCCCAGCTCCCGGAAGTGGCATAGCCCTCGTGTGGCCTCACTGTGTTTGGCGGCTGTTTCCTACAGCTCTGGGAGGACACCACACCGGTCCCCACAGATTCTCCCCGCGTGGGTGAGGAACCCTTTACTCACCATGGCCGGGTTCCGAGCTCCTCCCGCTCTCTTCACAGCTCGCGGCAGCGGGTCACAGCGCAACATACGGAACACTAGAATCGCCCTCATCCCTGGAGCCGCCGGAGCCTAAAGCATGGCGGACCTGAAGTACCCGCCCCCATTCTGACTTGGCAGTCCATCTAGAGGCCGTCATTGGCTAGTGATGCCTGAGTGACAAGGATCTCCCTTAGCGACAGCGTGCAGCGAATAGAGGCCTCACTGTAGTTCCCAACTGTCCCAGGCTGGCAGAGACTGGCATTGCATTAGAACTTGCAGCTGGACAGCAAAGTCGTCCCTAAACGTTTCCTGCACTCAGCAGGCAATTCCCTATCAGTGCACAGGGTCTCTAGCATATGAAGATCATTAAACAATGTGCTGTGGAGCAATCCCCCTGCCTCACAGCTAAAATAGCTTCCAGTCCACCCAGGTCAAATACAAACCACATGATTGATATTCACCAGACACCAGCAATTTTAATAAAGCACATCTAGGAGTGCTTATTGGGGGCTCACACCTCTCGGCTGCACACTGCTATCCAAAACACAATTTCCCAGTTTTCTGTGGTGGCACTGGCCCATCATGCTGGCATTTGGGAGGTGGAGACAGGACACAGAAAGGTTAAGTCAGCTTGGGGACCCCAAAGGGGAAGTGTCCATAGTGATGACCTGGGATGAGAAGATAAAGATAGAAAGTTATGGAGTGGTAGATACTGCGTAAGCTGATGGCTCATGCTAAGCAAGTTTATTAAATACAACTCTGGTACAGTTTCTGCAGGAGGGAATCAATTAGAGTCAGCAGAAATCCTAATTCAGCAATGCTGGCAAGAAGAAAGAGCTTACCTCAGGCTGAACACGTGGTAGCCTTGGGACTGACAACCACAGCCCCTCAGGCTAGAGTCTGGTCCCCTCAATCCCTTCAAGACAGTGGCTCAAATACCAGAACAGACTTTGGCCAACATACAGAACTAGTGTTCTTTTGGGCACTTTTATCAGGGGCCTCAGAAAAGGCCTTGGATTGAATTGACTCACAAAAGGCCCACCTCCAAACTCAACAAACAAAAATATATGAAAATGGAAAATTGCTTTTGTGGAAGAGTTGTATCCTGTGTCCTGCTTTTAGGTCTTCCACTGAAGTTTTTTGTTGCTGTTTCTTTGGGGTTTTGGTTTGGTTTGGTTTTTTCAAGACAGGGTTTCTCTGTGTAGTCCTGGCTGTCCTAGAACTCACTCACTCTGTAGACCAGGCTGGACTCCAACTCAAAGATCCACCTGCCTCTGCCTCTAGACTGCTGGGATTAAAGGTGTATGCCACCACCACCCAGCCCACTGAAGTTTCTTGCAAGCCATACTAATACTTGAATGGCATGTTCAGTCTGGCATACGATATGATTTCTAGATCACACAATCTATTTCCCCAGGACTACTCATTTGTATCTGAACTTGGAAAATGCTGATTATAGAATGGCTGGATGTTGGGGGCACAGAGGTGTAGCAGGCTTTCTTTTGGACCACCAACCAGCTCCCAAATCATAACATAGAGACTTATTATTAGTTCTGAATGCTCGGCCTTATCTTATGCTTGTCCTACTAGCTCTTATAATTCATTTAAATTGTCAGGACTTTTTACCCTTCTTTCATTCTGTATGTCCCACTTTCACTGCTTCCTCGGTGGCTGGCTGGCCATGGGCATCTCCCTCTCTTCCTCCCTCCTCACTTCTCTCTCTTCTCTGGTTCTCTCAACTCTGCCTGTGTCCCCTACCAACTCACCACAGGAACAAGGGCATGCCTGACATTCTCAGTCAGATCCTGCAGATGCAGCACTTGCAGGCTCAGGGTTGCTGAGGACGCAGCTCAGCTATTCAATCTCCGTCCTTCACTTTTGCAAGCTGATGCCCTTGGGACAACCTTCCCCAGGTTCCAGGGTAATGAACTAGGGGCCCAGCTTGGGACCTTACTGTCTTAACTAAGGTTTCTATTGCTGCAACAAAACACCAACCAAAAAGCAACTTGGTGAGGAAAGGGTTTATTTAGCTTCCACTTCCAGATCCTTTTCCATCATTGGAGGAAGTCAGGACAGGATGTAATGGATTGAACAAAGATGCTGTGGTGGAGTCAGACAACAAACAGCTGGTCCCGAGAGCAGCCAGTCCCAGGCAAGGACAGTGCAGTTCCCCAAGAGGCTGCAGCGGGCCACATGGTGGGTGAGAAACCTCGATGGGGCCGGGCGGTGGTGGCGCACGCCTTTAATCCCAGCACTCGGGAGGCAGAGGCAGGCGGATCTCTGAGTTCGAGGCCAGCCTGGTCTATAAAAAAAAAAAAAAAAAAAAAAACTGAAAGAAGTCCATTTGAAAAAAAATAATAAAAAAATAAAAAGAAAAGAAACCTCGATGGGGCAGCCAGTCTCACGAGGAGAGACAGACGGGCATGCCATGATAACACACCGCAGGTCTCCGAAGGCAGCTAGTCCCAGGCAGGAGCCACAAGGTGGGCAAGAGACAGAGACATGGATCAGCACATGCAGAGTGAGGATGGATATTTATTTAGTGGGTTATGGAAGAGAAGGGAAAGGGAAAAGGGAGAAAAGCAGAGAGAGGGGGCAAAGAAACAGAGAGAGAGACAGGGGAATGGGAGAAGTGGGGAGAATGTAGGGGAAATGGGGAGAAGCTGGCTCTTCGGGGGAGAGACAGAAAAGGAAAGGACTCAGTCTGGAAGCTGAAGATCAGTTTGCCTCAGCTGATGGGGGGAGGGGGGCTTGTCTCTTAAAGGGACAGGACAGATCATTACACAGGAACCAGGAACTCACACTGGGCAGGAACCTGGAGGCAAGAGCTGATGCAGAGGCCATGGAGGGTGCTACTTACTCCCATGGCTTGCTCAACCTGCTTTCTTATAGGACTCCAGACCACCACCCCAGGGATGGCATTATTCAGTGGACTGGACCCTCCCCCATTGATCACTAATTGAGAAAATGCCTTAAAGCTGGAACTCAAGGAGGCATTTCCTCAACTGAAGCACCTTCCTCCATGATGACTTTAGCTTGTGTCAAGTTGACATACAAAGCCAGCCAGTCCAACTGACCCCCTGTCAACTTGACACACAAATACATCACTATTAAGCCACAACCTTTCCTTTCTGATTCATCCCCAAGATCTCAGATTAAAAACATAAATAACTTGGGCCAAGCGGTGGTGGTGCACACCTTTAATCCCAGCACTTGGGAGGCAGAGGTAGGCAGATCTCAGTGAGTTCAAGGCCAGCCTGGTCTACGAGAGCTAGTTCCAGGACAGGCTCCAAAACTAAGAGAAACCCTGTCTCAAAACACCAAAAGCAAACAAACAAATAAAATAGTCAATCTTTTTAAAAATCTAAAGTCTTTTAAAATTCAAAATTTCTCCACTGAGCTCCAGTCAAATATTTATACTCCAGTGAAGTACTTCCTTCAAGAGGAAAACTGGGGCACAGTCACAATCAAAGCAAAGCCAAACCAAATTCTAACCATCCAGTATCTGGAATCCACTCACAATCTTCTGAACTCTAGGGGCTTGGGTCACTTCTCCAGCTCGACAGCGCCCACAGCTTGTCTTCTAGGCTCCAGTGGGCTCCACTCCCCTGTGCTACTGTTGGTGGTGGTGGTCATCCAATGTACTGGCATCTCCAAAATGCTGGGGCCTCAGTTGCTCTCCATTGACCCCTTCTTGGCTTCAAAACAAGCACCACCAGGGTGACTCTTACACATTACCAAGTCACACTGCCTGCACGGGGTATGACCTTGGCCACCTCTGGAATACCTCCTCTGTGCTCTCAGGAAACTTTTCCCAGAAGAGCTCACCTCTGTGATGCTGGTCTCTTCTCAATCACGTCAAATTTCTTAGCTCCAGCTGGCCAGCACCAAGTATTCCAGCAAAGCAAAGCTTCACGTTAGTCGTTCTGATGTCTTGTTAACCACAGCTGATTCTTCAGCCTCAGCTAACCAGAACCACAGACTCTTAATTAATAACAGTGGCCCCAATAGAGTCTTTAAACTTCCCTCTGAAACGTCACAAGCCCGGCCCGCAGCCTCTGCCCTGTTCTCAACGTCCTTATCCCCCAAGTCCCCACAGAGGTCTGAGGTCCAAAGTTCTTCCGCCAGTCTTGGTGCTTACTTCTCTTAGTTAAGGTTTCTATTGCTGCAACAAAACACCATTACCAAAAAACAATCTGGGGAGAAAGGAGTTTTTTTGGTTTACACTTTCAGATCTTCATCCACCATTGGAGGAAGTCAGGACAGGATCTCCAGCAGGGCAGAATCCTGGAGACAGGAACTGATACGGAGGCCATAGAGGGTGCTGCTTACTGGCTTGCTCCCCATTGCTTGCTCAGCCTGCTTTCTTATAGAACCCAGGGCCACCAGCTCAGGGATGGCACCTCCCACAGTGGATGGGCCCTCCCCCATTGATCACTAAATGAGAAAATACCTTTAAGCTGGATTTCGTGGAGGTATTTCCTCAGCTGAGGCTCCTTCCTCTCTGATGACTCTTGTGTCAAGTTGACACCAAACCAGCCAGGCCACTCGCCAGTGGTGTCCAGTTGACCCCATCACACCATTGCTCCCTACACGCTGAGCCTCTGAATCCCATCACTCTGCAACACCTGAGATGTTAGAACTTCTACATGCCATCTATGTCACAACTGTCCACCCAGGAGGATAAGCTCCCTATGAGACACTGGTGAGGGCAGGGGTCTCAGAAGATAGTTTGAGCTTCTGAGCCCAAAACTCAGTTATGGCAGTAAACATGAGTGCCATGCAATAGTTAAAGGCACCAAGGACTTGAGTTGTGACTCAGGTAAAGCCCCTACCTAGAAAACCCAGCCAGGGGCTGGGAGCTGGCATGGTGTATTCGAGGCCCTGGGCTCTGTTCCTACCAGTGTTTCTAAAAAGTAAATAAAGGAGCCAGGCGGTGGTGGTGTATGCCTTTAATCCCAGCACTCGGGAGGCAGAGGCAGGCGGATTTCTGTGAGTTCGAGGCCAACCTGGTCTACAAGAGCTAGTTCCAGGACAGGCTCTAAAAAAGCTGCAGAGAAACCCTGTCTCGAAAAACCAAAAAACAATAAAAAAGAAAAAAGAAAAAAGAATAAAACCCAGGCAGTGGTGATCCATGCCTTTAATCCCAGCACTCAGGAAGCAGAAGCAGGCAGATCTCTGTGAGTTCAAGGCCAGCCTGGTCTACAGGGTGAGTGCCAGGACAGGCTCCAAAGCTACAGAGAAACCCTGTTTCAAAATAAATGAATAGATGATAGATAGATAGATAGATAGATAGATAGATAGATAGATAGATAGATAGATAGATAGATAGATAGATAGATAGATAGTGAATAAAAAAGCCAGGCTCCAAGGCTACAGAGAAACTCTGTCTCAAAAAAAAAATCAAAATAAATAAATAAATAGTGAATATTTTAAAAAGCCTAGACTGGATTCTCTTGTTCTCCATCTTTTCAATATCTTGTTCAATTTTATTTTATTTTGCTTTGTTTTGTTGTTGTTGTTGGTGGTGGTGGTGGTGTGTGTGTATTGAATTCAGGACCCTATGCCCTAATCTTTTTCCATTTTAAGGTGGAGGTCTCCCTGTGTACCTCAGGCTGGAGTTAAAGTCACAGATATCCCCCAGTCTCATTCTCCCACGAGCTGAGATGATGGGTGGCAATAGTCATGCCTTAATTTCCATTTTTCTTCATCACTTTCCAGCAAGGCCCCTGCTCCTGTCTCTCCCCATTTCTGGGCAAATCCCCTGAATCTCCCAGAGACTCTGGGTTCTCTTGGTGCTGAAGACGGGGATGTGGCCTGGGATTCCCGGGGACACCAGCCTGTCCTGGGGGTTTCCTTGGGTGTCCTGAACACTTCAGAATGTTCCCGGGGCTAGGAACTACCTAGGGGTAGCAGCTGCTCCCTGTTGTCTGGGGCCTGACACAGTTTTGGGAAGATGTGGGCGGTAAGAGGGCCACCACCCTGCACTGGGACCAATCTCTAGGCCAGTGTCCCTGTCTCTTTCGGTCCCTCTTTCTCTGTCTCTCTCCTCGTCTCTTACTCTCGTTTCTATGTGTCTCTCCAGCTCCCCTCCGCTACGCATCTGCCCTCTGCCTCACCCACCTTCCTGGGGCTTCCCCATCAGCAGGAAGTAAGGCCACTCAGTGACTTCTCCCTTTTGGGGCCCTCTCCCTGCCCCCACCTCAAGGCCTTTCACACTCACACACGGGGCAGTGGGTGGCAGAGTCTGGACTGTCACCATCGCCGCTGTCTCCTGCTCCACACACTGGGCGAGTGAGCTGCTCTGGGCGGATCCTCACCAGGTCCAGGCTTCCAGGACAGGAACGGTCCTTTGCCCCTTCTCCGGCGAGTCTGGAGAATAGAGCCACACAGGCATGTCCCCGCGGCTCCTCCTGTCACTCGCCCTCTGGGCTAGCTGCTCCCCTGGCAATGCAGGGACAGGTAGGTGGTCACACTGGGGACTGGGGTGTCTGGGCCGAGGGGACCAGCCCTTCGCTTCAGTCTTAGGTTATATCTGGAATCGGGTAGGAACTCACACCTACCTACCTATACCAGTGGGTCCTGTTCCCATTCTGCTATAGGGATGGGGAAACTGAGGCAGAGAGGCAAAGCCTTGTTTATCCAGGCAGAGGTACCCTTGAGCTTAGAGGTTTGTGGAGATCAACAGTTAACTCTCAGCAATCCTCAAGTTTCACCTTTGTGACTCAAGTGTGAGTCTGAAACTCAGAGATGCTGGGCGTGATAGTACACACCTGGCGCAGGGCACTCTCACGAGGCTGAGGCCAGAAGCAGCGGAGTTCAAGGTCATTTGCAGTTACTGCATGAGACCCGCCTTTAAAAAAAAGGAAGAGAGGAAGGGAGGACGAGAGAGAGAGAGAGAGAGAGAGAGAGAGAGAGAGAGAGAGAGAGAGAGAGAGAGGGGGGGGGGGGGGAGGGAGAGGGAGAGGGAGAGGGAGAGGGAGAGGGAGAGGGAGAGGGAGAGGGAGGGAGGGAGGGAGGGGAGGGACGGAGGGAGGGAGTGAGGGAGGAAGGAGGAAACTCAGTTTTCTCATCTAGAAAATGGGCTCTGTTGAGGCCCTGGGGGTTTGTAGTAGACGTAGAAGCTCATGCTTCCACACGTGACAGAGACCTGCGAGGCTCCTGGAAGCTCACGTTTCTGTCTCTCCGGCCCTAGCTGCTCTGAGCCAGCCAAGGGTGCGATGCCACGCCTCTCGGTACCCTGTAGCCGTGGACTGCTCCTGGACGCCATTGCCGGCTCCCAACTCCACCAGACCCACGTCCTTCATCGCCACTTACAGGTCAGAGAATGGAGAGGGGCCAGGACGACGAAGGGGAACTAACTCGGGGTCGGAGGCAGCCTGGGACCTACGGAAGCCTGTCTCCAAAACAACAGAACAAGTGTGGGAAGTGGGTTATCTAGGGAGTTCTTCAGAACGCGGTGTCCCCCTGACCGTGTCCGGGCCCCACGGTCTGCTATGGGTGAACTGGGACCCCGCGGACACCTAGATGCCCTTTGTGACTCCTCACGGTGCTTCCCACGCAGGCTCGGTGTGGCCACCCAACAGCAGAGCCAGCCCTGCCTACAGTCGACCCCCGAGGCTACGTGGTGCACCATCCCCCACGTGCACCTGTTCTCCACGGCGCCCTACGTGTTAAATGTCACTGCGCTTCATCCCAGCGGTGCCAGCAGCAGCCTTCTGGCTTTTGTGGCTGAGCGGATCAGTGAGTGTCTGTCCTTCCGGCCTCTCTCAGTCCTCGCCCTCCACCATGCGCCCGCCCCCCGTCCCCCGCCCCCCCGCCGCCGCCCCTACGTCCTGCCAGGTACCTGCCAGCTTCTCTACTCCAGCCTCACGGACTTTCTGTTGCCTCCCCAACACCCCAAACTCCATCCTATCCGAAGCGTTTGCATAACTTCGTTGCTTGGCTTTCTTAGGTCACTGCTTGGGCGTTAGCTTCTCGGTGAGGCCCCCCAAAAGTATATTACTAAACATAAGTGACAATTGCGGTTAAGGGAGGACGAAAGCTGATGTGGTATACAGGGCTTTAATCCCAGAGGTAGACCGATCTCTGAGAGTACGGGGTAAATTGGAGTCAAGAACCCAAGACCCTGATACTAACAAAAAAAGCAAAAAAAAAGGAAGGAAGGAAGGAAGGAAGGAAGGAAAGAAAGAAGGAAGGAAAGAAGGAAGGAAAGAAGGAAGGAAAGCCGGGCAGTTGTGGTGCATGCCTTAAATCCCAGCACTCAAGAGGCAGAGGCAGGCGGATCTATGAGTTCGAGACCAACCCAATCTACAGAGTGAGTTCCGGTTCCATAGCTACTGAGAAACCCTGTCTGTTTCAGTGAAGGTCAGTGAAAGGCTACTCCGCCCTCAAAGGATTAAACATGGAGTCTCCACTCCCAGATATCTGCTCAACAAAAATAAAATGTTCATCCCTACAAATCCTTGACAACCTTATGCACAGCATCCAAAAGGGGGCGGAGCATGCCACGTGTCCTCCTGTGGATGGATGGATGGATGGATGGATGGATGGATGGATGGATGGACGGACAGAAACACAATATCCATCTACACAGGGGAACACCACTCAGCCCTGGAGAATGAGGCTCTGGCGCCAACTACAGTGAGGAGGGACCTTGAGGACACAGTGCTCAGTGAGCAACCCAGACACAAACCGCACAGCGTGGGCTCCCTAACAGGGGGACCAGAGACAGATCTGTGGGTGCTGAAGGCAGGGGAGGAGTAGGGTGATGGCTTATGGGTGTAGAGCTTGTGTTGGCATGAAGCAGCGTTCTGGAGGCAGGCAGAGAAATGGTAACACTCTCCGATGTCCTCCAGCTCAGTCCTGTGAGAATGGTGTCGGGAAAGCCCTTCAGCCCACTTGGGACTTGCACTCTGAAACTCTCCCTTTGTCTGTCATGACTTCTCCAGCAGGGGCAATGGTGATTCAACAAATGCTTGCTCCTTGCGAAGATGGGTGAATGAACGCATGACTGACATGATTGCATAATGAACACATAATGACTTAATGAATAAGGGAATGAATGAACGCGTGAATGATACAGTGAATGAGGAAAGGACTTATTGAGTGAGGAAATGAATACCTGAATGACCTAATGGTCTAATCAAGCATGAATGAATGTACAAATGGATAAGTGAAGAAACTAATGGATTCAATGAATGAATGACAGCGGACAAGTTAATGAATCAATGAATACATCTGCACGTGAACCATGCAATAAGTGTGAATGAGCAGGTGAGAGCCAGCATATGAATGAATGAAGGAGGAAATGAACCAGTGGAGCCGCTTCTGACCCCGACCCCCTGCTCCCCGCAGTCAAGCCCGACCCCCCGGAAGGCGTGCGCCTGCGTGCAGCGGGGCAGCTGCTACAGGTGCTCTGGCATCCCCCTGCCTCCTGGCCCTTCCCGAACATCTTCTCTCTCAAGTACCGCGTCCGCTACCGGCGCCACGGTGCCTCTCACTTCCGCCAGGTGAGAGGGGGTTTGGAAGAGGGTGAGACAGGGTTCCCCTGGACATCCTCCGGTCTCCATCTCCCGCCTATCTGTAGGAGCGCTGAGATCACGTGACTCTGCAGCTGGTTTACAAGAGTTCTGGAGTTTCGAACTCACCGCCAGCGCTTTACCCAGGTTTACCCCAGCTCCCGGTACAGCGTGGTCCTACCCACCGCCTCGTCCTCTCTCCCCGCAGGTGGGACCCATTGAAGCCACGACCTTCACCTTCAGGGCCGCAAAGTCCTACGCCAAGTACTGTGTCCAGGTGTCAGCCCAGGATCTCACGGACTATGGGAAACCAAGTGACTGGAGCCTCCCTGGGCAAGCAGAGGGGACGCCCCAGAAATCCCTGAAGAGGGACTAGGTCTTTGATAGCAGACCCTTATGTCGTCTACGTCAAAGTGTCTGGGTGGCCCGGCCTGGCCTGGGTTCGAGTCCTGACTTTGCACGTGCTAAGATCCTCGGCGCGTTGACCTGACCTCTCCGGACATCAATTTCCAAATCTGTGGGGATGTTATTTCTCCTTCCATCAAGTTCCGTGCTTTGTAAACTGTAAATGTGATTTGATTAGAAATTTTGATTAAATAAGAATTATTAGCCTGGCAATGGTGGCACACGCCTTTAATTCAAGCACTTAGAAGGCAGAGGCAGGTGGATCAATATGAGTTCGAGGCCAATCTGGTCTATAGAGCGAGTTCCGGACAGCCAGAGCTACACAGAGAAACCCTGTCTCAAAAAACCCCAAAACAAAACAAAATTATTATTATTATGAGGAATGGAGAAGCTCGAGACAGGACTTCTTCATGTAGGCCTGGCTGTCCTAGACCAGGCTGGCCTCAAACTCACAGACATCTCCCTGTCTCTGCCTCCCGAGGGATTAAAGACGTACGCCACCACTGCCTGACAAGAATTATTAAAACTGTCCATTTTAAAAATTTAAGTATTTTAATTTCATTTCTAAATATGTGCATGTGGGGAGTACGGCAGTGCCCGCGACGGTCAGAAGAGGGCGCCAAAGCACTGAGCCTCCTCTCCAGCCGCTTGTCCATCTTGTCCGCGGAATGAGCAAGGTGAATGTCTGTGTTTGTCTACAACCCCAAAACAAGGGCTTCATGACGAAAAGAAGCTGATGTGGCTCAAGGTTCAGGAGCCTTGGAGGACACAATTCCACGTGGTACAATGTCTAAAGGTGGAAGAGTCGGGGAGCACGCGGGTGAGAGAAAGGGAGCGAATAAAGCAAGGTGTAAGGTCCGGGTTCCCATCATCGGCACTAAAAAAGGACAAACACACCATAGCACTTGTTTTCCCAACTGAGAGACAAACAGGATGCAGCCCGGCCTTGTCGAAATGAGGACGGAGGGAAAGAATGGTGGGGAGATAAAGGTCAGCCTGGAGACTCTGTCCCAATAATAAGAATAAGGGCTGGGGACGTGGTTCAGGGGTGTTGCCCCTGCCTTGGATCCCCAGGTGAGGGGTTGGGGGCGGACTTGCCATCGTTGTATGCACAAATAATAACTAAGCAAATGTAAAAGCCAGTCTAAGCCTGCGTGCTCCACCACACCTTTAACCCTAACACTCGGGAGGCAGGGGCAGCTGGATTACAGAGATTTCAAGAACAGCCTGGTGAGTTTGTCTCACAAAAGAGAAAAAAAGAGAGAAAAAAAACACAAACCAACAACAGCAAAACAATAAAAATCAAGCAGGCCACTGATTTCCAGCTACTCAAGAGACTTGCAGGAAGACTGTTGCAAACTTAAGGCCCTCTGAACATTTTAGGGAGATGCTGGGTAGTGACTCAGTGGTAGAGTGACTGACTGGCTTGTGCAAAGAGGAAGGGAGGAAAGGAGTGAGGGAGGAAGGAAAGAAGAAAGGAAGAAATAAACAACAGAGCGGGGAGGTAGCACAGCCTTTAATCCCAGCACTCGGGAGGCAGAGGCAGGCGGATCTCTGTGAGTTCCTGACCAGCCTGGGCTACATGGTGAGTTCCAGAACAGTCAGGGCTACACAGTGAGACCCAGAATAAAATACAAACAACATCAATAGAGCAGAGATGCGGAACAAAACTTTAGTGACTCCAGCGTGGCGCACACGCACACACTCGACCCAGATGCTCCCGGAACTTTTATTTACTGCCTCACCTACCGGCACTCAGGAAAGGAACAAAAGCGCACACGGGACCTTGATCGACAGATGCCACAGCCAATGAGAACGCTAAAACCTATGACCTACGTCAATAAGCCAGCCGAGGAAGTGACGTCAGAGAACGGCGGCGCCTGGCGGAATAAACTCCGAAGGGACCGAAGACCACATCTCCTTCGCTAGTTCGACGAACAGGAAGCGACTATGTCGGAACGGAAAGTTCTAAACGTAAGTGCTCGGAGTCTAGATTGTCTCTGCCGTGAGTGTGACGTCCGAGGACTCCGGGAGAGGCTCACTTCCTTCCGGCTAGTTCCTTTAGGAATCCCCCCCCAACGGCTTTGGGGCGGAGCCTCCTAAGCTCTTGCCAATCACATTTCTTAGGGGCGGTGTTAGCGTATGTTTCCCTTCCGGTTTAGAAGACGTCAATCATCCATCCCCAGGCAAGCGGAGCCTGGGTCACTTCATCCGATGGGTTTTCTACAGGAAACTATCCAGTCGCTTTTTCCGGACCGTCGGGGGTGGTGTTCTTGGTGGCCTCAGTTCGTCCCAGTTTCTGTTAAGCGAATATCAGACAGCTCTAGTTTCAGTGGCTGGAACACAAGGACTCAAGTTTCCTCTCCAAAAACTTGACTCTTCATTCCCTGGAATTTTGTGTTTGAGTCAGGGCCTCACTAGCCCGGAGTGGCCTCCGGTTCAGACCCACCTGCCTGAGCCTCCCGATTGCTGGGGTTAGGGCGTGTACCCCTACGCTAGGCTATATTCATTTTTAAAAGATGTATTTTTATTTTATCTTTTGCCTACATGTCTGTGCACCACGGGCGTGCGTGCAGCGCCTAGCCTGACTGGGCTGGGATGACTGGCAAACAGTACCACCAAGCCGGCGTCCTCCCGAACTCTTGGCAAAGCTCCCTTCAAGCGAGGGAGACACCCCCTTCCCCGTGGGCCTGGCTGCCAGCAGGTGGCGTCCGCAGCAGAGCCTCCTTGCTGGTGGTTTACACAGTTCTGAACTTCTGGTTTGTTGAGACAGGGTTTCTCTGTGCAACAGCCCTGGCTGTCCTTGAAGTTGCTCTGTAGACCAGGCTGGCCTCAAACCCACAGAGATCCACCTGCCTCTGCCTCCCGAGTGCTGGAATTAAAGGCATGTGCCACCACCTCCGCCTGGCCTCTTTTTGACTTTTTTTTTAACAGGGGAGTTTGTCGTTCTCCACCCCCATCTCACACTGGAAGGTGCTGGGATGGCAGGTGTGGGCGTTAGCATGCTCTTGATGACCCAGAGGGGCTGTGCCTGTGTGTCCCACCCCAGCCTCCCAGGTACACAGAAGAATTCACTGACCAGGCTTTACTCTGAGAGCCGGTGTGGTTCCCTAGTCCAAACTAGACCATCATCGACAATGCCTGATGTATATTGGGTCCCCGTTATCTCATGAGCATCTAGAGTCCTATGTACTGGACAGAAGGGGTCCACCCCCACTGCAAATCATGGGCCTCTAGAACCTTCCCTGAAAGGCATGTCACAGCTCTGGGAAGCAACCTGCACACACCCTGTGATTTGTCTGAGAGAAGGTTCTGGAAGCTTGAACGCTCCTCTCTTCTCATGGCTGTTCTTCAAATGCCCCATGTCTGGGAAGGCACAAGCAGAATGAATCCTGGGCAGATCCCTAAAACTGGGATATGGTGGGTCCCCTGACATGGCTCCCAGACCCCCTTTCCACCCCCGTGGGCCCTGAGTACTGGAAAACAGCATCACTCCCTTCCCCTGCAGAAATACTACCCACCTGACTTCGACCCATCAAAGATCCCGAAACTCAAGCTACCCAAGGACCGGCAGTACGTGGTTCGACTGATGGCCCCCTTCAACATGAGGTGAATCCCCGGGGGGGTGAGGCCAGGGCTGGAGTCTGTGGAGAAACAGCAAACAAGTATGAATTCCACATCCTCATGGGGTCCCCATCAGAAGGCCTCACTGGACAGTCAGTGACACCTGGCCCCTCCAGTGGCTGCCCTCTTCCTGCCCCAGGGTCTTTGAGCAGCCGTGGCCTCTGCAGTTCTCACGTCAATGGCTCCTGTCCTCCTCATAGAGCCTGCTTCCCATCTCATCCCAGACATTCATCCCACCCTTCCCCTGCTTTCCTGGCTCTTCCAGCTCGGAATCAATCAACCTTCAAACCTGACTTTGTGTGAGAATCATACTCCCGGTAGTCACACCCTCATAGTCACTGAGGACAGAGAGGCTGCCCATGTTAGCTGGCTGATGGTAGATCATCCTCATTCCTTCATCTGTGCCTATCCTACATACTTGAACATGGGGACTCGTTTGTGTGGTTTTGGTTTTGGTCTTTTATTTTGTTTCATTTTTGGAGACAGGGTTTCTCTGTGTAGCTTTGGAACCTGTCTTGGAACTTGCTCTGTAGACCAGGCTGGCCTCAAACTCACAGAGAACCTCCTGCCTCTCCCTTCCAAATGCTGGAATTAAAGGCTTGCGCCGCCACCACCAGCACCGCCCAGCAAACATGAACTCTTAGAAGAGAAAACGTTTACTTGGCGCTCACTTACAGTTTCAGAGGCTTAGTCCATCCTCATGGGGAGCTTGGCGGCAGGCCTGGCAGGCCTGGCAGGATGTGCTGAAGAAGTAGTTGGAAGCTACGTCCTGATCCACAGGCAGAGAGAAACACTGGACCTGCCATGGACTTTTGAAACCTCACATCCCAACCCCAGTGACATACTTCCTCCAACAAGGCCACACCTCCTAATCCTTCTGATCCTTCTAATCCTTCCAAGTAGTGCCACTTCCTGGTGACTAAGCCTTCCAGTGTGGGACCCTGCTGGTCAGGACGTGGCCCAGCCTCGTGATGCTCACAGGCTAGTGGGGAGTGGAAATGATGCCCATCCTCTGGTAGGATGAGGCAGGGCAGGTGACCTGCCTGCTGGACAGTCAGGGGTTGTTAGAATCTCAGGCTGTGGACTCTGCAGAGTAAAGGCCCTGAGGTAGGACCAGCCACAGGTGTTTGTCAGCACAGCAGGAAGGAAAGAAGGCCGGGTGCAGGATCCTGCTGTGCCCTGTTCAGTCAGAGTCTTAGAAGCCCCACACACCCAGACAGCACAGTCCTCCCTGCCTATGGAGGTGTTTATGCTGCGGTCAGGTGCTGGAGCAGAGTGCAGAGACGCTCACGCACCTGCTCTGGCTGCAGGTGTAAGACATGTGGAGAATACATCTACAAGGGGAAGAAGTTCAATGCACGCAAGGAAACCGTCCAGAACGAGGCCTACCTGGGCCTGCCTATCTTCCGCTTCTACATCAAGTGCACGCGCTGCTTGGCCGAGATCACCTTCAAGGTAGGGGCTCCCTTCACTCTGAGGACACCTCACATAGGTGCAGGTGGAAGGTGCTTGCAGCAGGACCACACACAGACAAGCCTGCTCGCCTGCGTGTGCGGATGTGGGGTCGGGTGCACAGGTGAGGACTGTGGAGTCACACTGTGCTGGGCTTCATTTGTTTAGTCTTCTGTAGTCTGAGTGACCGTGGTCCTCCTGTCTCCACCTCTGGTGCCAGGATGACAGGCATGTGCTGCCACATCTGTCTAAAAATCATGATTTTCCTTTGTTTTTTGGGATGAAGCCAGGGCTTCACAGGCACTCGGCAAAAACCTAGGAATTCAGGCAAAGACAGAAGAAGGGAAATTCCCTTCTCTGGTCTACACCATTAGAGGCCATGGGTTTGTTTGGTTAGTTTTATTTTTTTTTTTCACTATAAGCTTTTTCATGTGAGTTCAAAAAAAGAAATTTAATCAAAGTGAACAAAACAAGCTTGAATAAGTTACATTTTTACTTCAAACGTGTTTATCTCTGGAATGTCTGTGTGCCTGGTGCCCTTAAAGGCCAGAAGGGGTGTCGGGTCCCCTGGGACTGGGGTTACAGGTGATCATGGGCCACCATATGGGTGCTGGGAGCTGAACCCGGGTCCTCTGCAGGAGCAGCCAGTGCTCTAACCCTTGAGCCATTCGTCATACCCTTGTTTTGTAAGCGAAGTCCTCATCTGCCCAGGCTAACTTCATTCACACCGTAGCTCCCTGCATCCACCCCCAAGACGGGTGTACACATTAGCTTGTCCATGAAATTCATAAGAAAATAAAGCTAGATGTGTGCACAGCCGGGAGGCCTGAAGGTGCAGAGAACACAGACAGGGAGGCAAAGTAACTGGGACCTGAGGGGATGGAAGCCCACCCCTGCAGTCAGGTGATCTGTGTTATGGTCACGAATATCCCGGAGGGTCTGGGCCTTAGGGGAAAGTACACACCCACCAAAGGAGTAAGCGAAGAAAAGAGGCTGGCAGAGGGAGAAATGCACACAGGGATGCAGGCACCACCCACAGCCATTGGCGATTTTGTCACCTCACCTCACCTGACAGACAGACCCCGAGAACACGGACTACACCATGGAGCATGGCGCCACACGCAACTTCCAGGCCGAGAAGCTCCTGGAGGAGGAGGAAAAGCGTGTGCAGAAGGAGCGCGAGGATGAGGAGCTAAACAACCCCATGAAGGTGAGTCCTAGGCTGCAGGCCTCCACCCTGTGCCCCTCCTACCCCTCCCCTTCCTGCATCCCTCCCCGGCCCTCCCCTTTCTATATCCCTCCCCCCATTACACCCCTGCCCCTGCCTAGTAATCCCTCACCTGCCTGCGTGCCTCCAGGTCCTAGAGAACCGCACCAAAGACTCGAAGCTGGAGATGGAGGTGCTGGAAAACCTGCAGGAGCTGAAGGACCTGAACCAGCGGCAGGCACACGTGGACTTTGAGGCCATGCTGCTGCAGCACCGCCTGTCACAGGAACAGTGGCGACAGCAGCAGGAGGAAGAAGATGAACGTGAGACTGCGTGAGTGGCCAGGGTCCTTGTGGATCCTTCTGTGATTGCCCCTCCCCTCCCCTCCACTCAGCTCAGAGCCCCTTCCTGCCCTGTCTCCTCAGACCCTTGGGATCCAGCGTTGCGTGACCATCACTGGCTTTTCGTGTTGGTTCCATGGCTGTGGGTTTGTTGTTTGAGACAGGGTGTTATGTAGTCCAGGCTGGCCTCAAAATCACTAAGTTGCCAAGGATGGCCTTGAACTCCTGATCCTCCATCGTCCACCTCCCCAGAGCCAGGGTGGTAGGCATGTGCCTCTTCGCCCAGCTTGTGTATGCTTACTTATTTTTGTAGTGCTGGGAATGGACCTCAAGCCTCCATGTGCCAGTCAAGCCCTCAGGCCCTGGGCCACTGTCCTCAAAATTGTTAGCATCGCCCCTGCTCCCATTCCTCCCACTCTGAGAGCAGGACAAGGCAGCAGAGACCCCTGGGGGCCATCCCTGCAGCAGGTTCTCACTGTGTTCACCCTATAGGGCCTTGCTAGAGGAGGCTCGCCACCGCAGGCTTCTGGAGGATTCCGACTCAGAAGATGAAGCTCCACCTTCCCGACCACGCTCAGCAGCAAAACCCAACCCCACAGCCATCCTGGACGAGGTGAGCAAGACCAGAGTGTGGGGGTGGGTGCCCAGGCTGAGCAGCCACAGGGAAGCCATGGGCAGCAGCGCTGTTCCTAACAGGACAGACAGCCCACAGCGTGGTTCCAGTGCTGTTTCCTGCTGCTGAGCCTGAGGAAACAGACCACCAAGGAAGGGAGACAGTCGAGTGCCTGCCCCACAAGCACAGGACTGGGGTTTAGCCCAGTGCCATGCTGAAAGCCAGGTGCTCTCTGGTCATGGTGACACACACTTTTAATCCCAGCACTTGGGAGCAGAGGCAGGTGGCTCTCTCATGTTTGAGGTCAGCCTGGCTATATAGCAAGAGCCTGTTTCAAAATATAAAGCCAGATGTAGGCCTTCAGGCCTGGGATCTGGCACCAGAAGGCAGAGGCAGGAAGTCCTGGGTTGTACCAAGTGGAATCTGCCAAGTCACTGAGAGACCCTACCTCAGAAACCATGGTGGGGATCAACTGATGAAAACAGGTGTCAGCCTCTGGCTTCCACACGTGGGCGCACAGTGAACAACAGAAAAGCCCACAGACCCGAGATTCATACCACTGAAGGAAGAAGGGGTGTCCCTACTTCCCATCAAGGTCCTGGGCATATTCTAAACTTTGCAACAGCTGCAGCCCCAGCTGTTGAAGGTTCTAGGGCCTCCTAGCCTCTTCCAGCTGCATCCAGATGTGAGTACCAGTGCACACACTCAGCTTTTAGGTCTGCAGATAGCCTCCCTCCCACCCTGTTGTGACAGCTATGTGTTCTGGGCCACTGACTCCCAGGATTCTCTTGTCTCAGTTACAGCCATGTGCTGCTCTGCCTAGCTCTTGGTGGTACTGGAGACTTGAACTCGGATCCTCATTCTTCAGGCAGTGCTAACTGGGCCCTCTTCCCATGTGGAATCCAGACTTGCTCTGGTTCTGTTTTGTTTTTCTTTGAAGCAGGGTCACACTCCACAGCCCATCCTGACCTCAAATCCACAGTCCTCCCACTTCAGCCACCATGGGCTAGGGTGACAGGCCTACCTGCACGTGGTCCCTCACATCCTCACACCCCCAGAACCCTGGAGCAGTGGCACACACTGTCGTGTCAGCGCATGGGGAGGCCAAGGCCAGCTTGGACTGCAGGCTGAACACCTACTGTGTGCCAGGAGCTATTGGTGGCACTAGGGAATAGTGGTCAGAAACTGATTGTGAACTGTGGATAGGGGTGGGTAGGCGTTCATAGGGTGAGAATGACCAGCAGGTGAGAAGTCCTCTGATGCTTCCCTGGACCTTGGGAGCCAGAGAGGAATTTAGAGCTGCAGCAGACTCGGTGTGCACACTGGCTCCAAAGAGCCAGGTCGGGGAGGCCAGGGAGGCCAGGGAGGCCAGGGGCGACAGATGTGCATGGTCCCCACAGGCACCAAAGGCCAAGAGGAAGGCAGAGGCCGTGGGCAGCAGGGCACAGCTGGCCGGATTGGTGGTGCCAAAGAAGGTGAAGGCGGAAGCCAACGGGGGCTCAGAGCAGGTCCAGATGCCTGCCGTGGGTAAGTCTAGTGCCTGGCACTGTCTAGCAGCTTCATAGGGTGGGTGAGGTGAGGCCAGTGACCCAAGGACTAGGGCTCGATGGGTAGAGGATCAGGGGTTCAGGGTCACCCTCAACTACATAGCGAATTTAAGGCCAGTCTGGGCTACATGAGACCCCATCTCAAAAAAGAAGGAATAAGGTGGTGCTGGCCATGCCTTTAATCCTAATACTCAGGAAGCAGCGGCTGGCAGAGCTCTGAGTTTGAGGCCAGCCTCGCTACAGAGCGAGTTCCAGGACAGCCAGGGCAACACAGAGAAACCCTGTCTCAAACAAAAAAGATAAAAGGAGCAAAGGCCTGGAATCGAAGTCACATGATAGCTAAATTCGCCATATGGCTGGTTAGTGTCAAGGGACACCAGGTAGCTGTAGATGGGATGCTGCCCATGTAACCTGCAGCTTCATTGTCCTTTCTGTGGTTTGGATAATTTCACCATGTATAGAGAGCACCCTGCTTGGGGTTGGCACGTCTTTAACACAGTTGTCACTGCCAGATCCTAAAGCTCAGAGGGTCACCCACTGCCTGAAGCCACATAGCAGGTCAGGTGTTGGAGGCCACTGACCCTGTGTCACATGGACACTCAACTGCCTGGGCGGGGTCTCCCTGGCCCAGTGTAGGATTGGGGTGACCTTGTCACGGGTCCTCTAACCTGGGCACACTCCCCTGCCCTGCATCCCTGGACTGATCTGTCCTCCTCACAGGTGCCCCCGAGAGCAGGAAGACAGCCAACCTTGCACCCCAGACACCCGGGGCCTCCTCCCTGAGCCAGCTGGGTGCATATGGGGACAGTGAGGACAGTGACAGCTGAGTCCCTACAGCGACATCACAGACCCAAGAAACCAGAGGAGGACATGGGATCAAGGAAGGTACCCTCAGCAAGTTCCTCAACACCGTGTCTGCTGTGGATCCCAGCAGGGTGTGGAGAGGCAATGTCCCTTGTACCAGGTATCCCAGGACAGACAGCCTGGTTCACTCTGTCAGTACTTGAGTTATAGGGAGCCTGTTGGCCCATCCCTTCCTGCCACAGATCTGAACACTATCTGACGGGACAGGTGGCAGCGTCCCTGGGGACTACCTCCCAACAAGGCCTAGGACTCTACCTGCAACACAATAATACTGTGTGATAAAGAAGAAAATCAATTAACAGCCATGTGGACCAGCGAGAGACCCTGCCTGACCATCTAACCAGAGTGAACACTCACCTGGGATTTCGGCCACAGCCAGCCTGGGCCTGGACCCCAGCCGGTGTCCGCCCATTCAGAATTTGGCGGTACATGAGTCTGTGTTCTGGTACTGTAGGAAAACTGCTGAGCCTGAGTCTATCATTTAGAACACAGTGAGCCTGGATGGGGTGGGCAGTGGAGAGACAGGCGTGGGTAGCCCAGGCTTGCCTTCACCTCCCCAGGCTGGGATGAGAGATGTGAACCAAGTTGATATTAAGCCTGAAATGTTCGTGTTGGAGTCTGTTTTTCCCTGAAGTTCTTCCTTCTCACACCATGTCCTTATCCCCCCCCCCCAAGAGCAGAGACACATCAATGGCACCCTGGGGTCTGGTTGGAACCCTCCCACTCCACCCCCACCCTGGCTTCCCCAGCTCTGCAGCTGTCATCTCTTTCATCAGCTCCCTGGGGGTCCCTGGCAACAGGAGCCACAAGGATAGAGCTGACCCCACCACCTGTCCTTGCAGCTTAGACACTAGCTGGACCAGCCCACTCGTGGCCCTCTGCCAGCCTGCTGGTCACCACCGTGGCCCCTGTGCTGGAACACATGGACTGCATGCTAGGGGTTAGGACACACTACAGTCTGATCTGTGAGGCCTTTTTGCCCCAGACACCATTGTTCCTACAGCAGACTGGAGCACTGGGGAGCAGCTGGACCTCCCCCCAGACTGGGAACCTTGAGAGTCAGTGTCTTGCATCTTCCTCAGGCTATGGCCCAGGAAAGCACTGTACTTCACCTGACTGGGGACCACTGAAGGTGGAGCCACACCTGCCTCAGGCTGTGTGCATGCCCCACAGTAGACAGCACCTCCAGATGGGAGGCTACTCAGGGCAAGTTCTGCATCTGCCTGCCATCAGACTGCACAAGGCAAGACCCGCCTCTGCAGGGTCCCCTACAAACACATTCATGGCTCCTTGGGTCTCTGTAGACTAAAGGCATTGGCCACCAGACTCACTGTGGACCAGTGTACCTCCCATCCTGTCCCCGTGCCTTGGCACACTTCTTCCCAGTTTTGAGGTGCAGTCGGGGAGGCCCCACTTCAAGCACTGCTGTGTGCCTGCCACATGATGGGCAGTCACACAGCTCCATCGCATGTCACTGACTGCCTGCATGTGGAAACAGTGAGAGGACCAGACCGCCAAATCCACTGTGAGACTCCAGAACAAGCTGGTGCAGGGACAGGATGGATTCATGGAAACTGGCCCGGACATGGGGGTGGAATGTTCTAGAACTAGAGTGCAGCAGGTTCTATGGCTTTTCTGATACACTGTTCAACCCACTCGTGCGTCGTATTTTCATTTCTATTTGAGTTTAAGGTGCTTGATGAGGGACAAGCCGCCCCGCCTCCCCCCCCTCCCAGTGTTGGGCCGGAGCTCACCTGTTAGGCGCCACCCCACAGCCCTTGGGTTGTACTTCTAAAAGGGGCAGCGGTAGGGCATGTTAATTACAGTCAGACCAATGGGACATATTTGGGTACTGTCCATGCCCATTTTCTTAGTCATCCAACAGGATGTATCAGGATGGCTGCCATGACCCCCTTCCTTCATCAGAAAGTCAAGTCCCTGCTCTTTTCTCTGTTTCCACCACCACCACAACACACCCCGCCCACTCCCCTCCGGAGGCTCCAAGGCGAGGGGAAGTCAAGCGCCGTTTGGTTCCGCCTCGGGGCTCCTGATTGCCATTCCTGCCACGGCGCAGTTATCTGCCCTCCGTGCGGCAGACGAAGCTCACGAGTGATGCGCTCGGCTGCAGCCGCCTGTGCCAACAGGACGATTGCCCGTGCTCTGGGGACTCTGTGGGGCTGAGATAGGAGCTGCCGGTGGTCAGGAGATACTGCGGACTCTGGATGTTGTGCTCGTTCTAAGCCTCAGTTTCCCCAATGGAAAGCAGAGCTCACATCGGATGAGAGGATGAACGCTCATCCTATGAGGGACCAGTGCCACCCTCGAGACGTCCAAACACAAACTGATGGCTGAGTGGCCTGAGTAACACCCCACACCCATAGCCTCTCCTGAACATCTCAGTGGGTAGGGCGTTTGTCTAGCATGCACGAGGCCCCAAGTGTCATCCCTAGCACTTGGGAGGCTGAGGCAGGAGCACCAGGTCATCCTTTGTTGCAAATGAGTTGGAGGACAGCTTGGGCAACAGGAGCCCCTCAGCAGTAACTCTTCTATCAATGCTCTCTGCACCGTTTACCATTTGGGGAGCCTAAGGAACATAGACCCGTGGCCATGGCTGGATTGATTCTGGCTGACTCCTGCCCTGCAATTCCCCTCCTTAGGGTCCCACTTCCCAGCCCCCTCTCCAACCCTTAGGGTCCCAACCCGCTCCCGTCCCTCCCCTCGCGGACCGGCAGCTGCGGCCGCCTCCCGCCCCTCCCCCTCGCCCGCCACAAAGCGACGGACGCGGCGGTGACGGACGGCGCCTCCCGCCCCGCGCCACAGCCAGCCGCGACCCTGCGCGATGCTCAGGTCTCTCGCCCAATCCCCTCCCGGCCCCGGTCCCAAGGGCGACTCGGTCCCTGCGCCGGTGTCCTCGTCCTCCGGGGCCATCTCCGCCCCGGAGCGGCTGAAGGTCTGAGGTCTGTAGATCTGTCGCGGGGCGGGGGCGGGACCCGGTGGGACGCGGGTGTCCTCGCCCCTCCCTCGGCCCGGAGAGCCCAGGCAGGGACCCAGGGGTTTATGTCCCTTTGTGCAGTGGCTGCGGCCGTAGGCGGTTGAGGAATTGGGAGGTTAAAAGGTTGCAGGGAGTGGGGGGGAGGACCCGGGAGTAAAGGGATTGGGGAGGTTAAGAGATAGAGGCGGTAAGGGGTCTGGAGGTTAAGAGATGTAGGGGTGAGGGATCCGAGAGTTAAGATGTACAGGGAGCGGGTAAGGGATCCGAGGGTAAAGGAAAAGGGAGGTTATGAGATGGGGGTGGGGGATAAGGGATCCGGAGGTTAAGGTGTATGGGAATGGTTTTTAAGGGATCGGGAGGTTAAGAGATGGGGGAGTAAGGGATATGGGGGGTTAAGGAATAAAGGGTAAGGGATGGAGGCGGGTAAGGTATAAGGGGGTTAAGGGAATGGATGTGGATTTAAGGAATCAGACCGACTGAGCCCTTGGGATCGGACAACAGTCCACAGGGAGTACGACCCTCTGGGTGGTCCAGCCTCTGGAAACTTTGTGGTGGAGCTCTGGGGGGGACAACCACGCTGACACCATACTGTGTTGCCTGTAACTCGAAGTGCATGACTCCCGCAACGCTGGAGTAACACCTGCTGCCCCCTCCACTCTGAGCCCAGCCTAGGACTCCTGACCACCTCCCCCTTCTCTTTCCCCTTCTCTCTCCTCTCCCTTCTTCCTGCCCCTTTTGTCTCTCCCCTCTTTCCTCCCCCCACCCCCGCTCCCCAGGACGAGCTGAGGAGCTCGCATGGAAGCCCCGGTCTGACACCAGTCAATTCCGGGGACATCGATGGCCAAGTGGCTCCGGGACTATCTGAGCTTTGGCGGCCGGAAGCCTCCGCCGCAGCCGCCCACCCCCGACTACACAGAGAGCGATATCCTTCGGGCTTACCGGGAGCAGAAGGACCTGGACTTCGAGGATCCCTACGAGGACGCCGATGGCCGCCCCGAGTCGGAGCCCGCAGGGCCGGTGGACTCCAAGTACGACTCTCCCAGGCACCGGCTGATCAAAGTGGAGGCTGCAGACATGGCCAGAGCCAAGGCCCTCCTGGGCAGCCCTGGGGAGGAGGTGCGTGGCGGACGGGCACTGGTGCTCTGTCCCCATCATCCCAGGGTCCCAACCTCATGCTCCCCCGCCCCCGGGGAGTCTAAGAGTTTCTGGGTTAGCCAGAGTACCCCATCGAGCCTTTCTCCATTCGGAAAGACCGAGGGTGGGCGCTGTTTTTGTTTTGTGGGAGGCTCAGTGCAAGGTCGCTCAGACTAGCCTCAAATTCACTACTTAGGTGGCGATGATCATGAATACCTGAGACTCCTGCCTCTACTTCCTAAGTGTGTGTCACAGGGTGACAGGCGTGTGTGTCACACTCGAAGTTGGATCTGGTGCATGCTGGGCAAGAGCTCTCTGCCCACAGAGCTCCAGCCCTGCTTAATTCTGGGGCAGTGTTTCTCAGCCCGTTGGTGGTGACTCCCTTTGGGTTCAACGACCCCTTTCACAGGAGTCATCTAAGACCATCAGAAAACACAGATATTTACCGCGATTCTTAACAGTAGCACAGTTATGAAGAAGCAATTAAAAGAATTCTATTGGGGGGGAGGGTAATCACAACCTGAGGAACTGTGTTACAAGGTCACACAGCATCGGGAAGGTTGAGAACCTCTGCTCCATTGGCTTAGTTTGGTTTGGTTTTGAGACAGGTTTTCTCTATGCAGCCCAAGCTGGCCTAAAACTTGCCATCTTCCTGCCCCCAAAGCCTCTAGAAGAGGGGAACCTGAGAGGAGACAGGACAGAATGGATTAAACCCTGCCTCATTCTCTCCAGCTGTGTGACCCTCCCCAGGTCACTGACCTCTGCTGTTGTTTCTTTGCCTATAAAACAGGCTTATCTCTTTACTAAGGGTTTAGGGGCTGGTATTAGAACAACACCAGAGGATTCTGGGAACTGGGTTTGAATTCCCAGAACCCACTTGAAGAGTTGAATGTGGTGACCTGTATACTGGGGAGCCAGGCACCGGAGGATCCTGGGGACTCCCTGACCAGCCTAGCTCTGAGAAATGCGAAATGGCCCAGCAGGGGCAGGAGGAGAGCACAGTATAACACGACAGGCCATCAGAACTAGCCCAAGCCTTTCCCCACAGCCCGAAGCAGACACTGAGTACGCAGATCCTTTTGACGCCCAGCCTCAGCCGCCAGCTCTGGATGATGGGTACATGGAGCCCTATGATTCCCAGACCGGCTCGGGTGGTGAGTGCACAGGGCTGGATACGAGGGCATGGTCCTGCATGGAACAGGAGGGTGACGAGTGTCTCCTCCAACCAGAACGGCCAAGTAGAGCTGTCCAGCTTTACGATACTCCATATGAGGAGCAAGATGCAGAGCCGGAAGATGGAACGACTTCTGGCCAGAGTCGGCTGCCCCTGGAGGATGAGAGGCCGGCGGATGAATATGACCAGCCTTGGGAATGGAAGAAAGATCATATCTCCAGGGCCTTCGCAGGTGTGCGCAAGTCCAGGCCCTTCAAAGCCCTCCTCCTCCCTCCACTGCCTCAGTTTTCCCCAGAGAAAATGCCTTTTTATCCCCATCCGAGTCTGGGTAGTCTTGGGAAGAGACGTGGCTGTGACATCAGACTGGATTTGTGGTCATTGTAGGACCAACCCAACAGGATGGTTGTAGATGAAACGCTAAGTCGCACTCAGTTGTGTGGGAGCTGGTGAAAGATAGCGTGAGGTTTTTAGGGGCTGTCACGCGGTAGACTTGGAGTCAGACAGGTCCTAGCTAAATAGAGTGAAAGAGTAACAGGATCAACATAAAAAATGGAAGGATGAGCCAGGCGGTGGTGGGTGGTGGCGCACGCCTTTAATCCCAGCACTCGGGAGGCAGAGGCAGGCGGATCTCTGAGTTCGAGGCCAGCCTGGTCTACAAGAGGTAGATCCAGGACAGGCTCTAGAAACTACAGGGAAACCCTGTCTCGAAAAACCAAAAAAAAAAAAAAAAAAAAAAAAAGGAAGGATGTGGCCATGACTTGAAGCAGTACTTGCCTTCCACCACGTGGGTAGTCCTGCTTACACACAAGCAAGCACTATTGCCTGCTGACTACAAACTTCCAACCCATTCCTGTTGACCACACACCCTCTGCTCTGATTCGTCAGCCAAGGCAATGCCCCGCCCCTTCCGTAGTGTCTAATTTCTGGGTGACCACGCCACCTTATTTTCAAAAACCAATCAGTTCTTGTGTCAATTCTGTCTTAACCTTAGACTCCACCTCTCCTGGGTTCTGATAGCTTGCCCCAAACTGAGATCCCATTGACTGGCTCCTGTCCTGCCCTCTAGGTGGGCGGGACTTAACCTCACCCTTTCCTCTCCCAGTACAGTTTGATGGCCCTGACTGGGAACGGACCCCAGGATCGACCAAGGACGGCCGGAGACCGCAGCCTGCGGAGCGCGTGGATGCGACTCTGGCCCTGGAGAAGCAGCCGTGAGTGCAAATGCTGAAGGAGGGGTGACCCCGGGGACCCTGGAACTGCAAGGGAGTTGGAGTCTCTTTCATTCATTCTGTCATTCATTTTCTTGGCAAGGGTCTCATGTAGCCCAGGCTGGCCCCACTCACCTTGTCCAAGGGAATTGTCTGGCTGTGCCCTGGGGTCCTTTCCTCGGCCCCTAGGTGTGTGAAGTCAGCTGGAGATATCTGTCCCCACGCCCAGGTGGTTTCATGGCCCCCTGAGCCGTGCAGAGGCCGAGAACCTTTTGTCCCTCTGCAAGGAAGGCAGCTACCTAGTGCGGCTCAGTGAGACCAGGGCTCAGGACTGCATCCTGTCCCTCAGGTGAGACCCAGCGGCCAGTGGGTGGGGATTTCTGGAAAGTGGGCGGGCTTTCAGGCGACTGGGTGGGGCTTCTGGGTCAGTGGCTAAAAGGAACACGAACCAGGTTCGTTTGAATGGCCCTGTCCAAAACTTGAAATGCAACCTGAGTGTGAAGCAAATTCTCAGGATGTTCTAGAAAGCACTTGAGTTTGAAACTCTGGTTCCTTAAGATCCCTAAAGTGTGAGTCCAGTGTAGCATGGCCTGTGATACCAGCACTGGGGGGGTAGAAAGGTAGCGAGGAGAGGGCAGGGCGACCAGGAGTTCAAGTTCAGCCCCGGCTCTCATCCAATTTGAGGATATCCTGGGCTACATGAGACTGTCTTAATAAAAGCAAAGGAGGGACTGGAGAGGCAGTTCAGTGGCTAAGGGCACTCGCTGTTCTTTGGGAGGACCTGGGTTCAGCCCCTACATCTAGTGGTTCACAACTGCCTGTAATTCCAGCTCCAGGGAATATGACGCCGTCTTCTGGCCACTATGGGTGCACACGCACGCGCGCATTAAAAGTAAAATATAGCCGATCCTGGTGACGCATGCCCCTAATCCCAGCACTCGGGAGGCAGAGGCAGGCGGATCTCTGTGAGTCCGACCAGCCAGGTCTACAGAGTGAGTTTCCAGAACAGGCTCCAAAGTTACACAGAGAAGCCCATCTCAAAAACCCAAAATACATAAATAAATAACTGGGATGGCGAGATGGCTCAGTGGTTAAAGGTACTTGCCACCAAACCTAAACAACTTGAATTTGGCTGCTGGTGGTGGTGGCACACACCTTTAATCCCAGCATTTGGGAGGCAGAGGCAGGTGAGTTCAAAGCCAGCCTGGTCTACAAAGCAAGTTCCAGGATAAGCAGAGCTGTTGCACAGAGAAATCCTGTCTTGAAAAACAAAAACAAAAAAAAAAAGAAGAAGAAGAAGAAAGAAAGAAAGAACTTGGGTTTTGAGAACCTATATGGTGGAAATAACGAACTGACCTCCACAGAGTGTCTCCTCTGACCTCCACATGTGTGCTCCCAATATACATATAAATAAATTAATAAATGTGAAAAATATTTTTGAAAGGGTGCATAGGAGTAGAGTCAGTCTCTTCATTGACTCAACATTATTAGAACACCTATCAGGGACTAGAGAGATGGCTCAGAGGTTAAGAGCATTTGCTGCTCTTCCAGAGGTCCTGAGTTCAATTCCCAGCACCCATCTATAGTGAAAGCTGGTGCTCTCTTCTGGTGTGCAGGCATATATGCAGGCAGAACACTGTGCACATTAAAAAAAATGCCTGCCTATATTCCAGGGTCCCCACTATGAGTTGGGGCCCTGGCACGGATGAACTCAGGTTCCAAAATGGGACTGTGGAAGATGAGAGGCTGAGGGAGGACGTGTACAAAAGTGGTACTCAGGCTGAGCTAGGAGCCATCAGGGCCGGGGTGAGCAGAGTGGGAAGGAATCTTACTGCAGAGCCCGGGCTGGCCTGGAATAGCTCACAGAGATCTGCCTGCCTCTGCCTTCCAAGTATTGGGATTAAAGAATAATTTATTTAACTTATTTATTTATTGTGAGGAGAGGTCTCACTATGTAGTCTTGCCTGGCCCAGAGCTCACTATGTAGACCAGACTAGTCCTGAATTTGTAGCGATCTGCCAGCCTCTGCCTCCCAAGTGCTGCAACTTTTCTTTTACTTTTGTGCATGCGTGGGTATAGCGGTTAGAGGACAACTTTTGAGGTTCAGCCCTTGCCTTGCACTTTGTGGGTCTTGGAGAATTAAACTCAAGTCATCAAGCGTGAGCTGCAAGCATCTTAAACCTCTGGTCCCTCTAATTGGTCCAAAACGGAACTTCAAAGGGAAAGCTACCCTGCGGAGCCATGGAGGTCAGGAAATCACTCGTGACTGTCAGTCCCACAGAGAGGCACTGGTGGGGCTGCCAGAGGTGTCCCTGGAGGCCCAGAGTAATGCACCCGTGGAAGGCGGCTGTGGAGAGATGGACAGTTGCGTGGGTCTGGAGAAATGATGCTCTACCTTGCCCCCACAGGAGCAGTCAGGGTTCCATGCACCTGAAGTTCGCGCGGACCCGGGAGAACCAGGTGGTGCTGGGCCAGCACAGCGGGCCCTTCCCCAGCGTGCCCGAGCTGGTCCTGCATTACAGTGCCCGCCCGCTGCCTGTGCAGGGTGCAGAGCACCTGGCACTGCTCTACCCTGTCACCGGCAGCCAGAGCCCCTGAGGGACCCTGCACACTGGCTGCCAGGCCAGAGAGGGGACGGAGGACCCATGACAGACTCCCTCCAAGCCAAATCTACTGCCCTCCGGGAGGTTCCAGGACCCCCTCTCTGTGAGTGGGCTTTGCCTGAGAGAGAGAGAGAGAGAGAGAGAGAGAGAGAGAGAGAGAGAGAGAGAGAGAGAGAGAGAGAGAGAGAGAGAGAGAGAGAGAGAGAGAGAGAGAGACACGCGCTTGATGGGTTCAGTCCCAGGAACACACACGGCCCACACGGTGGCAGTAGAGAGCGGACACCTGCAAGTTGTCCTCTGATTTACACACAAGGCACACACCATAAATTAACAAATAAATGTAATAAAAACGAATTTTAAAACCTTGCCATTCCTTGCTATTCTTTCGGAGCTTCGGAGAGAAGCCAGGCGACCGCTCAGACATTGGAGCGTTCCCAAAGCCATGGCAAACACAGGTGCCTGCGGGTACTGAGCAGTGAACAGCAAAGCCTTTGTCACAGGGGCCCAGCTGGGTTTAGAAGCTAGATGTCCCCAGAGACGGGGACAGCTTCACCTCATCCCAGCCTGCAGCTGGGGCCTCTGATATCCCAGGCAGAGCAAACATCTGTTCCCTGGGAAAGCCACAGGAGTCGGGGAGGGGAGGCAGCCGCAGCCCCGTCACTTCAAGGTGACAACTGGGCAGGGACAGGACCGTGTGTTAGTAGCCCTGACCCTCAACTCTTCCTTTTTTCGATCGGGAAGAAGCTCTTGGTGGCCCATTGAGGAGGAAGGGGCTATTCAGGGCTGAGTGTGGACTCCCTGCTCACTGGACATAAAAGCAAGGGAAGGTGGGAAATTACATAATTATAATCGAAATGTGTGTTTGGGTAAGTGCACGTGTGTGCAGGTGCCTGGAGTTTTGAGCCACCAGAAGTGCTGGGAATCGGTTCTCAAGAAGGGTAGTGTGTGCTCTTAACCTGTGAGCCATTGCTCTATCCCCCTTATAAAAATATAAGGCAGTCCGTCAGGTTCTGTCTCAGGAGAGAGAGACAAGTGGATCTCTGAGAGTTCGAGACCAGTCAGGTTTACAGAGCTGGTTCCAGGTCAGCCAGAGCTGTTATCCAGAGAAACCCTGTGATGAAAACAAGAAAAAATCAGAAGAGGAGTAGACGCTTCCTGGCCAAGGTATGATGCCAGGCCATCTCCTGGGATCCTGGAACCCACAAATGACTCCTCATCACTCCCAACCAACAGAGTCACATTGCATCTTTGACAAGTCTTGTTAAAATTGAGCTTGGCAGCGGCTAGAGAGATGGCTCAGCGGTTAAGAGCATTGCCTGCTCTTCCAAAGGTCCTGAGTTCAATTCCCAGCAACCACATGGTGGCTCACAACCATCTGTAATGAGGCCTGGTGCCCTCTTCTGGCCTTCAGGCATACATGCAGAGAGAATATTGTATACATAATAAATAAATAAATATTTTTTTAAAAATTGAGCTTGGTGGTGTAGGCTTGTCCCTCGTGAGGTTGAGACAAGAGGATTGCCAGTTCCAGATCCTCCCCACCCCCACAGGTATTTATCTCAAAGTAAAGATGAAAATCAGAACTAGTGAGGGGCTGGGGGCGTGGTCAGGATGGAGCCCCGCCTAGACTCCCCCAGTGAGGGGCTGGACGCGTGGTCAGGGTGGAGCCCCGCCTAGACTCCCCCAGTGAGGGGCTGGAAGCGTGGTCAGGGTGGAGCCCTGCCTAGACTCCCCCAGTGAGGGGCTGAGGGTGTGGTCAGGGTGGAGCCCCGCCTAGAATCACCAGTGAAGGACTGGGGGTGTGGTCAGGGGTGGAGCCCCGCCTAGACTCCCCCAGTGAGGGGCTGGGGGTGTGGTCAGGGGTGGAGCCCCGCCTAGACTCCCCCAGTGAGGGGCTGGGGGCGTGGTCAGGGTGGAGCCCCGCCTAGTATCCCCCCCCCCCCCCGTGAGGATGGGGGTGTGGTTCACGAATAAAGCGCTTGTCTAGCATGGTTGAGGCCCTGGGTTCCGTGCACACTACTTAAAGAATCCTTTATTGGCAGCTCCTGGGTAACATCATTGACCTCAGCCTCTAGCTGTTGGACGCTCCCTCCCTTTATTAAAAAAGTGACGCCCTCAAAAGCTCTTGACCAGGTCCATTTTGGGTTCTCAAAGGTCTCCAATGCCTTTTTGACTTCGAGGATTCCTCTCGGCATGTGGCCTTTTCCTACTTCCTACGACTTGCAGAAGATGCACAGTGGACTGAGGTGGGGTAGCCAGGCCTGGGCCTAGGGCTGGGTTTGGAGACCGGAAGTTGCTGGCATGGAGCAGGTTTGGGGAAGGCGGTGGAATATATAACCTGGGCTCTCTGTTCACTGCCTGTATCCTTCTCCTTAGGCCGGGCCTGAGGCCTGCGTGGGATCTCCCGGGGCCGGTAGAGGACATTGCTGTAGAAAGAATTTCCTGGGGGCCGATGACATAAATCAAAAAGCGACAGTAAATTAAGAGTGGCCATAGCTGTCTTGGCAAGGGCAAGGGACCAACCTTCCCTACTATGAAGCCTCCTCTCCACCCCCATCCCCACCCCCAGCTCTCTTGGCAGGGTGCAGCAGTTCCTACATCTGCCACGCGGCATCGGCGGCACCATGTACAGAGATGCCTTCAGCTCCCGCGAGGTGAGACTCACCTGGGCAGGTGCTCTCACCTGAGTCCTCACGGCGACACCTCCTGAGACCCCATAACACAGCACCCAGCACCACCAAGGCTGCCACCACACCCCCAGCCACCAGAAGCACCAACAGGAGCCCTGGGTGGGAAGACAGAGAGGACTGTCTGTGGGGGAGGGGCACGCAAGGTGGGGCAGGTGCGGGGAGGGGATGGGCTCACCTGAAGAATGGGAGTTCTCCTTTAGCGGGAGGTCACCTGCAGGAAAGAGGTTCCTGTCTCAGGAGGATGACCACTGTGGAGCCCAGACACCTGCTTCAGGATATTAAAGCTGCCGGTTCTGCTCTGTGATTTAGGCAGAACCTCAGGATCCTCTTCTGAGAATAAGCGCGTAAGCATAAAGGTGTTCTTGGGCTATCAGTGGGGTGTAACTGCGAACTAGGGGTCCCCTCCAAATTATTCCTGAGACTCTGCCTCCTCCAAATGACTTCTGTCACCAGCTACCTCTCATCCAAATCCCAAATCTTAGGACAAAGCACGCTACACACCAACACTCTCAATTCACCCTGCCAAGACAGGAGAGCCCACGACAGTACACAGCAGGACCGGTGACAGAGACGGAGACGGGGCTCAAGCCCCAAGCCATGTAGCCGGTCTATGAACATACAGGGCAGGAGGCCAGGTCTACATAACTATAGAACTGCAATCAGAAGTGGAGATCTTATGACTTAGAGAAGGTGGATCATCCCCAAACTCTCCTCTTGCAGGTGCTGATGGAGCAGGGGTCCCCGGGGCCGATAGTGGTAGAGAAGCCAGCTGGGTACAGCTGCTCCCCACCCCCACAGCGTGTTAATTGGCTACTCCTCAGGCTGGTGGTGATGAGCCCCTGCAACGGCAACATGTCCCTGCTAGCTGAGGAAAACACACCAGGTACTCCATCCCGGCAAACAGGGTCTAGAACACAGACTGGCAGGAACCACCGAATGGGTATCAGCCCAAGGCTACTGGGGTCCCACCAGGCCCTGCCAGTGGCAGCCAAGCTAAACACAGTGTGGTTTCCTTTGTTCTGTGTGAGACAGTGAAGGCCAGGCTGGTGCTGAGCTCTTGGCCTCTTTCTGCCTCAGTTTCCCGTGGGCAGGAGGATAATAGACAAGTGTTGCCACATCCCACTGAAGCTCACCCTCCTGACAGGAAAGTGCCATCACACCTGGCTCCTGGCTATTATATTATATTATATTATATTATATTATATATTATATTATATATACCATCTTTTTTAATGACTGTTTTTACGTGTGCATGCAGTACCAACAGTGGCCAGAAGGGGGCCGTAGGGTCCTCTGGAACTGGAGCAACAGTGGTTGTGAGCCACCATGTGTACTGGGAACAGAACCCTGATTCTCAGCAAGAGCAGCCGATGCTCTCACCACTGAGCTGCCTCCCCAGCCTCTCACACAGCTTTTTGAGACGGGATCTCACATAGTCCAGGCTGGCCTTGAACTCCTCACCCTCCTGCCTCAATAGCCTGCTTCTTTCGCTTGCTATGGAATCCAAACTAGCTTTGGTTCTGTTATTCTCCTGCATCAGTTTTCCATGTGCTAGTGTAGCAACTGTGCTGTGAGCCATTTTACACTCAGACAGGACCCGAGATTCAGGAGTCCGGGGATTCTAGAGCCTTCCCCACTCACACGCCTCTTCATCCCCGTTCATACCTGCCTCTACCAGGACCTTGGTCCCATTACCCTTGGCCTCTTGCAACTTGGGGATCTCCAGGGTGGCCCAGCACACGTAGTCCCCACTGTCGTTGAGGCTCAGGTGGTCCAGTCGCAGGCTAAAGTTTGTAAGCGACTGCCAGGACAGCTGTCCCCGAGACCCACAGCCCGTGGTGTTGAGGTTGCCACTCGAGATGAGCAGATGGCAGAAAACAACCTTGTCCCGGATCCACTCCACACGCAGCCTCTCCCAGGCCTCACTCTGATTCACGCCACAGGACAGCCACATCTCATCGCCTGGCCTCACCCTCACCGAACGGGGCCACTGCTGCACGCTCAAGCTGACAGCTTCCTGCAGGCCTGGGAAAGATAGGAGTCTTACCCAAATCTAGCAAGCCCCATGAGGGCCTGAGTTCGAGTCCCTAGAACCCCTGGAGAAGACGGAGCATGGTGGTGTCACCCTGCGCTGGGGAGGCAGAGCCTGGAAGACCCGTGAGTTCTCTGTCAGCTACTCCCACAAGCAAGCCACAAGAGACGGAATCTCAGCCAGGCGCTGGTGGCGCTGGTGGCACACGCCTTTAATCCCAGCGCTTGCACTCGGGGGCAGAGGCAGACTGATCTCTGTGAGTTCGAGGCCAGCCTGATCTACAAGAGCTAGTTCCAGGACAGGCTCTAAAGCTACAGAGAAACCTTGTCTCGAAAAACAAAAAAAAAAAAAAAGAAAAGAAAAGAAAAGAAAAGAAAAGAAAAGAAAAAAGAGACCGAATTTCAGAAAAATCAGTGGAGATTGACAGAGTAAGAGTCTGGGGGAGAACACTGGGCCTCTGTGCATACATGCACACACATACACTCACAAATACATACATACACAGAGACACACATACATACACATACACACAAATACATATGCACACATAAACATGCATACACACACATGTACACATACATACTCAGATACATACACACAGTCACTCACACACATATGCACACTCACACATACATGCACACACATACACACATATATGCACAAATATACACACAGATACATACACTCACAAATTCACATACACACTCTCACAGTCATACATACATACACATGGACATGTATATACACATGTACATACAGACATGCACATAGACATGCATACACATGGACATGCATACACACATACACACACATAACCAACATGGGCGCCGACGTGCTGACTCAGCAGATAAAGGCACTTGCTGACAAAGCCTAGGACAAGAATTCCATACCTCATAGCCCACATGGTAAAGGGAAGGAGAGGGTGCTGGAGATGGCTTCAGGAGACCCCACATCCCTGGCCTCTGGGGACCCTGCACACACATGCACACACACACCAGATATATACTTTTTAAAAAGAAAATTCCTGTGGAACATGGTGGTGCACACCTTTAATCCCAACTCTCCAGAGGCAGAGGCAGGCAGGTCTCTGAGTTCCAGACCAGCCTGGACTACATAGTGGGAACCTGACCACCCCATGGCAAGATCCTGTCTCAAAGGAACAAAAGAATATGGGGGCCAGAGGCCAGGGTTCCGGTCCTGGCAGGCTGGTGATTAGGTCATGGTTTGGGTTCCTCTGAAGATGCCTAAGGGCCCAAGCATCCAGTTAGGGGCAGTTCTGACGGGGGAGGGGAGGATCAGGCAACTGAAGAGGGATCAGGCTGGACAGAAAGAGGGAGTGCACAGGTAGGGCCCCCAAGTACTCACCCCAGAACTGCAGCAGGATGAATGCCCAGCCCGGAGACCCCATCCCTGAACCATCAGGCCCCAGGCTCGCCCAGTTGCTCTGGGGTCACCCAGCCCCCACACACACTCTTCCTGTCACAGAGTCCACCCACCCCTACTGCGGTGACGTTGGGGGTGGGGAAACACAGAGGGCAAGCAGACATCCTGTGCTTCAGGCTGTAGGGGAAAGGGGGTCCCTTCCACCCCACGCCTCAGTTCCCCCAAAGCATTCTACATCAGAAAGGGAATACGCATCCATCTGTGGGTGTAGAGACTGCGTTCGTAAGAGTGCAGATCTCTCTGGAAGACACTACAGAGGACGGAGGAAAAGCAGAGAGGGACAGCAAGGAAGAAGGGCTGGATGAGGAGAGCCCGGGCTCAGTGGGCCGAGCACTCACCCATGCGCAAGGCCTGGACAAACACCCAGAGATGGAGAGGTGGAGGCAGGAGAATCAAGAGTTCAAGGGCAACCTTGGCTACACAGGGAGCATGGGACCAGACTGGGCAACATGACTCTTCTCAAAAATCAGTCAATACAGTAAGATCCCTCCGCCTCAGCTCCTGGGTCCCTAAGTCCTTTCCTTGTTGCAGGGCTGAGCATGAGGCCCAGGCCACACACACAGGCCCTGTTAGAGGATTTCTGTGATGACTTTGGTTTTTGTCTTTTTTTGTATTGTTTTTTTTTTTTTTTTTTTTTTTCTGAGACAGGGTTTCTCTGTAGCTTTGGAGCCTGCCCTGGAACTTGCTCTGTAGACCAGCTGGTCTCGAACTCACAGAGATCCGCCTGCCTCTGCCTCAGGAATGCTGGGATTAAAGGCGTGCACCACCACTGCCGGGCAGGTGACTTTGGTTTATCACAGGCATTGTGTGGCAGTGTGGTGGCACACGCCTTTAATCCCAGGAGGCAGAGGCAGGGGGAATCTCTGTGAGTTCCAGGCCCAGATCTGGGCTACAGAGAGAGAGAGAGAGAGAGAGAGAGAGAGAGAGAGAGAGAGAGAGAGAGACAGACAGACCGACCGCAGACCCACCTGCTCTGGTAGCAAAAACCAGACCCCTGTTCTCAGTCCAACCACAGGACATTGGTGAGTTCCTGGTGGACTCAAGCCCATCTACTATCAACTAACCCCGTGGGAGGTTGGGACCCCTGTGTGGGCAAACGAAGCTAGCTCAGCCTGTTGAGGCCAGTTCTGTCTCTTACAGTTTCTGCTACCCCTTCAAGGCCTAGGCAAAGTCGGGGACCGGAGGTCTTAGCCATCAGTCCCCAGGCTCGGGGCCCCTCTGGGGTCAGTGGTCAATGCGGTAGAGTTCAGAGTCTCAGACCAAACCACTGGATGACCTACTATCTCACTGGGTGCTTCCTGGAATTGTTCTGAACCACAAGGAGGGCGCCGCTCTGCACAGAAAGGTTGTGTTTAAAAGATCCTATCCAAAGCCCCAAATGCTGCCCGGTTGACAGCAGGGCGAGGTGAACACAACAAACACGTCTAGCCCTGAAATCTAGGGCTGGTAGAGAGGTTTTGGGGGGGAGGGGGTTAGTTATAATCTGGGGTTTTGTGGAACCTATAGGAGCTTGTTCACCGTGTGACCATAATGCTGAACGCTGGTTGGTTGTACAAGCAAGCAATGACAGTTCTCAGAGTAAAGTTTGGGTACCAATTTGAGTAGCAAATGGGGACGGTGTGGGAGTGAATAAGGGGTGGTCCCGAGGTCACAAGACAGGACCTGAGGTCAAAGCTAGATAACCTGACTTCTGCCTGATTGCTCTCTCATCCCTCCTGGTATCACACGCTCTGATACCCAGGCTCTGGAGGAGAGCGAGTCCCAGCTCCGAACTACATTTCCCAGCAGCTCCCGTCGCGGGAGCATGCGTAATGCATTCAGTGATGGAGCGCTGACCAGGGGCGCGGCGGCGGAGGCGGCGAGGGCGCGGAGGGCTAATTGGTTGCCGGCTGCGGCCACGGAGGCTAGAGTGTTTGGAGAACCAGCTGAGGGGGACCCTGAGGCGGGGTCGGGGCGACCCAGGGCTGCAGCTATGGAGGACCAGAGGGTAGGACCGGGAGGGATGCGCGGAGCGGGCACGGGGCGGGGACCAGGTGATGCCGCAGCGCCCCTCCCCCTCACAGGCCGCCCGCACAGCGGCTCGGGTTAACATGCAACCCCCAACTACCCCACCCCCCAGTTCAGCTTTTCAGCATCCTAGCCTGGGCTTAGCTGGGTCCCCACTCCACAGGTCACTGTCCCCAGCTCCGCAATGCCCAGCCCCCCACCCTGGGTGGGAGCCGGGAGCAGGAGCCCTCGTCCTCCACTTGCTCTGGGAATCCCCCTCTCCAAGCCCCACCCTTCACAAGTGAGACCTTCGGGCTGCCCAGGTGAACTCCATCCACTTCCCAGGCTATCCTGACGCACGCCTAGCGCACCTCGCCCAGGAGAAATTTGTTTCTCTATATAGTCCTTTATCCCAGGCTAGCCCAGTTGGACTCTGGGACTTACCTTGCCCAGGCTACCCTCTCATTGCAGCTCACCTTCAATTTTCAAGATGCAGATATTGGCCTGGGGTGTTGGTGGTGCACGCCTGTTATCCCAGCCTGGGGAGGCAGAGGCAAGAGGTTGATGTGAGTTCCAGGATAGCCTGGGCTACACAGTGAGACCCTGGGGAGGTGGATCAGTGAGTAAAGTGCTGTGCAAGCCTACGGACCTGAGTTCAAGTCCCCAGTGTCCATGTAAGAAGTTAGTGCAGCTGCATACACTGTAACCCCATCCCTAGGGACGGGGACACAGGAGGATCCCTGGGGACTTGATGGCAGCTAGTCTAGCCCAGGCTCAGTGAGAGACCGCCCCTCAGATAATAGGTGGAGAACGAGAGAGGGAGATAACCCACATTAACACCTGGCATCCACACACGTGTGCATGCACACACACAAGTGCACACACCATCAAACCAAGTCCATATCAGATCAGTGCTCAGGCCACATAACAAGGGTCCATCCCTGAGTTTCCTTCTCTGCGATGGGAATGCTACAGCCTCACCCCAGGCCTGCATTCCTGGAGGGTAGCGCTCAGCCAGCCCGCTGCCATGTTCCTGTGTTCCTCAGGAAGCACTAAGAAAAATCATCACCACCCTGGCCGTGAAGAACGAGGAGACGCAGACCTTCATCTACTCCCTGAAGCAGATGCTGCTGAATGTAGAGGTGAGTGGAGCGACCAGATCTGCAGGCTCAGGTGGAGGGGTGCAGGGAGAGGCCAGGGGGCATCTCCCACGCTTCAATTCAGTCTCCCATCTACATGGCCCTCGCTTTTTTCCCCTTGAGACAGGGTTGCTCTGTGTAACCCCGGCTGTCCTGGAACTCACTCTGTAGACCAGGTTGGCCTCAAACTCACAGAGATCCACCTGCCTCTGCCTTCTGAGTGCTGGGATTAAAGGCGTGTGTCACTGCACCTGGCTCATGGTGGCCTCTTCCCATGCAGGCAAACTCAGCCAAGGTGCAGGAGGACCTGGAAGCTGAATTCCAGTCCCTCACGTCAGTGCTGGAAGAGCTGAAGGAATCCATGCTGATGAAGATCAAGCAGGACAGGGCCAGCCGCACCTACGAGCTGCAGGTGTGAGCGTGTACCCGCTCCCTCCTTCCCTCCAGAGCCCCTGGTTCCCTCCTGACCCTTCTGGCACCACCACCTCCTTGTGACTGCCCAGTTCTTCCCACTGGTCCCCCCAGAACCATGGTAACACTCCCACTCAGACACCTCCCATGACTCCCCTGGACTCT
This sequence comes from Arvicola amphibius, assembly GCF_903992535.2. Classification (NCBI taxonomy): domain Eukaryota; kingdom Metazoa; phylum Chordata; class Mammalia; order Rodentia; family Cricetidae; genus Arvicola; species Arvicola amphibius. Next base: position 93,597,895 of record NC_052047.1, read on the forward strand.
GCAGCTCCAAGCTGGCGTCTCTCACATTGAAACCAACTTCACACTCACTTCTCAGGATCCCACTTTCCCACCCGTGATTGCCAAGGGGCCTGAGGGACTCAGGTGTGAATCCAGCCCCATCTGGCTCCGCAAGCACTCAAGGCTCCAGTCTGCCTGTCCCACCTGGAGCCCCATTAGGCTGTGGGTCCTGCGGGAAACAGAGCTCTGGGTGGGTTTGTGGTGGTTGAGGAATCTGTCCCCATTGCTCGCTACCCACAGAACCAGCTAGCCGCCTGCACTCGGGCCCTGGAGAGCTCTGAGGAGCTCCTGGAGACAGCCAACCAGACCCTGCAGGCCGCAGACAGCGAGGATTTCCCTCAGGTGGGTGTCGATGAGAGGACCCATAGGGTCCCTGGGCCAAATGCTCTGTGTACAGTTTTGTTTTTTGTTTTGTTTTGTGAGACAGGGTTTCTCTGTGTAGCCCTGGCTGTCCTGAACTCACTCTGTAGACCAGGCTGGCCTCAAACTCACAGAGCTCCGCCTGTCTGCCACCCGAGTGCTGGGGTTAGAGGCGTGCGCCACCACCGCCCAGTTAGTTTTGTTTGTTTTTATCACACGTGTTTGTTTGTGTGTGGGAGGAGTGTGCGCAGCCCACAGCAGTCCCACCCTCCTTACACGCAAATCAGGTCTGTCAGCAAGCACCTTTACTAGCCGAGCCTCTTGCCAGCTCACAGCTCATTTTATTTAGATAGTGCCATGAGGCACACAACATAAATACGTCTCTGAGACTTCTCAGGGAGAGTCTGTGGCATTGTGGGTAGAGTGCTTACCCAGCATGCACCAGGCCCTGGGTCCCATCCCCACCCCCACACAAACTGTATAGGTCAATTCCCTCCATCCCTCCCCCCCACTGTATAGGCCAGGTGTGGTGGTGCATACCTGTCACCCGAGCGACTGGGAGGAGTGTCCAAGTCAGCCTCAGCTGTGCAGTGAGTTCCAGGCCAGCCTGGGCTAAATGAAACCCTGTCACAAAGAGCAAAACAATTTGACTCGAGAGTAAACAGTGTGATTTCATTCCACCCAGTGGCAAGTGTGTCAGTCTTGCTCAGTGTGAGCTTTTGCCTTGTGGAACATCCGTTCTCCTTTTCTCAGATTTCTCTTAAGCTGGACAGTCTATATTTTGGCTTCTTAAATGTGCTGACTCGAGCTGGCAAGGTGGCTCTGGGGGTAAAGGGGCTTGCAGCCAAGCCTGACAGCCTGAGTTCAATCCCCAACCCCATATGGTGGACAGAGAGAACAACTCCTGAAGGTGGTCCCTTGACCTCCATACATGTGTGTACACATGGAAATAAATGTCATTTTAAAACTAGAAATAAGTAAGCGTGCCTGCTGTGCAGGCTGGGCACAGAGAGGGGACTGGGGTGGGACTCACGTAGGCTCACTGCCCCTTTGACACACAGCCTGGAAGGAGGCAGAGCTTCTGCGAGTAGCACAGACCTTTGATTTCTGCTTTTTCCTTTTCTAGGCCGCCAAGCAAATCAAAGATGGGTAAGATGCTGAGTCTGTCCCAGAGTCCTGCCTGTATGGGACACACCCACTGGGGGAGGTCAGGTACCTGAGCACTGCACAGGAAAACAGGACCGGGGTCCCCCCAGATGTCCCAGCCTGGCCCCTCTGCTACAAAGCTGCCATTGGATCGCTCCTCCCTCCCTCCCTGCAGTGTGACCATGGCCCCTGCCTTCCGATTGTCACTCAAGGCCAAGGTCAGCGACAATATGAGTCACCTCATGGTGGACTTCGCACAGGAACGGCAAATGCTACAGACCCTTAAGTTCCTGCCTGGTGAGATGGGGACATGTCTGGGGGTCCAAGACTCCGGGAGAGACAGAGAATGGGCCATACACACACAGCGTGGAAGTCACACAACCTTCACCTCCCCCCCACCACACACACACACATATACCAGACTGGTTTGGAAACAGGAAGACACACACAAAGGTTGGGGCCTAGTCAAGTCCCGCCCATGCAGGGGTGGGTCAGGCCCTCAACAGTGGCCAGGGTTGTCTTTGGGGTGGGCCCTAGCCAGGCCCCAGCCATGCATACGTTGGCTCTGTGGTTGGCTCTGTGGATAACTGTGTCTGTAGTTTGGTTCCTGGTGGCCTGGGAAAGCCCTGCCCTGGAGATCCCAGGAGACCTCACCTCCTAGGGAACTGGAAGTCTGTGGAGGGCTACTGTGGGGTGGAATCCCAAAGAAAGCCACACCCCAGTTGGTAGAAAATTCTGGAAAAGCATCAAATGGATGCTGGAAGGAACAGAGAGAGCTCTACCTTGACCCCAGGAGGCCCCAGTCCTCCTAGGGACTCAGACACTGACCTTCTTCTTGGGCCCCGGCAGTGCCAAGTGCCCCCGTCATTGACCTGGCGGAGTCCCTGGTGGCCGATAACTGCGTGACGCTGGTGTGGCACATGCCCGACGAGGACAGCAAGATTGACCACTATGTGCTGGAGTACCGTAAGACCAATTTCGAGGGTCCACCCCGCCTCAAGGAGGATCACCCCTGGATGGTCGTCGAGGGCCTTCGGCACACTGAGCACACCTTGACAGGTGGGGGAGCACCCCTCAGTGAGTGAGCATGGGTGGGCAGGAGAGGGAGCACTCCCCGACAGGAAGGTCCAGTCCCAGGCAGGAGAGGAAGCGGTCCCTGATAGACGAAGGAGCACACCGAAACAAGAAAGGGAGCACTTGCATTTGAGGAGCTGTCCCAGCTCAGCTTAGCTGTCCATCTCCCAACTGCCCACCCCCTCCATTGCCCCGGCAACCCAAGGGGTGTTGCTACTCCTGGCTTCCTGCAACTCCTGGAGTCTGAGATCGGGCTGGTAGAGCTAGCCCATCAGAGCCGTCAGCAGAACAGAAGGCATGGTGGATAGGTTTGTCCCGTGTGAAGCACTGGTTTCTCAAAGCCGTTTGAAAACAGAGGAAACTGAGGCACGGGAGGAATACTCCCCTTATCTTCTCCATAGCTCTACTGTCTAGCCGCCTGTCCTTCCATTCTAGCTACGTGTGTGCCAATGTGGAGGTCAGAGGTCAGTGTTGGCCATCCCCTCAATGTCTCTCCACCCTGAGCTCACGGTTAGCTAGGCTGTCTGACTGTCAAGACCCGGGAATCCTGTCTCCTCCTCGGGGTTGCAGTCTGCATGCGTGATGTCTGGCCCTTTCCTGGTGACTGGATTCGGTCCTCGCGTTCTTGCCACTTTACCCAGCAAACATCTCCTCAGCCCTTTGCTCACTAGCGAGCAGCGAACCCCTGGTCCTGACATTCAGAGGGATCCCTCAGATATTCAGGGAGTTTCTGGGTAATTAGAAGTCAGACCATCTAGGCATCCGCATGGTGGGGAGGAGGAGGCTCAGGAGGCAGGAATCAGTCGTCAGAACCCTAATGAGTCCACAAAGCCTTTCAGAGCTGGGAACCCCTGATTTTCCTCCCTAACTCTCAGTTCTCAGCCTATAATCACCAGCCTGCTAGTTATCTGTAATTAGCATTCATGGTTAATAATGAACATGCTAATTGCAGGGAGATGGCCATGCCAGCCAGTGCCAGAGCCCCAGAACCTAGTTCAGAAGTCAGATTTCCTCTCTGTACAGAAATCAAAACAAACCTACCCTTTTTTTCATAGGTCCCAGTATTCGTATCCCAGGCCTCTCTTCCTCTTACTGGTTTTATTGTGGGGATAATCACAGACACACAGGCACAGTCAGGGCTCCTGTCTCCCTACTGGTGGCAGCTTATGGAATAGCTATAGTTCAGCTCTAAACCAAAGGAGTGAAGGGGAGACTTTGCTCAGGTGCCCGAGTGTTCATCCGGCAGGGAGGAAGCCATGGGTTCTACCCCCAGTTGGTGCACACCCATCTTCTCAGCACAGGGGAGGTGAAGGCAGGAGGATCAGGAGTTCAAGGTCAGCCTGGACTATCCTGTCATATAAAAAGGAAACGGGGCTGGAGAGATGGCTCAGAGGTTAAGAGCACATGGTGGCTCACAATCATCTGTAATTCGATCAGATTCCCTCTTCTGTCATGCAGACAGAATACTATATACATAATAAATAAGAAAGTTTAAAAAATAAACAGAATAAAAAAAGGAAAAAAAAACAGAAATGGGGAGGCGGTTATGAATCTTTAATCCCAGCACTAGGGAGGCAGAGGCAGGCGGATCTCTGAGTTTAAGGCCAGCCTGGGCTGTACAGTGAGGCCCTGTTTCAAAACCAAACAAGTCAGATGGGGCTTGTGTTCTGGACCTGAGCTCTCTCAGTGAGCAACGGAAGGTTCTGGCGCACAGGGCTGTGGTGCTAGAACAGGGTGGTGGCTAGTTTGCCTGATAGACAAATAAGACCAAGCTGGACATGGGGCTTGGTACCCTGAGTGGAAGAAGGCATTCCACAGAGGAATGAGCAGAGAGGCCAAGGACAGGAAAAGAACGTGGAGCAGGCAGGCCCACATCAGCACTGGTAACCAAGGAGCCTGAGAGGTAGCTCAGTGGTTAGAACACCGGCTGCTCTTGCAGAGGATCTGGATCCGGATTCGGTTCCCAGTACCCACATGATGGCTCATGACTGCCTGTAACTCCAGCTCCAGGGGACCAGATGCCCATTTCTTGCCTCCACAGGCACTGCATACGGGTGGTGCACACACAGGTGGGCAAAAGATTAAAGATTAAATCTTAGACGAGACACAGATAGACTGGCAGACTGGAGTGGGGACCTTGCTATCTTACATCCTCTCTTCCCTCCTAGGTCTCAAATTTGACATGAAATACATGAACTTCCGTGTGAAGGCTTGTAACAAGGCAGTGGCTGGTGAATTCTCTGAACCGGTGACCTTAGAGACTCCAGGTAACTGCCTTCCACCTCTTCCTGACTTGGTATCTCCCACCCATCCTGTTATCCTGGGAACCCTGGGTCTTGGAATGGGGTGATGTGACCCTTGTTGCTCTGGCTGCCAGGGAGCTCACCCTTAGTCTGCAGTGGCTGTCTCCTGTCGAATATCCTGGACTCTTCTTGGTTTTCTTTTTTAATTTCTATTTATAAAGGTGATCTGTGGGTCGAGTTTTATTTTACATGTATTTATGTGTGTGTGCACATGTAGGGGTTTGTGCTTGAACCAACCATCATCAGGAGTCATTTCTCAGGCATGTCTACCTGGCTGGCCCGAGCCCTAAGGATCCCCTGTCTCTGCCTGCCCTGTGCTGGGTTACAGATGTCACCAACGTGTATGCCTTGTTTTTAACACAGACTCTAGGAATTAGGACCCAGGGAGTCTTGTGGTAGCTCACCTTAGGGCCCACCAGCCTTCAGTTAATTTTTGCTTTGAGACAGGGTTTCTCTGTAGCTTTGGAGCCTGTCCTGGAACTTGCTCTGTAGACCAGGCTGGCCTTGAACTCACAGATCCTCCTGCCTCTGCCTCCCCAGTGTTGGGATTAGACGCGCCAGCACCACCCAGCCAGTTAAAATCTTTTAAGTGGTTATTTTGTGAATTTTTCCGTATGTATGTCCGTGCAGTACAGCTGCGCAGTGCCCATGGAGGGCAGGGAGAGCAGGCAGAGAGCTGGGGTTAGAGTCACGAGGTGGGTGCTGGGAATCAGGGTCTCACAAATAGCCCGGGCTGGGACTGCAGGTGTGGATGAATGAGGTAGTCTTCCTGACTGTAGAGTCCGGGACAGAACGTAGTCATAAAACTGAGTCTGTAGTCTCCCACAGTGACTCCTGTATATGGACTTCAGAAGCTCCCTCTAGCCATGTTCTTTCTCGGGGTCTGCCCTCAGTGGAAGCACAGCTTGAAAACGTTAGACTACAGCCCTTTCACCTGGTTTCTCTGGCTCTTGGTCAGCTCCCCCAGCCTTCCTGTCCTGCGTCTCCCTAAGCTGCCTGCCCTTGTCTCTGTGTCTATCTGGGTTTCCCATCTCTGTGACCCCCCCAACTCGTCTCCCTGGCCCCAGCATTCATGTTCCGCCTGGACGGGTCCACATCTCACCAGAACCTGCGAGTAGAGGACCTCTCCGTCGAGTGGGACGCCATGGGCGGGAAGGTCCAAGACATCAAGGCTCGAGAGAAAGAGGGCAAGGGCCGGACAGCGTCCCCTGTCAATTCCCCAGCCAGGTAGTCCGTGTCCCCTGGTCCTCGAGTCTCACCTCACCAAGGCCAGTTTTGTCAGGACCCGGGGTGGAGGGAGGAGCCTGGGGGTATGACAACTTCCTTGTAGAAGAGTGAATGATAGCAAGGGTTCTGATAGAGGAATAGGAGGGTTTTTTGCAGCATCTACCCAGTTAGCTCAGTTGGTTAGGCATCTTCCAGCTGAGGAAAATGGTGGGCACATTTACAAGGGCTGGCACGGACCAGGGAAAGGTGAAACCTGAGCTGAGCTGAGCTTCCCTGCTATCCACAGAGGGACCCCATCTCCCAAGAGGATGTCTTCAGGTCGTGGGGGACGGGACCGCTTCACAGCTGAGTCTTACACGGTGCTGGGTACGGATGGGAGATGAAGGGAGCTGGGGAGCTGGGGGCAGAGCGCCTGGGGGACATGGGCATAGAAGGTGCGCAGCCGTGGCTCCATCCTACCCCCTCCCTGTCCCTGTGCCTCAGGGGACACGCTGATTGATGGTGGGGAGCACTACTGGGAGGTGCGTTTTGAACCGGACAGCAAGGCCTTTGGCCTGGGTGTAGCCTACCGCAGCCTGGGCCGCTTTGAGCAGCTGGGCAAGACAGCCGCGTCCTGGTGTCTGCATGCCAACAACTGGCTGCAGGCCAGCTTCACCGCCAAGCACGCCAACAAGATCAAAGTGCTGGACAGCCCTGTGCCCGATTGCCTGGGCGTACACTGCGACTTCCACCAAGGTGCCACCACTTTTCCTTCCTCGACCCCAATGTCCCGGCTCCTCCCCGGTCCTCACCCCTGTCCTGACACCTGTTCCCCTGCCCCCTCACCCCAGGCCTTCTGTCTTTCTACAATGCCCGCACCAAACAGCTCCTGCACACCTTCAAAGCCAAGTTCACACAGCCCCTGCTTCCAGCTTTCACTGTGAGCCATTGGCTGCGGTGGGAGGGGGTGGGCTGAGGGGAAGGGGATATGAGGGGTTGGGCTGCGTGGGAGGGGGTGGGCCCAGGTGGAGGATGCTGGGCCTGTCTCCGAGTGCTGTGTCCTGGCTGAGCCTCCCTGTTTCTCACTCTCCCCAGGTGTGGTGTGGAAGCTTCCAGGTGACCACAGGCCTGCAGGTCCCCAGCGCTGTGCGCTGCCTACAGAAGCGGGGCAGTGCTACCAGCAGTTCCAACACCAGCCTCACCTAGGCCGGGGCCACCTGCCAGCCGGGGCACTTCAGCCGGCATCTCCACCTACCTGCTGCTTGGAGCCTTAACTCTGGAATGGGGGGTCAAGGTCCCCTCACCACCTCACTTCATAATAAAGATAAAACACTAGCCATGCTACTGTCTGGTTCCTTTTTGGTTGTTTTGGTTTTTTGAGACAGGATTTCTCTGTAGCGTTGGAGCCTGTCCCAGAACTAGCTCTTGTAGATCAGCCTGGCCTTGAACTCACAGAGATCCGCCTGTCTCTGCCTCTGCCTCTCAAGTGCTGGGATTAAAGGCGTGTGCCGCCACCACTCCCTGCCTACTGTGCTGGTTCTTAGAGACAGGGTACCTTGCATTTCTTAGCTGTGAAACAGGCTTTCCTTGTGGATTGGTGTCAGGCGTGCCAGCTTGGGACCAATACTCGACAAACCCCAATCTTAAAGGCCATGCTAGACACAAACCTTGCAGTCACATGAAGTTCTTATTGTGTTTTGCTTTATTAAACAAGGCCTCACTCTAGCCAAGGCTGGCGTGGAAATCACTTTATGGCTCAGGCTAGCCTCGGGTCTCCCAGGGCTCTTCCCTGCTTCACTGTTTGGAGGACAGGATTCTTCACCGTGTTGGGCATGTCCAGTCCCCTCAGTGAGGACAGCTGGTGGCGGACTGTTGTGTCCCGAGATAGTCCACTGGTCCCTGGGGGCCTAGATCACTGTTCCAGTGCTCTCCTCTTCTGCAGTTTCTCTTCCAGCTCGGCCGTGACGTCCCCCAGCTCTGGTGGGAGGGAACCCAGACTTCAGCTAGAGCACCCTGGACTGTGCCCCTCCACCCAGGACCTGCCTACCATGCATCCAGGCCCCCAGAGTCTCCTTACTTGTCAGAAGAAAGGGATCCTGGGATGAGCTGCCACCTTGCTTTCTGGCCCAGACACTAGTGATGGCTTTGAGATCTGAAGAAAGATGCAGATGAGGTCTAAGGCCACCCGTCACCAAGGAAACAAGAAATCGGGAATGGGAGCCCTACCTGGTTTGGGCATGGTCGGTGGCTTTGGGGGTTTTGCTGGAAGCTTCGCTGGCTTCTTGGGCTTTGAGGGGACTGGATGACTAGAGGAAGACACTGCAAGAGAGAGAGAGAGAGATGTGACAAGGTGTCACCAACCATTCCTCCCAGCTCCGGTGTCTGCCGCCTGGCTTACCGTCTTGATTCACGTACTCAACTGCCGGGGAGTCTTCAATGGGGGTCACATAGTTCTCATCTTGATCCAGTAGCTGAGGCAGGGGAAGTAGAGGTAGCCTGGCCTCCTGACTGGACACAGACACAGGCACAGGTGGGAGTGGCTTCGAGACATTAGCAAGGGGGGCAGGGCCTGACAGAGAAACAGTCACTGTCAGGGTCTCTGTGGTTCAAACTCCTAGGGTATACTGCAGAGATAAGTATCCCCTTGTGCTCATCTGTCAATCACAATGTGTCTGCAAATTGGGATGCATGTGGAATTGTGGCTTCAGACAGGTACACAGATACATGCATGTGTGTTTATGTGTATACAGAGGCATGTATGAGCCTCTGATGTGCACACACTCAGTGGGGAGCAGTGTGTGTGTACGTGTGGTTCAGGCCTGGGCTCGAGGACTATGTTACATTCCCCTCAGACCTCTGCAAGGTATGCTGCCTCTTCCTCTCACTTGGTAAAGGAGACCCACATCCACTCCCTGCACAGATCCTTCCCCAGGTCTCCCCGAGGTAGCTGATCCTCCGCTTTACCCATCTCTATTAATAAAATCCTTTGGAGCTGGGCCATTAGTTCCGGCACTCAGGAGGCAGAGACAGATGGCTCTCTTGAGTTCAAGGTTAGCCCCATCTATAGAGTGAGACCCCATCCCAACAATCAGCCACAGCACTGGGGAAGAAGAAGCAGGTGAGTTCAAAACCAGGAAACCCAGGGCTATACAAAGAAACCAAGTCTCAAAAAACAAAACGAAGAAACAGAACCTTTGGGCTGCAAGGATCATGGGAAAGGGGAGTTACCTGAATCCCGCGAGGAGGACACAGCCCATACACTCTCGCCGTTCTCCCGATCTGAGTCCACGAAGCCTGGAACAGAGAGAGCGGGCAGTCTGGAGGCAGCGTGGAGGCCCGGAGCTAGCGCTCCACAGAGTGCCCCCGTCCGAGCCTGGCTGCCCCACATCGCACACCTAGAACCTTCTCATAGTCCTCGTCCATCAGGAAGGGTACCAACGCCCTCTTCGTGTATGTCACGAAATAGTTGACCACAGCATCCAGTGAGGGGCAGGAAAACTGGGGCGAGAGACGGCGGTCAGGCAGGGAAGGGAGAAGGATCCCAGAACCTAGGACACCCCAAAGCTCACCGGGTCTTCCACGTCGATCACATACATGGGACCCTCCCGCTTCACCTTGTAGTGCTTGACCACTGGCGACCTGCAGAGTCGCAACTGGCTAGCTGGGATGCCACACTTCCCACCCCAGGAGACCATGCGCCTATGAGACCCACGCCAGGACCGCGCCTTTAGTCGTTGTCCCGACCCTAAGCCTGCCCAGTTATGACCACACCCCAGGAGACCCCGTCCCTAGGCATGACCCCGCCCCCGGAAGTTCACCTCTAGTCACAGCCTCACACCCTTCCCCAGAGAGTGTCCCAGCCCCGGCCTGACTCCACTTTCCCAGCATCCTCTGGCTACCAAGCCCCCAGCTCTGGCCCCTGCACCCAGATGACTCTGCCCACCCTGGGCTCAGAGCCCCACATGCGCACCCGTTAAGTATCTGCCGGGTAGTGACAGACACACCGTCTTTGCCGTCCCCTCCAGGCCGCAGCAGCAGGTTTCCGCACTCGGGGTAGCGCTCCAAGAGCAGCTGCGCCTCCAGCCGGCTCACCTGCAGGAAACACCTGAGCGAGCGCACACGAGAGAGATGCTAAGAGTCCTGCAGGCAAGCTTGGACCTCAGGGGACGTGCTGCTCCACCCAGGCCCCGCCCCTAGAGACACATGCCCCGCCCAGGTCCTGTCTTCTCCCTGGAGCCTGGTACTTGTGCACCCTATGGGCGGTCAGGACTCACCAGGGCACCTCTGCTGCTCGCCTCGCCTTCTCTTTGTCCAGAACCTCGGCCATCATGTACAGGTGTCCGGGCAGCAGGGTCAGGTTAGACGGGACATGGAGCTGAAGGATGATCCAGGCCGAGAACACATAGGTAGGTACCGAAAAGAAAAGGTAAAGTCAGGCCAGCTTGTGGAGCCATGAAGGCGTCCCTCTGGGCCCATCGCTACCGAGCACCCCACAGCATACAAATGCAGGACACCCCCCACCCCCGAAACAGACGCTAAGGCGGACTCGGAAGGTGCTAGAACCTCGCTCCGAGTGCTGGGCAACTCTTAGGTCTAACTAGGAGCCATGAAAAAAATGTGGTTTTAAACTCTGCGGTAATGTACATCTGTCCGTCTCCTGCCCCAGAACTCAGGAGAGAGGCAGAGGTGGGAAGACAGGAGTTCAAAGTCATCCTTGGCTACAGAGAGAGTTGCAGGCCAACCTGGGTTACACGAGACCCTGTTTCATTTTTTTTTTAATTATTTATTATGTATACAATATTCTGCCTGTGTGTATGTTTGCAGGCCAGAAGAGGGCACCAGACCTCATTACAGATGGTTGTGAGCCACCATTTGGTTGCTGGGAATTGAAGTCAGGACCTTTAGGAAGAACAGGCAATGCTCTTAACCTCTGAGCCATCTCTCCAGCCCCGAGACCCTGTTTCAAAAATAGAACTGGACCAGCACTCGGGAGGCAGAGGCAGGCGGATCTCTGTGAGTTCGAGGCCAGCCTGGTCTACAAGAGCTAGTTCCAGGACAGGCTCTAAAAAAGCTGCAGAGAAACCCTGTCTCGAAAAAACAAAAAAAAAAAAAAAAAAAAAATAGAACTGGAGCCTCGTCCCAAGACCCACTACTTGGTCAGCTCGCAAACTCCTGTAACTCCTGTTCTAGGGATCCGAGACCCTCTTCTGGCCTCCGTGGGCACTGCACACACACGCACACACACACTCACAGACAAAGTATCTAAAACTAAAATAATTTAAAAAATAAAACTAGCTGGGCAGTGTTGGCACATGCCTCTGATCCCAGCACTCGGGAGGCAGAGGCAGGCGGATCTCTGAGTTGAAGTTCAGCCTGGTCTACAGAATGAGTTCCACGTCAGCCGGGGCTACCCAGAGAAACCCTGTCTGAGAAAGCAAAAACAACAAAACCAAACAACAACAACAAGCTAACAGAGTAGAGTCACTTTACCTCCACCACAGTCAAGATAAATCCTTTCCACATCTCACGAGACTCCAGGCTCTCCACCTAAAGGTGTGTGTGTGGGAGAGTTATGTTAAAGAAGATGGATGTGGCCAGGCAATGATGGCGCAGCCTTTAATGCCAGCACTCGGGAGGCAGAGGCAGGCGGATCTCTGTGAGTTCGAGGCCAGCCTGGTCTACAAGAGCTAGTTCCAGGACAGGCTCCAAAGCCACAGAGAAACTGTTTCTCAAAAAACAAAGAAGGAGGAGGAGGAGGAAGAGGAGGAGGAGGAGGAGGAGGAGGAGGAGGAGGAGGAGGAGGAGAAGAAGAAGAAGAAGAAGAAGAAGAAGAAGAAGAAGAAGAAGAAGAAGAAGAAGAAGAAGAAGAAGATTATTGAAGTGGGTTAAGGGCCCCTTCTGCCCCAGCTGTGTCCAATATCCAGGGCCTTTGCACAGGTCCAGGGACTTGTAGACTTGTAGAATGCGAGAGACTCAGAATAAGACTTCGTGTGACTCCCTTGGTTTTTTTGTTTTGTTTTGTTGGATTTTCTTTTCTTTTTTTAAAGATTTATATATTTATTATGTATATAGTGTTCTGTCTCCATGTATGCCTGCAGGCCAGAAGAGGGCACCAGACCTCATTACAGATGGTTGTGAGCCGCCATGTGGTTGCTGGGAATCGAACTCAGGACCTTTGGAAGAGCAAGCAGTGCTCTTAACCTCTGAGCCATCTCTTCAGCCCCCATTTATTTGTTTTTTAAGACAGGGTTTTTCTGTAGTTTTGGAGCCTGTGCTGGAACTTGCTCTGTAGACCAGGCTGGCCTCGAACTCACAGAGATTTGCCTGTCTCTGCCTCCCAAGTGCTGGAATTAAAGGTGTGTGCCACCACTGCCCAGCTGACTCTGTATTTTTATTCTGAATGCTGGACTCAATGGAGGGGTCTCTCTTTCCTCCTGACATACCTTGAATTTGACCTCCTGGTCCCGGAGTACCAGGCTGAAGTGAGGGCTGGTATCCTTTGAGCTTCCCCATGGAGACTCATCTTTGATCTTTGAAAACAGCCTCAGGTCCACCTTCTCCAGGGCCTGGCCCAGAGGAACACGAGTTCCTATGAGGCCTATGGATCTCTCAGTCCCCAGGATGATCCCCCCCATGGTGTAATCTCAGATGGCCACCCACCTAGGTATTCATTCATCAGGCCCTGAGCCCACACCCCTGCCCTCACCTGAAAGTCCCGATTACTGTTGTAGAAGCAGATGGCTAAACCCTGGAGGCCTGCCCAGAACTTCCTGTAATCCTGGGGACAGAGAAGAAAGGGGAAAGGACCCAGGGGGCAAAGTTGTGTGTGCCCAATATACCCCCTTCTGCTGCAGGTTTGAAGTGGCTGTTCTTGTACCTATGGATCCTTCTCACTACAAAGCTACCTGTTTTCAGTAAAGGTTATATTTCATTCATTTATTTAGTTATTTAATTAATTAACTTAGTTAGCTAGTTTTATATAGCCTAGGATGACCTTGAACTCTTGGTCCCCCTGTCTCCACCTTCTGAGCTGGGGTCAGGGGCATGTACCACCATAACCAGTTTCTGTCCTCCTGGGGATGAAACCTAGACCTCCATCACCCTGGGTGAGCAATGCACTGAGTCCCAGCCCGTAAAAGTACATGTTCACTGAGGTCTTCCCTGCCCATTGTCCAGCCTAGGTATCTCTTGTCATCCAAGACTATGGTCTGCCGAACAGCTAGTGGCATTTGTCTAGCATGGGAGTGAGTCTGGGCTCCATCAACAGCATTTAATAAAGATGAAAACAAGGGGATTCCTATGGGATAGAGAGACAAGGCACCCCACAATGTGAAGAGATGTGTGCTGTGGTAGTAAGCTGATTTAACTGGATTAATGGTTTTCCATGTATACACATGTCTATCTACTCACATATTCACCTACCAACTCACCTATCCAGGCACCCACCCACTCACCCATCCACCCACCCACCCACTCACCCATCCACCCACCCACTCACCCATCCACCCATCCATCCACCTACCCACCCACCCACTCACCCATCCATCCACCCACCCACCCACTCACCCACCCACCCACTCACCCACCCACCCACTCACCCATCCATCCACCCACCCACTCACCCATCCATCCACCCACCCACCCATCCATCCACCCACGCACCCATCCATCCACCCACCCACCCATCCATCCACCCATCCATCCACCCACCCATACATACATGCATACACCCACTCATCCATACATGCATACACCCACCCATCCACCCATCTGTCCATCATTTGAGTACATGATATAAAGAACTTGCTGGTTGTGGTTTATCTGGATACATACATATGGGATGTGGACAAGAGGAACCAAGAGACATAGTCTGAGCAGTAATCAGGGAAAACAGAGGGGTGCATCCAGCAGAAATACATATGGGCTGGGCATGGTTGCAGAGCACACCGTCATCCCAACACTTGAAAAGCTGAGGCAAGAGAATTTCTTCAAGTTTCAAGCCTTTGGGGGTCATAATCCTGAAAACCTGCCTCAGAACAACCCTCTCGGTTGCTTTGAATTGACAGCTGACTAGCTGTCACCGGGTTCATGTGCCACCTGCCGTGACCTTAGCCCAGAACCTCAAGTTCATGGGGTTACTTCTGAGCCGGGACGGGGAGGAGGCCCAGGAATCAAAGGAGACCTTATTTCCTGGAGGAAGTCTCTAGTCTTGTTTCTATGCAGAGAATAGAAAGAGAGACAGGCAGAAAGATTGAAACAGCAGCTGGACAGATCAAGAGACCAAGAGCTAGGCAGTAGGGCAGCCAGGCAGGAAGGTAGACAGACAGACGGACAGGCAGGCAGGCAGAGAGACATGTAATCAAAGGACAGAATGTGGAAAGAGACACAGAGACGCACAGATAGCCGGAGCTTTCCACAGCCAGCAGCTTGTGCCTTGCTCCACCAGATTCCTCTCACCATCAACCACCCCCTGCCAGGCCCTCAGTCAGACTGTGTGGATTCCCGGGGCAGCTCAGCACTGCCGGCCGGCTACCCACCCTCCATACCTGGTCACAGGGTCCCTTTTTCTCTAGGAAGCTCTCATAGTAGTGTGAAGGTGGCACGCCTTTGGGCTTGGGGCCCTTGGGTGGGCTCAGGGCTGAGGCCATGTCCAGCCCAGATCCCCGTCCTTCCAGTAGGAACCCCAGCCTGGCCAGGAAGCGAATAAACAGGTTCCTGGGGAGTTTCCTTAACTCAGTCAGCTGTCACCTCCCTCCCTGGCAGGGCTGGGCGGGGGCTGGATCCTGGGGAAATCCCGGCAGCTCTGGGCTCCTGTCCCAAGCAAAGGGACTGTGTTGAAGAAGGTGGCTGGGATATGATCCCAGGGAAAACAGAAGCACACGGCAGACACATCACAGCAAGATCTGGAATGCTCGTGAAGTCGCTGAGTGTAGCACCCATGTTCCTGAATCATCAGACATGCATTTGCAAGACAAGTCCTTAGCCAGGGATCAGGCAGGGAGGGGACTTTCTCAACTTAGGTCAGTTTAACTTTTTATTACATCCACTGTGTGTATGTGTGTGGCGGTCAGAGCACAGCTCGAAGGAGTGGATTTTCTCCCTCCATCACGTGGGTCCTGGGGACTAAATGTAGGTCATTAAGCTTGGTGGTACACTCCCTTCCCCACTGAGACACATCGCCAACAGCCCGTGCGTCCTGATTACCCTTCATCAGACTTACAGTTAAGCACTTTAGTTATTGGTTTTAGTTTTGTTGCATTTGCTTATTGAGCCAAGGTCACATAGCCCAGGCTGGCCCCAGGATGACCTGAGGATGACCTTGA